>NC_069506.1:171505745-171850745 GCF_027579735.1 Bombina bombina | reverse complement strand
AACTAGAAATTTGAATGTGAAATAATAGCAGTCAGTTTCCTTCACGCGTGTGCGTTTCAGGGCCTGCCAGGGCACAGTGTCACACCAGTGCAACTCATATCTGGTGTAACAGTAGTGTACATTAAAAAAAAAATACAATTTTGACTGTAATAGATTGAATAGCAGTTAGTTGTCTGCAAGCGTGTGTGTCAGTTCTACAGCGTCTACTCTGCCAAATTCTGCCAGTGCACAGTGCCACTCATATCTGTTGTCACAGTAGCTTGCACGCATAGTACCACTAATCGAAAAAAAAATGACAGGCAGAGGCAGGCCACCCCGCAGGGGCCATCGTGGTCATGGTGCTGTGATTCCCTTTGGCCCTAGAATAATTCCCAGTGTTCAGAGGCCATGTACCCTGAACTCGAAAAGTTCTGAGGACATAGTTGACTGGCTAACACAGGACACCCAATCTTCTATAACTTCCGCTCGGAACCTTGACGCACCATCCTCCTCCAGCTTAGCTTCGGGCACCTCTCAAGTTACCACTCGCCCGCCTGCCGCCACCACTAACACTAGCACCACAGCCGCTTCACTTGATCTGTCAGAGGAGTTATTTACACATCAGTTGGAAGAAATGAGTGATGCGCAACCATTATTGCCAGAGGATGTAGATAACAGGGATATGTCTCAGTCAGGCAGCATTACACACATGTACGTACGGTGTGATGATGATGATGTTGTACCCGCTGCGGGAGTTTGGTCTGTCACTGTGAAGCGGGCATAACCCTTACACTACCTGATCGATACAACATCATACCTGATGTTTTAAAGCACGTTATTCCAAACAATTTAGGAATGTTAGGTTATTTATGCCCTTTATGGATTAAAACCAGACTCTGCATCAACTATGTAATTTTCCATGGGAGTTTTTCCATGGATCCCCCTCCGGCATGCCACAGTCCAGGTGTTAGTCCCCTTGAAACAACTTTTCCATCACTATTGTGGCCAGAAAGAGTCCCTGTGGGTTTTAAAATTCGCCTGCCTATTGAAGTCTATGGCGGTTCGCGGAAGTTTGCGTTCGCTATTCGCGAAAGGAAAATTTTATGTTCGCGACATCACTATTTGAAGTTCATCTTTTAATAGGGGTTAACATAGCCCTCTAATTCAACATGATGGCTTTTAAAGTGGAGGGAGGTATTTTAAGTTATCATAAAATTGTAAGCACCTTCCTAATATATTTGCTGTGAGGGGGGCTTCAAAAACGCCATTATTCCCTTAAGACAACATAGACAGCATAGACAACAATTGTCACGATACACAAAAGACGTCCCTTAGGGAAATAAGGTGCTTAGCTATTGCATTCAAGATTGTCCAAAGTAACAAAAATGTAAATATCTTTTAATATCCAGTTATTTATCATGTATACTACAGAAAAAGACACACAACATTCCGTGCATTCCATATGGTTTTTTTTATCCATAATTGGTTATTTCTGTTAACTATAATTATTTTTTTAAAAGTGCTTAGTCTGATGAAAAAAAGATATGATCTGTCTGGGTTCTCACAGAAAAAACTAAAACTGAAATGAAATGAAGTTAAAAGTACTGAGTGTAACATCCAAAAATGACTTCAGCATAGGGTATGAAATGGCTTCTCATTAAAAAGGTTAAATATTAAAAATGACTTACCCTACATTTTACAGTTTAAAATCCTGCTCATAATAAAGTTAACTCACTGACACAGAGATGCATTATAGTGCCATCTAGTGGCCACAATACTGCTTCAGTGTAATATTCTTCAACTGTGTGTGTCTTAACCCCTTCACTAACGGGACTTTCAGAGAAGAATACCAGGGAATCTTTAGCATTTTTGCTATCACTCCATTTAAACAGAAATAGAGCCAGTTTTTCTATTTTCTGTCAAAACTATATATTTTTTGAGTAGACAACCCAAGGTATTGATCTAGGTTCATTTGGGTATATTTCATGCCACCATTTCACAGTCAAATGTGATTATAGAAAAAAAAATAGAAAAAAATTGCTAACTTTGAGATTCTCACTAAAATTATTTACAATATGCGTGTGCAATCATGGTGCAAATGATTGTAAACGCTTCTCTGTGATCCCCTTTGTTGAGAAATAGCAGAGATGCATGACTTTGCCATTGGTTTATGGTAATTAGAAGGCCACTAATTGCAGCTGCGCACAACACTTCTATTATTCTTGGCTGTGAATGGGGTTAATCAGGTAGTTTGTAAGGTTAATTTTAGCTTTAGTGTAGAGATTAGCCTCCCACCTGACATATCCCACCCCCTGATTCCTACCTGATCCCCCCCAAACAGCTCTCTTCCATCCATCACCCCCCATTGGTCAGAACCATCTTAGGTACTGGCAGACAGTCTGCCAATATTAAGTTTTAAGGCAATTTTGTTTAATATTTTTTTCTGCAGTGTAGGATCCCTCTTACCCTCCATCCCTTCCCCCTCTAACTATGTCTGCCATCTTAGGTACTGGCAGCTACAGTATGTCTGCCAGTACATATACATTGTCATTATTTATTTATTTCCCCTCTCTTTCCCTTTTTTTATTTTCTGCCCTCCCTCCTTCCTCCCCCATCTGCTGCTTGGTAGACATCACCCACCTCCTGTTTCCCTCCCACACAGAGTCACCGCCTGTAACGATCTGGCATCTGCCTTCATTTGGAACCGGAGCACCAATTGCGCTCCACTTCCATATGCGGGCAGATGCCATGAGCTCAGGAACTCCAGCTTTTGGCTGTAACTTAAGCAAAGTACTGCACAATGTATATATACATCGCATTGGGCTAACAAGTTAAATTGTTGTTTTTCCTCTATATTTCCTTTTTTTTATTTATTTAATTTTCCTTCTTTTCTATGGTTTATCCAGGCAAAGAGGGCTAACTATAAATAAAAAGATGCAAATGTTTACTGTTGTATTCTCATCTAGAGACTTTTGATCAAAATATCACTGGTATGGAGAGAAAATCCTGCCAAATCTTTGGAGGCTTTTTGAGCATCATATTGCAATGTATAGGTCTCTGCTTCACACTTACGCCTAGATTTAGAGTTCTGCGTTAGCCGTCCAAACCAGCGTTAAGGGCTCCTAACGCTGGTTTTCGGCCACCCGCTGGTATTTAGGGTCAGTCAGGAGAGGGTCTAACGCTCACTTTCCAGCCGCAACTTTTCCATACCGCAGATCCCCTTACGTCAATTGCGTATCCTATCTTTTCAATGGGATCTTTCTAACGCTGGTATTTAGAGTCTTGGCTGAAGTGAGCGATAGAACTCTAATCACAAGACTCCAGCCGCAGAAAAAAGTCAGGAGTTAAGAGCTTTATGGGCTAACGCCGGTTCATAAAGCTCTTAACTACTGTGCTCTAAAGTACACTAACACCCATAAACTACCTATGTACCCCTAAACCGAGGTCCCCCCACATCGCCGCCACTCTAATAAAATTTTGTAACCCCTAATCTGCCAACCGCACACCGCCGCCACCTACATTATCCCTATGTACCCCTAATCTGCTGCCCCTAACATCGCCCACCTACATAATATTTATTAACCCCTAATCTGCCCCCCACCAACGTCGCCGCTACCTTACCTACACTTATTAACCCCTAATCTGCCGACTGGAAAGCTAAGTCTAACCCTAACCCTAACACCCCCCTAAATTAAATATAATTTAAATCTAACAAAATAAAATAAATCTTATTAAATAAATTAATCCTATTTAAAGCTAAATACTTACCTGTAAAATAAACCCTAATATAGCTACAATATAACGAATAATTATATTGTAGCTATTTCAGGATTTATATTTATTTTACAGGCAACTTTGTATTTATTTTAACTAGGTACAATAGCTATTAAATAGTTATTTACTATTTAATATCTACCTAGTTAAAATAATTACAAAATTACCTGTAAAATAAATCCTAACCTAAGTTACAATTAAACCTAACACTACACTATCAATAAATTAATTAACTAAACTACCTACAATTATCTACAATTAAATCAACTAAACTAAATTACAAAAAAAAAAAAACACTAAATTACAAAAAATAAAAAAAGATTGCAAGAATTTTAAACTAATTACACCTACTCTAATCAGATTCAAGTTCAATCCGATTGGCTGATTGGATCAGCCAATCAGATTGAGCTCGCATTCTATTGGCTGATCGGAACAGCCAATAGAATGCAAGCTCAATCTGATTGGCTGATTGGATCAGCCAATCGGATTGAACTTGAATCTGATTGGCTGATTCAATCAGCCAATCAGATTTTTCCTACCTTAATTCCGATTGGCTGATAGAATCCATCTTGGATGACGTCACTTAAAGGAACCTTTATTCGTCGGGAGTCGCCGGAAGAAGAGGATGGATCCGCGTCGGCTGCTTCAAGATGGTCCCGCTCCGCGCTGGATGGATGAAGATAGAAGACGCCGCCTTGATGAACATGTCTACCGGTCCGGATGTCCTCTTCTTGCCGGATAGGATGAAGACTTCGGACCCTCTTCTGGACCTCTTCTTGCCGGATAGGATGAAGACTTCGTACCCTCTTCTGGACGGATCGGTGATAACCCGCGTGGTGAAGATAAGGTAGGGAGATCTTCAGGGGCTTAGTGTTAGGTTTTTTAAGGGGTGTTTGGGTTAGATTAGGGGTATGTGAGTGGTGGGTTGTAATGTTGGGGGGGGTATTGTATGTTTTTTTTTCAGGCAAAAGAGCTGATTTCTTTGGGGCATGCCCCGCAAAAGGCCCTTTTAAGGGCTGGTAAGGTAAAAGAGCTGTTAACTTTTTATTTTAGAATAGGGTAGGGCATTTTTTTATTTTTGGGGCTTTGTTATTTTTTAGGGGGCTTAGAGTAGGTGTAATTAGTTTAAAATTCTTGTAATCTTTTTTATTTTTTGTAATTTAGTGGGGGTTTTTTTTGTAATTTAGTTTAGTTGATTTAATTGTAGATAATTGTAGGTAGTTTAGTTAATTAATTTATTGATAGTGTATTGTTAGGTTTAATTGTAACATAGGTTAGGATTTATTTTACAGGTAATTTTGTACTTATTTTAACTTTGTAGCTATTAAATAGTTATTAACTATTTAATAGCTATTGTACCTAGTTAAAATAAATACAAAGTTGCCTGTAAAATAAATATAAATGCTAAAATAGCTACAATATAATTATTTGTTATATTGTAGCTATATTAGGGTTTATTTTACAGGTAAGTATTTAGCTTTAAATAGGATTAATTTATTTAATAAGATTTATTTTATTTCGTTAGATTTAAATTACATTTAACTTAGGGGGGTGTTAGGGTTAGACTTAGCTTTAGGGGTTAATACATTTATTAGAGTAGCGACGAGGTCCGGTCGGCAGATTAGGGGTTAATACTTGAAGTTCGGTGTCGGCGTTGTTAGGGAGGGCAGATTATGGGTTAGTACTATTTATTATAGGGTTTTTGAGTCGGGAGAGAGGCGGTTTAGGGGTTAATACATTTATTATAGTGGCAGCGAGGTCCGGTCGGCAGATTAGGGGTTAATAAGTGTAGTTAGGTAGCGGCGACGTTGGGGGGGGGCAGATTAGGGGTTAATAAATATAATATAGGGGTCGTCGATGTTACGGGCAGCAGATTAGGGGTACATAGCTATAATGTAGGTTGCAGCGGTGTACAGAGCGGCAGATTAGGGGTTAATAATAATATGCAAGGGTCAGCGATAGCGGGGACGGCAGATTAGGGGTTAATAAGTGTAAGGTTAGGGGTGTTTAGACTCGGGGTTCATGTTAGGGTGTTAGGTGCAGACTTAGGAAGTTTTTCCCCATAGGAAACAATGGGGCTGCGTTAGGAGCTGAACACTGCTTTTTTGCAGGTGTTAGGGTTTTTTTCAGCTCAAACTGCCCCATTGTTTCCTATGGGGATATCGTGCACGAGCACGGTTTTGAAGCTGGCCGCTTCCGTAAGCAACGCTGGTATTTAGAGTTGCAGTGGCGGTAAATTATGCTCTACGCTCCCTTTTTGGAGCATAACGCAGCCCTTCAGAGAACTCTAAATACCAGCGTTATTTTAAAGGTGCGGGGGAAAAAAGACACACGTAGCTAACGCACCCCTTCTAACGCAAAACTCTAAATCTAAGTGTTAGAATTTTGCATAGTGAGATAACCAGCTCTCAAGCTTCATTTTACCATTCTACAATTCTTTGAGGGACCTCACAGTATTGATGAGACTTCTTAGATAATCTCACCAGACCAGAGAGTTTAGATCAGAGTCAGGTGCAAAAGTTTATCACATAGACAGCCCATAAAAATCCATAATAGTTTACTGCTCAAACATTAAATGCAGCTTGTGTAATTTTAGGCTTCATTTTTAAAACTTTTCCAATTTATTTGAATAGAGATACATACATAATATTTTTGAACCATCAACTTTTTTACTATTAGTTAAATGAATGAATATGTAAGAATTGTGTTTTTGATTTCTATGGAGCTTAATAGCATTTAATGGTCTTTCCACAGTCCTTCCTACTACCTCATTAAAAAATGTGCAATGTGTTGGTCATGAGTTTATTGTGATTGAGAAGAACAACCTTGAAAAGTCTGACATAAAGAAAAGTTGTGATGTGTTCAGATTCCTCCCACTACTGCATTTCTCCTTTAACGAAAAATAATATGAGAATGATGCAAATTTGATAATAAAAGTAAATTACAAAGTTGTTGAAAATTGTATTGAATCCTAAAAGAAAAACAAATTGGGGTATCGTGTCCCTTTAAGCTTCATTGAAATAGTATTGCACAGAACTACATGAAAGACCCCACTACTTGAGTGTTATCCGACAGCTCCTGACTAAAACTTGTACTGGGCCACCCTCCTCAAATGTGCCCTGTGAGCCCCAGCAGCTCCCTGCACAATATTCCATGCAAGCTTTTGTGTATTGTAATTAACCCCCTTCTGCCTCCAATGCATTTAACATATAATCCCCAGACCTCCATTATACAAATATTAAGTGAATTCACAGTAAAACCCTGGGAAACAGGTAAGGCTTACCGGTAAGATAAAATCAGTGACCGGCTCCCAGCACAGTAAAGCACATCACTATTGTTTTTTTGAGCATGTGTACTATGCTCTCCTCTCAGAGCCACCACTGGTAACATAATAACTGCTCACCCTCCCCTCCAGCCCAGAGATATTCTCACTTAGCACCATTACCCACCTGATCTCATTGCAGATTGAGACAGACAGAGTAGTATAGTTTCCAAGCCATCGGCAGACAGGCAGTCACTAAGCAGCAGTGCACACAGCACTTGAGAATCCTGCGATCATGTGCCAAAGTATTAACTTGAGCAACATGCAGCAGCAAGTTATCACGTGATGATGTAGGACCCAATAGAAAGTTTTTTTTAAATATAACTTCTGTGCAGTGCCGAGTGGCCCAGGGACAATGCAAAACTGAAGGGTGTACAGTTTGGAAGTACTGGTATGAGTACTGAAACCTCAGCGCCACTAACTATAGCCAGAAACAGGAGAGTCACTAGGGGTTGGTGTCACCCCTCCCCAGGGTGTCACCTGGTGCGGACCGCACCCCCCGCACCCCCTTAGTGACGCCACATTTTATTGGGAGTCCCCTTAGAAGTCTATTATGTAAGTA
Organism: Bombina bombina; assembly: GCF_027579735.1. Taxonomy (NCBI): domain Eukaryota; kingdom Metazoa; phylum Chordata; class Amphibia; order Anura; family Bombinatoridae; genus Bombina; species Bombina bombina. The sequence continues at coordinate 171,843,108 of NC_069506.1, read as the reverse complement.
AATTCATGATAAAAAGATCACTTTGGATTTGTAATATAAGCTAAAAAATGGAAGTGGTTAAGACCCGACTCCAGCAATGGTAACACACTTTATTGCTTTGAATTTTTACATTCCACTTGTAATCTAGACAATGGTGTTTTATACTTTATAAGTAATGGCTATTCACAAAAATTGTGAGGAAGTTCTTCCATTGAAGAATGAAACGCAAAGGCAAGATTGACCCTCAACAGCTACCGTACTCCATCTTCACATAACACTGTGCACAAACGTTGCTGGGTGGCCCAGACTAAAAATCAGGGGAACACACAGGAGTTGTCAAGGCAACATTGGAGAATAAACCATTACCATATAGCAAATATTTGTATTTGTTTATTAGTGCATGTTGTGCTGTGTCACAGCAATAAACTTTAAGTTTTATTCTCGAATCACGGGTTGCTCTGCACTTTTATTTGTTTGTTTCAGAATTAACTTGCTGGGATTGGAATTCCCATAGATACAACTGCAACCATAAAACAAGTCATGGTGAGATGACTCCAGCCAGAGGAATACCAAACCTTACAGTAATATACGCTTTAGAGACATTTGTACTACCGTTTGGATTTTTTTAATATTTTTTTTAATTAAGGTTCAAATAAAGGCATAAAAACAGTAAATGTCAATACACAATACACAATCATTTAAATTATTTTGAAGTATACAGCCAAAAAAAAAGAAGAATAAAAAAACACAGGATACACAATTGTATGGCACATGACTTTAGAGTGTACATTATTTGCCTCTCCAACTGTAAACCCACTAAATGACTCATGAGGCCACTCTTGGACCTCTCCATAAAATATACAAAGCTTTCGCAGGTAACATGAAACAGGAGGGGACCACTCATGGATCCCATATAATGAACCCATTTTCCCCCCTTAATATAAGATATTCCCCTAGTGACTGTTAGAAATATGATCTGAGAATCTACACCCCTGATAACCGGATGTGGCCACTTATGGGTCACTTGATCTAAAGAAATGGCTACACAGGGTAAAATGAGGGGAGTGGGACTTTATAAGCACAAGGTATAAGATTCTCACACCTCTAGTTTATTACATTTTTAAATTTCCACTATCCATTCTAGTGTTACAGGAACCTTAAATACATAAATTGGAAGATATGCTAGCAGGACCTCTGAGTCTAGTGTATCCAGTTTGCAGGTTGAATCTTAGTCCCAGTGAAATGCTCTAGAGTGATAACATAACCAAGGAGGGTGTAGAGACATGGTTTAGTATACAGGGGTACAAAGTGTTAATTATATTTTTCTTTGGTCCTGTCTTGAATAGGCTAGCCGATACAGATTAACAAAAAAGGGCTACTAAGATATGCTGGGGTTATCTACTACATGAGGATTAGTTAACCAGAAAGATGGCTCCACTGTATTTGCCCTAAGGCTAGTTACCATATATTTGACATTATTACTTGTCTTATCCATGGTTGAAATTATTAGTGAGGAGAATGTTTATACACAGTTTATGTAAAAAGCATATACAAGTTGCATAATTGAAGTATATATGTTATGTAGGTATGGTTATCGTGGAAAGCTACCAAGCTATCTGTACACAATTAACATTTGCTAACAGAGACCCCAAGTATAGGCAATAAAATGTACTATGCTGTCTCGGCCGCTGACAGCACAGCCAGGCGATATTAAAAAGGAGAGTCCCTGTAACCTGGCAAATATACTGGGTCTGTCTCAATTCTAATAAGCCAAGTTAAATATGGTTAGAATAAGTAAATAGGTTTCCACGTATTTTAGTAAAGCTGTAGAGACAAGTAAAATGTCTCTGCCAATAAATAGTAGGTAATTACAAATATAAAAAGTTCCAGTTATAATAATATGCAGATCTAGAAAGAAGGGAAAAGGGAACATAATAAATGTATCTGTCAACTCTTCTCTTATACTAATACCAATTGTGCAGAAAATCATATACATAACTTATCTGGATTTTGGACCGCAATAGGGGTGAGATATAGTAACCTAGTGACATGGTAATGGAGACAAATGTAGACCGTATATAGACAGGTACATATCATATAAACTATTATATCCAAGCAGAAAAACAACCAACATAACAGATAATATCCTAGGCCGCCAGATATCAGGCTCAGTCGCCGTCATTAGGGCAGAAGTTATTCTAGCCAGGAAGCAATTAAGAGTGACTTGATTACCTGAAGCCAAGAATCAGATTCCCTGACGATCCTCCATGTTACATGCCTTTCTGAGAGGATATCTGTAACTAACTGCTGTGGACAATGCAACAGGGTGCTTTGATCTTTTGTTAGAAATGCAGAGTGTAAGAGCTCTGACCCCAGCCCTCTAGGATTATTTTCAATTCGGGCAACATTCAAAAGCCTCCCTTTCTTAGGAGTAGATTGTAGTTCCTATGCAGCTAAGATCTTAGAGCTGGTAGGAGTCCGGGGTGAGCGACTTGCCTGGACCGCTTCTGATAGTTGAAGAGAGACCAGCTCTATTTCTTCAGTAAAGTCCCCTTTACAGTTCTTAAGTGCGATCTCTGGGATGTTGCTATGAACAGATGCGGTAGCCTTTTTCTTTTTCACCAGGTCAGGAAAAGTCTCCTCTGTTATTATGGTCAGCTCTTGATCCACATGTGGTCCCAGGGTACACTCTGAGGCCTCTACAGACACCGGGTGCCCCCATCTGTGATCTCTCCTCTGTGGCATGAGACCACCCCCATGATCATCTGCCGGCCAGCATGTTGCTACGGGTAAGGTCTTTCTCGTGGGTCTTGTAGCTATGAGGAGATTGTAGAGCTTGAACTGTAAGGCCTGATGGTGTTGTTCCATAAGTTGTATCATTTTGCGCTCCCATTTGTTTATGGCTTCAATATTCAGTGCTAGCTCTCAGCTTGGGGTGTATTTATTCCTTGTTGAAGGGATGGATGGTTCTCTTCTGAACTTAAGAGAGGTGTTGCTTTTTTAGTAGAAATAGTCTACTTTGTAACCCAGGAGGCTGGGGGGGGGACTATGCGGTAGCCCTAGACACGCGGCAGCTAGACTAGTGGACTAGGTTTTTACGGGACCATGTGAAGATAGGCCCGCGTGGCTTTCTGAAGAGTATAGGTCAGGTATGCAGTCAGCTATCAACTTCAGAGTCTCACAAGTATTATGTCCTTGTTATCTATGATCGAGTAGGTAAATATTAGTTAGCTAATTATTTCAGAATATTATATTAATATAATTGAGACCAGGAGCTTCACCAAGACGCGTCCTGCCGCTTCAGAAGTTGGCTCCCCCCCCCCCCCCGGATTTCCAATTTTTAAAAGAAAAGGGTACTGTGGTTAACTGTCTGAAAGGGACACACTTTTACATTCACTAAAGGAACATTGATTTAATACAGCTGCACAAAGTGTGTCTTTTTGTAAGGTCTAATGTGAATTAGACCTGGTATGTCTCTTTAAGGATCTCAACTGCAGAATTGTAAATAATTATAAGTATATGTATCACTTGGCACTAGATAAATATTTAACATAAGATCTGTTTTATGTGTAAAGTGAAGTTATTCAATTCTTGATAAAGTTCATCAACAATCAAATAAACACTTCTTGTTGCAGGAATAAAGGTGAATTAATTAAGTAACTCAAATTGTTGTTGTGGCATTCATCTGAGGAAACAAGTGCTTTAAACTGATGACGACGTCAGGAGGAAGTGTCACTAGTGCATTCACAGTAATTTTGTGTAGTAACTTCAACTACGGAATTCAAGTACATTTATAACGAGTACCCAGTGTAGAAGAGGACAGATGCTTAAGACAGCATGTTTCAAATGATATGAGTGCAGTAATAGAAGTTAACATTCACTTGCGAATAAGACCAGAACACTGAAACACCAATGAGAGGTACAGAATTACTGACAGGCAAGATGTGGGTGTGTCTTAACTCCGGTCACGGATAACATAATAATTCTCAGTAAATGTGTAACGGGTAAGTTTAACAAAGTCTGTTAACAACAAAGAATGAACTTCTGAATAATTTGAGGTAAACACTGAGTCTGTATCACATAAGATGGCAAGCAAGTAAAGACAATATTGCAACAAGTTTGTAACTGCACAGAGAAGTTGGAAACAGCAGCTTAAGCAGAGGTAGTCTGTAATATATCCTTGACAAAACCTTTGCAGATAAAGTCAAAATACTTGGGATTAGTTGGTATCAAAATAGAGGAGTTGGTAACAGCTTTTTAGCAGAGTAGGTGATTTAATAATCACAGGTTGCAGGAATCCGTGGAGGACAAAGAAAACAGAGGATACTTTGGAGCTCAGTAGCTTGCTAGATACAAACAAATTAACTAAGCACCTGAGCTTGCCTGTGAGAGCATTAAAGGGACATTAAACACTAAATACATGCTAGATAGAATGATGCATTCAAAGAAAAGATTAGTCCATGACTAACATGTAGATGTATTCTTTAAAGTTTCATTAGTTGTTTAAAAAGTGACAAAATAAGTGTAAAGTTTTGGCGGTAGCCGTGAAAACCAGCGTTAGAGGCTCCTAATAGAATGCAAGCTCAATCTGATTGGCTGATTGGATCAGCCAATCGGATTGAACTTGATTCTGATTGGCTGATTCCATCAGCCAATCAGAATATTCCTACCTTAATTCCGATTGGCTGATAGAATCCTATAAGCCAATCGGAATTCGAGGGACGCCATCTTGGATGACGTCCCTTAAAGGAACCGTCATTCTTCAGTTGGACGTCGCCGGATGAAGATGGGTCCGCGGTGGAGGTCTTCAGGATGGAGCCGGTCCTCATCGGATGAAGATAGAAGATGCCGCTTGGAAGATGATGGTTGCCGGTCCGGATCTACTCTTCTTCCCGGATAGGATGAAGACTTTGGACCCTCTTCTGGACTTCTTCACTGGATGTCTAGCCCCCGCTTGGGTTGGATGAAGATATCGGAGCCAGGACGGATCGGTGTGATACCCGGTGAGGTGAAGACAAGGTAGGATGATCTTCAGGGGCTTAGTGTTAGGTTTATTTAAGGGGGGTTTGGGTTAGATTAGGGGTATGTGGGTGGTGGGTTGTAATGTTGGGGGGAAGGTATTGTATGTTTTTTTTTACAGGCAAAAGAGCTGAACTTCTTGGGGCATGCCCCGCAAAGGGCCCTGTTCAGGGCTGGTAAGGTAAAAGAGCTTTGAACTTTAGTAATTTAGAATAGGGTAGGGCATTTTTTATTTTGGGGGGCTTTGTTATTTTATTAGGGGGCTTAGAGTAGGTGTAATTAGTTTAAAATTGTTGTAAGATTTTCCTTATGTTTGTAAATATTTTTTTATTTTTTGTAACTTAGTTCTTTTTTATTTTTTGTACTTTAGTTAGTTTATTTCATTGTAGTTATTTGTAGATATTGTATTTAATTAATGTATTGATAGTGTAGTGTTAGGTTTAATTGTAGGTAATTGTAGATATTTTATTTAATTAATTTAATGATAGTGTAGTGTTAGGTTTAATTGTAACTTAGGTTAGGATTTATTTTACAGGTAATTTTGTTATTATTTTAACTAGGTAACTATTAAATAGTTCTTAACTATTTAATAGCTATTGTACCTGGTTAAAATAATTACAAAGTTACCTGTAAAATAAATATAAATCCTAAAATAGCTATAATATAATTATAATTTATAGTGTAGCTATATTAGGATTTATTTTACAGGTAAGTATTTAGCTTTAAATAGGAATAATTTATTTAATAAGAGATAATTAATTTCGTTAGATGTAAATTATATTTAACTTAGGGGGGTGTTAGTGTTAGGGTTAGACTTAGCTTTAGGGGTTAATACATTTATTAGAATAGCGGTGAGCTCCAGTCGGCAAATTAGGGGTTAATAATTGAAGTTAGGTGTCGGCGATGTTAGGGAGGGCAGATTAGGGGTTAATACTATTTATTATAGGGTTAGTGAGGCGGATTAGGGGTTAATAACTTTATAATAGTAGCGCTCAGGTCCGCTCAGCAGATTAGGGGTTAATAAGTGTAGGCAGGTGGAGGCGACATTGTGGGGGGCAGATTAGGGGTTAATAAATATAATATAGGGGTCGGCGATGTTAGGGCAGCAGATTAGGGGTACATAGGGATAATGTAAGTAGCGGCGGTTTACAGAGCGGCAGATTAGGGGTTAATAATAATATGCAGGGGTCAGCGATAGCGGGGGCGGCAGATTAGGGGTTAATAAGTGTAAGGTTAGGGGTGTTTAGACTTGGGGTACATGTTAGAGTGTTAGGTGCAGACGTAGGAAGTGTTTCCGCATAGCAAACAATGGGGCTGGGTTAGGAGCTGAACGCGGCTTTTTTGCAGGTGTTAGGTTTTGTTTCAGCTCAAACAGCCCCATTGCTTTCTATGGGGGAATCGTGCACAAGCACGTTTTTGAGGCTGGCCGCGTCTGTAAGCAACTCTGGTATCGAGAGCTGAAGCTGCGTTAAATATGCTCTACGCTCCTTTTTTGGAGCCTAACGCAGCCTTTATGTGGACTCTCAATACCAGAGTTATTTTTATGGTGCGGCCAGAAAAAAGCCGACGTTAGCTTTTCGGGTCGTTACCGACAAAACTCTAAATCTAGCCGTAGGTGTCTATAAAACACTGGGAGCTGCCATGTTGTAACTTGTGTTACATTCCCTGCTGTGGCCAATTAGGGACAGTTATACATAGGTCATTAGAGTGTGCAGCCAATGGCTGTGCTGGATTTAACAGTGTTCTGCACTTCCATTTCTAACAGGAACTGAAAAGCTCATATTTTCAGAATGGAATTACAGGCAAAGAGGACAAAATAAATAATGAAAGTATATTGCAGAGTTGTTTTATTATATACAATTTATCATTTTATATTACCATCTCAAAGTGTTTAATGTCCCTTTAAGTAGAGGATGTGGGTTGGTCTAACAGAGGCTGAGTTTGACAGGCAGGTAAGATCAGGTGTAACAACACAGGTAGCTGAGAGAGTCCTGATATGACCCCCCCTTCAAGCAAGCCATTCCACGGCTTGAAGCCGAGGTCGGTGAGGATAACGTCTGTTCAAACGTGAGACAAGCCTTGGTGCATTGACATGAGAATAAGGTTCCCAGGTATCATCATCAGGGGAATAACCTTTCCATCGCACCAAATATTGAAGTTCATCATTCAGTCTGGAATCCAATATATCCTGAACCTCATAAACCTCTGCATACAAGAGTACCGGAGTAGGGGGTAGTACTGTTTTATAAGTACTCGCTTGAGTTACAGGTTTTAGTAAGGAATAATAATGTAGAGAGTGGTGTACACAATTGCACACCACACCCTTTTGGGTGCGCCTCCCAATACACAATTGACAATTATGAAGTAAGCAATGTAAAAAAATCACAATAGAATATTATGGCAATGAATACAAACAGTATCAGAAAGTGGAACACCCAACACAGTATACTAAACAATTGCTATTTGTATGTCAGTGTCCATTTGAACAAACAGGTCCCAATATGGAGGCGGCAGCACTCTGTCAAAGGATGGTCATCCTGAAGGTCAGATACTGGAAATAGAAAAAAACAGAGGCGCCACCATGGCCCAGTACCACCAAAACAAAGAGAAATGTAGACAGATGGCAATATATATACTCACAAACATATAGCACCCAGATGGTGCTATTGGGGCAGGCTGGAACTTCACAGTAGTCCAGCTCACTGATAGTCCTCTCTATAGATCCGATAGAAGTTCCTTGGAGGGCCTAGATAATATGCCTAGAAAAGAGAAAGGCAAACCAACATGGCCTAGTATTGTTTGAGCCCAGGGAGGATGTGACCAAATGAGTATACTCACAGGAAGCAAAGCACCTCCAGGTGCAATACCAGCAAGCTGGAACCACAAGTCGCCCAGTAGACAAACCCCAACAGGTGATCCTTGACTTCCAGCAGAGATGATAATGGTAGTGGTAAAAAGTTGTATGGTAGACACCACAACTAATTAATGGGTCAAAATACCACACAGGCAAGTGTATATATAAAATAAAAATCTTTAATAACACAGCGACGCGTTTCTCAGCCTCCTATGGGCTATTTCATCAGGCTATAATAAAACATTAAAATATACACTTGCTAAATACCAAACTAAAAAACCTAAAAATTATCTAATTGGACAATCAATTAAAATTTCAACCAATGTGTGATCATTAACATTCAATTACAACGGCAACCAAAAAAACACATTCATTAACATTGGGGTGGAAAGGTAGAACCAGGTGTGCACCTAATTAGCAAACAGGTGCACCTCCTAGCTAGCAAACCCTGCCACAATTCATTACCATAGTAACCACAAAACACATATATCAATACATAAACATCATTAAATTATCTGATATGCATAACACATCTGATTGGATTATGACAAAGAGATATTTGGGAGTACTTGTATATACATTCATAATCTATATAAAAAATATGAACCTTGTATGAAAATAGTGATAATTTAAAACAAAATAAAACACAGACCTTAGAGAACATGTATTAACTATATATATATATATATATATATATATATATATATATATATATCTTTGTTTTGGTGGTACTGGGCCATGGTGGCGCCTCTGTTTTTTTCTATTTCCAGGTTTTAGTAAGGAGACATGGAAAGTGGAGTGAACCTTCAAGGAAGGTGGCAATTGCAAGGTGACGGCATTGGAGTTAACTATGCAAGTAATTGGGAATGGTCCGAGAAATAATCCAGCAAGTTTTTTACTGGGTATCTGTAATTTCAGTTTTTTTGTAGATAACCAGACCATGTCACCTACAGAGTATTTAGGAGGTGTTCTTCTCCTTAAATTGTAATACTGTCTCTGATTGTTTTGAGCAAGTTGAATATTTTTCTGTAAGATCTGAAAGTTTTCTGTTATTTTATGTGTTAAATCTTCAACACTTGGGGATAATGAACCTTCGGTAGTCATGTATGAAATTCTTGGGTGATAAGCATAATTAGCAAAGAATGGAGTGAAGTTAGTGGATGAATTTAAAGTATTATTATAGGAAAATTCTGCCATGGAGAGGAAATCCATCCAATTATTTTGTTGGTATGCACAGTAATAATGTAGGTATTGCTCTAACCATTGGTTTAAACATTCTGATTATCCTTTAGTTTGAGGGTGATAGGCAGTACTAAGTCGATGATCAATGTGTAGCTTTTCGCATAGATGGTTCCAAAATCTTGAGGTGAATTGTCTGCCTCTATCAGTAGTAATTATGGATGGTATACCATGGTATTTGATTTCATGATCTAGGAAAAGTTGTGCTGTTTCGGAAGAAGTTGGTAGCTTATGGTACAGGATAAAATGTGCCATCTTAGTAAGTAGATTGATTACCACTAGAATAGTATTTTTCCCTGATGAAGTTGGTAACTCAACAATAAAATCCATTCCAAGATGATTCCATGGTCTATCGGCTATTTGAATGGGCATGAGTAACCCATAAGGAGGTTTTCTTTAAGCTTTAGATGTAATACAAGTGACATGACCCTGTATATAGTCTTTGATGGATGTGTCAATTTTAGGCCACCAGAAATCTCTCTGTAACAGTTCTTTTGTCCTTTTATAACCTGGATGTCCAGACAGTGGAGAATCATGATACTGCTTTAATATTATAGATCTCAGTTCCTTAGGTATGTAGAGTTTCGTCCCGTGGTAAAGGAGATCATTTGTCTTTGTAAGTACTTCTAGTGGTAGTTATTTGTCTCTTACTTGTGCGGTTAAAACTTGGTTAGAGAAGTCAGGTAGTAACCCAACGAAATTCTCGGTTGGGATAATGTAATCCTTTGAAGGAGTATTTGATGGTCTCTGTTCCCTTCGAGAGAGAGCATCAGCTTTCCCATTTTTGGATCCAGGTCTGTATGTGATCTGATACTTAAATCTACTGAAATAGAGACTCCATCTAACTTGTCTCGCTGAGAGTGTTTTGTTCATTTGTAAATATTCGAGATTTTTATGATCAGTATATATGATGATTGGTAGTTCAGTTCCTTCAAGGAGGTGCCTCCAATATTCAAACAATCTTTTAATAGCTAAGAGTTCTTTCTTTCCAATAGAGTAGTTCATTTCGGGAGGTGTCATGACCTTAGAGAAGTAACCCACTGGATGTAAAGGTTCATTCAAGCTTCTCCTTTGGGATAGGTCAGCACCAAGAGCGTAATCGGATGAATAAACTTCCAGTATATATTGTAATGTATGATCCGGAAATTGAAGAATCGGTGCTGTTGTAAATGATACTTTTAGTGTAGTGAAAGCTTTATCAGCAATAGAATTCCAACGGAAGGGTGTATTAGAGGTAGTTAGACTACAGAGAGGTCTCACAATCTTAGAAAATCCCTTAATACATTTTCTGTAATAGTTACTGAATCTTTGGCATCTTTCCTTTTGGTTGGTGAGGGCCAATCTTTTACTACTTCCACCTTTTGTTCTTGCATCTGAATGCCCTTAGGACTAATAGTATATCCTAGGAATGAGATGTTGTTTGCATGGAATACACACTTTTCAGATTTTGCATATAATCGATGTACTTGTAACCTAGAGAGAACCCACCGTACATGTTTAATGTGGTCTTCTAAATTCTGAGAGTAATTTAAAATATCGTCTAAATAGACTACAACACAAATATCCAAAAGATCTCTGAATACATTTTAATTAAATGTTGGAAGGTGGCTGGGGCGTTGCATAAGCCGAAAGGCATCACCAAATATTCGTACAGTCCATATCTGGTCCTGAAGGCAGTTAGCCATTCATCACCTTCCCTTATACGAACCAAATTATAGGATCCCCTCAAATCCAATTTGGTAAAAATCTTTGCGTGTTGTAACCATTCTATCATTTCAGGTATTAGAGGTAAGGGATATCAGTTTTTTATAGTTATCTTGTTAAGTTCTCTGTAGTCGATGATTGGATGGAGTGTCTGATCTTTATTTGTGACGAAGAAAATCCCAGCACCCGCAGGAAATACAGAGGGTCTAATAATCCATTTTTTTAGATTGTCTTCTAGATATTGTTTGAGATGAGTAATCTCTGGTTGGCTTAAAGGATACAAATGTCCATAAGGTACAGTAGATCCAGGTTTTAAATCTATCGGACAATCATAAATACAATGTGGGGGTAGGTTTTCTCCTTCACGTTTACTAAAGACCCCAATGAATTCAGAATAGACTTTAGGAATAGACATACCATCTTCCAAAATTTGAAATATACACGGATGAGTGTAACAAGTCTGTTGGCAGAAAGTGGAGTTTATGTAAGTTGGAGAGTTTCCCTATCGATTACTGGTTTATGTAGTTGTAACCAGAGAAGACCTAGAACCATAGGAAATAATGGAGACGGTAATACATCAAAACATATATATTCCTGATGTGAATCGTGTGTTGTTATCAGTATGGGGATAGTATGATGGGTTATGGGACCAGTAGATATTTCTGAACCATCAACCACTCAAATAGATACAGGTTTTTGTTTTAATATGAGAGGAATTTTGTTTTTTATTACAGGGTTTTTTATCAATGTAGTTTCCATAAGCTCCTGTATCAATAATGGATTATGTCGTTATACGACTTTGGTCCCACTGCAATGACAGAGAGAGGGTACAGTAAACAGGTTTATTATGTACAATAAGTGAAGTTAATGAGAAGGAACACTTACTCTTCTTATTTTTCTCCAGAATAGGGCAGTCCTTAACTGTGTGTGCAGGGTTAGCACAGTACATACACAGAACCTTAGTTTTCCTTCTCAGTCTTTCTTCTGCTGAAAGTGGGCCCTTTATCATCCCTATATACATAGCTTCTTGATTGTTTGCTATAGGAGTTCCAGGATGAGACGAGCTATAAAATTTCTTTGGGGAGGTTTCCTTCTGTTGGCGTTCATTCCTCCTCTCCCTTAATCTCCTATCGATTTGCATAGACAACTTCATCAGTGCATCTAGGGTGTCTGGCAGTTCAGTTCTTGCTAGTTCATCCTTCACTGAGTCTGAGAGCCTAAGTCTGTACTGGTTTTTTAATGTGACTGCATTCCATTGTGAGTCAGTTGCATATTGCTTAAAATCAGTATTATAGATTTTGACAGGTCGGTTGCCTTGCTTCAAAGCTCTCATCTTGCTTTCTGCAGTAATTTGTAAATTAGTTTCTAAGTAAAGTTCGTCCATTACTGATAAGAAATCAGTTAAATATGAGAGTATGGGGTTGTCAGATTTATAGTAAGAGTCGGCCCAAACCCTAGGTTCCCCTCTGAGGAACAAAATCAGGGTTAAAACTTTTATTCTATCAGTAGAGGATGTCTTGGGTTTCAGAGTAAAAGTAAGAAGACAAGCGTTTTTAAATTGACAATAAACTTTTCTATCACTATAAAAAAGATCTGGTAAAGATATTTGTGGCCCTGGGTTATTTTCTTGGAAATGTGATTTTGGAGTTACTGTTTCTGAAATCACCTTACGTAATGTTTCATTTTCCACTTGCAGTTCCCTGAGACCCTGAACTAATTGGTCTACCCGTTGAGACAAAGTATATACAATTTGTGGAAGATCTGTATCACATAAGATGGCAATTCCCAGCAAGCAAGTATAGACAATATTGCGACAAGTTCGTAACTGCACAGAGAAGTTGGAAACAGCAGCTTAAGCAGAGGTAGTCTGTAATATATCCTTGACAAAACCTTTGTAGATAAAGTCAAAATACTTGCGATTAGTTGGTATCAAAATTAAACTTTGATTATTCAGATAGAGCATGCTATTTTAAACAACTTTCCAATTTACTTCCATTAACAAAATGTGCAGTCTTTTTATATTTAAACTTTTTGAGTCACCAGCTCCTACTGAGCATGTGCAAGAATAAGTGTGTATGCATTTGTGAATGGCTGATGGCTGTCACATGGTACGTGTATGCATTTGTTATTGGCTGATGGCTGTCACATGGTACAGGGGGAGTGGAAAAAGACATAACTTTTAAAATTGTCAGAAAAAAAAATCTACTACTCATTTGAAGTTCAGACTAAGTGCTATTGCATTGTCTTGTTATCTTGCATTTGTTGATTATGCAAATCTACTGTGTTGACTCGTCCTTTAAGTAGAGGATGTGGGTTGGGCTAACAGAGGCTGAGTTTGACAGGCAGGTAAAATCAGGTGTAGTGAAAGAAACTCACCCGGGGAACTCCTTAAAAACCAAAATGCTTTATTTCCATAATATTATTAAAATCTTTTGCAGCAGTATAAAGAAAACAAAGGGTGTTTGTCCTCAAACACCCATATCGATCAAAGGTAGCGCCAAGGGGTCAGCTGACGCGTTTCGGCCTATCGCCGTAGTCCAAGCTGTATGACCCACTGTACACACCCCCATCATTTAAAACAATTAATCACATTTCATTGGTTGTTCAATACATGACGCTACAGTTTCAATCCATTGATACATTTCATCGATAAAAACAATTCTTGTATTACACTTTTAGTTGATTATACATATCACCATATTAATTGCTGCCTTATTCAAACTTGATCTACTCTTTAGTCGCTGAAAACTGAAAGAGTTATAGCTCATTGCCAAATACATGTTAGCGTATTACATGATACGATTTACTAACATTTTTTCTTTTCCTCTCTCTTCCTAGTTTCAAATTACTGGGTATTATTGTTTAACCTGCATTAGCAATTTCTTAGCCTCTGCCACTGTTTTATGCAAAATATCATCAAACTTTAAATAATTCTCATCATTGCTTCTCTTATTCAATTCCTGTTGTAATGCATTAATCAGTTCTTTCATAGTTATTAATTGTCCATTTTTTAAGTCTATAATCATTTTGATAAGTTTTAATGAACAGTCAGTCAATATGTTGTTCCACTTGGTAATAAACTCCAAGTCATCAGTGGAAAAGGTTGGGAATTTGTTAATTCGCAGTCCCCGCGGGACCATTCCCAAGGTGTGATACCTCTCCATAATCCAAATGTCCCAACTCAGTCTTTTTTCTTTAATCAGTAATTTCTCCATTTCATCAAAAAGTTGACTTAGTGATGAATGTGCCTTATCTGTCGAAAAAATACTCTCCAATTCAGTAGTCGTGCAGTCACGTTCTTTATCAGTTTTCAATGAGTAAAAAGTCAAAAGTAAATAATACTAGAAAATACAAAGAAGTTATGATGGTTCTACCTCATGTGTGAAATAAGGTAAATAATATTGGAATGCATATTAAGGTACTTTAGATAATACTCTCAAATAAGAGAGAGTTACAAAAATATTTTTAGTCTAGGTGCCTTATCACTCATAAGCAAATGTGGACTAATAACATATTGAGAGAATTTTTTTTTAGGAGGGAGACCTAAATGTAAGGAGCTTACAAATGAAATACCTGCTAACGGTCACGAAAGGACTAAAGTAGAGAGTAAAATTTGATAAGTAAATCTGATAATAAATTTTTAATTTTAAACCAAGTATGAGAAAGCCAATAACAATAATACCCAGTAATTTGAAACTAGGAAGAGAGAGGAAAAGAAAAAATGTTAGTAAATTGTATCATGTAATTCGCTAACATGTATTTGGCAATGAGCTATAACTTTTTCAGTTTTCAGCGAGTAAAGAGTAGATCAAGTTTGAATAAGGCAGCAATTAATATGGTGATATGTATAATCAACTAAAAGTGTAATACAAGAATTGTTTTTATCGATGAAATGTATCAATGGATTGAAACTGTAGCGTCATGTATTGAACAACCAATGAAATGTGATTAATTGTTTTAAATGATGGGGGTGTGTACAGTGGGTCATACAGCTTGGACTACGGCGATAGGCCAAAACGCGTCAGCTGACCCCTTGGCACTACCTTTGATCGATATGGGTGTTTGAGGACAAACACCCTTTGTTTTCTTTATACTGCTGCAAAAGATTTTAATAATATTATGGAAATAAAGCATTTTGGTTTTTAAGGAGTTCCCCGGGTGAGTTTCTTTCACTACATTGATTCCAGCACCTGAAACCCGGGTCGAACTCAGCATTGAGGAGCGGAAACACGGAACACAGACCCCGGATGCACATAGTGCTCACAGAGCAGGAAGGAGTCGGGTCAGCGTTGCCGAAGAGGAGAGGGGCAGCGGTGAGTAGTAAAAAAGTTTATGCAATAAAGGCAAAGTCCTTTTTGTGATATATGAAGCACATATTATTTTCTCTACCCCGCAAATTGCTCTCTCCGTGGACCGGAACCGGTCAGTCACACAAAAGGATACAAGTGTGTATATATATATATCCGAGACTGACCCGACTTTCTTTAATATAATATAAAA
Source organism: Bombina bombina (assembly GCF_027579735.1). Lineage (NCBI taxonomy): Eukaryota > Metazoa > Chordata > Amphibia > Anura > Bombinatoridae > Bombina > Bombina bombina. Next base: position 171,827,813 of record NC_069506.1, on the reverse strand, counting down.
AATAAAAAAAAGTGGACCGTGAATTTATACTGAGATAAAAAAGACTGTTTACTTGAATTAGCCATTCTTAATGTGAGAGGGTCAAATTTCGTATATTGACGAGGTAAGATCAGGTGTAACAACACAGGTAGCAGAGAGAGTCCTGACACTTTTTTTGTTACTGTCTTTATAAGTCAGCAGTACTTTTTTAACTTTAATACCCTATTTTAAGACCATACATTTAGGTGAATCGAAGTGTTTTCTGTTGTCAATCTCTTTCTCTGTAATTTGAACAGAAAGATAAAATCAGTAGCAAAAAAAAGTATTATATTACGTTAACTCATAAATCCATTTATTTCTGTTATTAAAACAAGCAAACAAAACAAAAGAGAGCCCAACTATCAAATATTTTTAGGGATTTCCATGGTTTGATAGTTCTGTCCCACTGTATTCTGTGCCATAATTGTCAAACCTTTATATGTCATAAAACCCCTAGAAATGCCCTGCCCATCACAAATGTTCAATCCTGCCCTAGACCAGTGATGGCTAACCTTGGCACCATTGATGTTTTGGAACTACATTTTCCATGATGCTTAGCACTCGGCATTTTTGTTAAGCATTATGGGAAATGTAGTTCTGAAACATCAGGGGTGCTGAGATTAGCAATTACTGCCCTAAACCATCTGAACTCTGTCAAGGGCTATCTGACTTTGCCTATGGACTTCATACATCAAACCCTATAATACATGAGTGTTTCTAGACTCTAGACCACTGTTTCTCAACCGTAGTCCCCAAGTACCATTATAGCTAACCAGTGCACAGGTGAAATAATCAGCTGATTGGTGAGAGCTTCTTAGTAACCATGGTTACTGATCAGCTGATTACTTCACCTGTGCACTGGTTCAGCTATAATGAAAAGCTGGCTTGTTGGGGGTACTTGAGGACTGTGGTTAAGAAACACTGCTCTAGACTAGACGGATTGGCCTACCAGCAAACCAAAAGATGCAGCTGTATCGCCTCTCTTTTTTTCTCTTCTGAGCATAAGAATGTATTTGTAAGTTTTATTTTCTAGACCATGTACCGTTTAGTAGCCTCCTTTGATTGGTTTCTAGTATCTAGTCAAGACATACTGTGAGACAGAGGGACATACTATTCTGTGTGTATATGATAATGTGCATGTATATATATATATATATATATATATATATATATACACATCTGTGTGTATATACAGTAAGGAAGGATTCCCTTATAGCACAGGAAGGATACCAGGTAACGAGTCCTCCGTAGAAGATACACACTATGCACAGCCTTGTTAAAACTTAAGACGTTTAATCAATATGCATAAAAAATATTTCCTCTCTTTTGATTAGTGTGTTTGTAAATATATAAATAAATATATATACATTTGTGTGTGTATATATATATATATATATATATATATATATACTGTATATATATATATATATATACACAGTATATATGTGTGCATGTAAGTGTGTGTATGTGTGTGTATATATGTTTGTGTATTTAAAGGGACACTGAACCCAAATTTTTTTCTTTCGTGATTCAGATAGAGCATTACATTTTAAGCAACTTTCTAATTTACTCCTATTATCAAATTTTCTTCATTCTCTTGGTATCTTTATTTGAAATGCAAGAGTGTAAGTTTAGATGCCGGCCCATTTTTGGTGAACAACCTGGGTTGTTCTTGCTGATTGGTGGATAAATTCATCCACTAATAAAAAAGTGCTGTCCAGAGTGCTGAACAAAAAAACTTAGATGCCTTCTTTTTCAAATAAAGATAGCAAGAGAATGAAGAAAATTTGATAATAGGAGAAAATTAGAAAGTTGCCTAAAATTGCATGCTCTATCTGAATCACAAAAGAAAAAATTTGGGTTCAGTGTCCCTTTAAGCATTTTAATTCAGTCAACAAAACTTAATAATGTTCTTTCTCAAAAAAAAAAAAACATCAAAATGGTCAGTTAGCCAATCATTTAATAAATTAGAATGTTTTTTTTTTTTTTCCAGTGACAGTAATTTGTCAAATACATCACTATTTTGCTGTTTACAAGTCACAAAATCCAAGACATTTACAATTCATAAAAATTATATTATATACATACCATTTCAATAAATTATTCTTCATTGATTATTTACCATGACAGTAAACATTTATCTCTATATATTTGTTTTGTCAATACAATGCAACTTTCAAATATACATATATCTTTTTATTATAAATATCAAAGCATATAGTATGAAAATATATATATTAATTGTTCTGATAATATATATGTAAAGTTGAAGTTATAAAAGATCTACAAGATTTATCTTCACATTTACCTAATTGTAAATATAGTATTTCATTGAAAGATATAACACATTTGTAATACTTGGACCCCAATTTTTTTCAATCATAAACTTAATTATATAAATTACATATTTATGGAAAGTGGCACGTACAAAATGCTGCTGTATTGTGTAATAATTGGGTTTTTTATTTTTGTTTTTTTACTGATTTCAGTGTTCTTTCCCATAAAGGTAGTTAAAATTGTAGGGTACCTATGCATTTGGTGTTTAGGTTATGCCATCAAATTTTGCCAGCTGGGTGGCATTATGAAGTAGCAGGGTGGGGGCAGTGCAATGATTTACAATATTATAACATTTTCTGTTTTTTAAAGGGATAAAAAAGTCAAAATTTAAATGTGCCTGGGTGCATTTCAATTTGAAATATAAACATTTTTTCAATATACTTCAATTAGCAAAAATGCTTCTAGTAAAAGCAATTCCTCCTGTAAGGGCCGTGCACCAGTATTCAAACACTAAAGCTTCTTAGAGAGCTAGCAGTAGTTTGTATTGCTTGTGAATACATAATTTGCAGAAAAAACAGTAATGACTTTTACTAGCCAAATTTTTGCTAATGGGAGTATATTGCAAACATGTTTATATTTCAAATTAAAATGCACCTATGCGCATTTCATTTTTGACCTTTCTACGCCTTTAAACTATTCAAAGTACACATTCATTTCACAATTTAACATAAAAAAATTGAGTTAATGACAATTTGAGCAACAATCATTGAGGAAAAAATTAATACTAGATCATTTTAGTTTAAAATCTTTGTAGTAAGGTATGGATGGCATTACTGTTGTTATGTGGGGTTAACACTTTACTTTTTTCAAACTTAAGTGACATTTTGTGTGGCTCGAACTGATATACCTTCTCTCCTTTAGCACTTGGTTAATGATAATATTTATTGCAATTAATCCACTTACTAGTATTATTGATTAATCAAAAGGGACATTGAACCCAATTTTTTTTTTGATTCAGATAGAGTATGCAATTTTAAGCAACTTTCTAATTTACTCCTATTATCAAATTTTCTTCATTTTCTTGGTATCTTTATTTGATAAGCAACCATGTAAGTTTAGATGCCGACCCATTTTTGGTGAACAACCTGGGTTGTTCTTGCTGATTGGTAGATAAATTCACCCACCAATAAACAAGTGCTGTCCAGGGTTCTAATCCAAAAATTGTCATGCTTTTTAGCTTAGATACCTTCTTTCTCAAATAAAGATAGCAAGAGAACGAAGAAGAAATGATAATAGGAGAAAATTAGAAAGTTGCTAAAATTGAATGCTCTATCTGAATCACGAAAGAAAAAAATTTGGGTTCAGTGTCCCTTTAAGGAGTGTAAGTGTGAGTAGTCAAACCAACTGGTGCATTGTTTAACCTGATACTAAGTAAAATAAAGGTCTGCTAAAGGAGGGGTCTCTATTTTCCAAAACAAATGTACACATTAGGCTTCACTGTAAATTATATTACTAATAATGCTCTTAGTCCTTCATTTCTATGGCATAAGGTGAAACGTTTCCTGATTATGGACAGATATATTTGCACAAAATGCCAGATCAGCAGCTTTGAGCATATAGTTCTGTAATGGCGACTGTATAACTAATACATTTCGGATTTGTTTTTCAAAAACATATTTTGAAGATAACTGGCAAGGTAATAAAGTTTTTTTTGTACAATTTTTTATTTTTTTATTGTACTACAGTGGTGTATATTCTAATGCTGATTATATGTCCTTCATCTAAGCCACTGTCATTAGCTTTTGTAACTGGAGCTGCTGTCAGAACCATTTTGTGACAATTTTGAAATTGCCTGCAAATGATCTTGGAATGAAAACATTATCCTGTGTATCAGCAATAAATACTTATGCTAATTATGATTAACAAAGTAAAACTCCCATAATGAAGTCAAAACACAGTTTGATGGTAAAATAGAACCATCTGGCTACTTTTGTTGATTATGACAAAAAGTTCACTTCTCATAGTAACCTTTTAAAGTACAATTGAGCTACAAAAACTTCTCCCAGTTGGTGACTTGTCGTAGAATAAGCTATTGAGGTGTTGAGTGGTTCTCTTGTTGTTTACAGGTAACCTATTATAAGACTTAATACACACTGAACGGATGTGACTGAAACATTAAAGGGAAAGTAAACACCATGAGATTTGATTATAAAATGTTATGTTATATATAGCTGGTCAATTTAGTTGGAAACGTTTGAGTACCGTTATTTAGCAATTGGAAATGTTACAGCTGAAATGTTTCATTGACCGTATATTTTAAGCTTGTGTTAGGAATCAATCATATTAACAAAACACTACAAACATTAAAAGTAAAGTCATAATTAGACATTCATGATTTAGACAGAGCATACAATTTTAAACAACTTTCCAATGTACTTCTATTATTTAATTTGATTCCTTCTCTTGCTATCCTTTGCTGAAAGGTTTATCTAGGTAAGCTGCATATATATACTGATTGTCATTTGCTCACCAATGTGTTCAGTTAGAAACCAGTAGTACATTACTGCTCCTTCAGCAAATGATACCAAGAGAATGAAGCTAATTTAATAATAGAAATAAACAGAAGGGTTGTTAAAAATGGTATGTTCTACCTAAATAATAAAGGAAATGTTTGGGTTTCATGTCCCTTTAATAAATATTTTAATGACTTGGTTGTGTTCACTGCTAATAATAATGTTTCAATTTTAATCTGAAATTTAAATTTATTTTATTTTTATTTATTTGGAGTGGCTGGGGGGGGGGGGGAATTGAGCCAACACCATTTACAGGATGATGGGAAAAGTAATTTTTTTAGTTTATAAATGCATTTCAATTCAGATGCAAATCCAAGCCAAGTCATTGAGGTATATAAATTTAAACCAAAATGACATGTTGACATCTCCGACTCGGCAGCTTGAAGCCAAATAAAAATAAATGACAGATTTACTTTAGACATAACGTCTGATGAAAAATGAGACCTGTACGGTACTTGTATTTATGAACACACAAAATGCTATTGTGCTTCTATTATCCGGATTACTCTGATCCTAAAAGAGTCATTTCTTCTAAAAATGATATAATTGTTTAAAATGAAAGTATTACTTATTTTTAATTGTACAGTTGTAAGATAATTCATTTGGATCGGCAGTGATAATAAGACATTTGCTTCCTTGATTAGCTTAATGTATTTTTTTAATAAAAAAATCAGAGCTCTTTTGCCCATTGTAAATATAAAAGTTGCTGTATGTAAATGAGCTGTTGTAAGTGTAAAACACTGTAGATGATCCTATTCTGAGTCAAAGCAAATACATTGCCCTTTTGTTTACATATTGCATTTTCATTTTTCAAAGTAACTTTCATCTATACTTTTTGGCAGCTTAGGTCTGCTGAAAACTGCTATTTGCTTAGATTGGAAGTTATGTTAATGGTCACCTTTTTTACCATTGGATATGATTCTGATTGTGAGCAGTGCATAAGAACGTGAGATTTTGTCCATAACACATTAGGTGTCGGTAAATGTGCTCTAAGTGCTTTTGGTTTAAGAATCATTCTCTTTTATGTCCAATGGCAGCTTTTGGCGCAAACTGTAGTTGAATGATATTTCACTTAACACCTGGTAGTGCTATTACTGCTTTATACAGTAGACCAGACTTATCCCCGGGTCTGCCTCCAGCACTCTTCTACCCTTTGTTTAGACAGGACTAAGGCTTCCACTTTAAATGAAAAACTGTTCTTAAAAAACAGAGCAATCATTTCAGTGCTTTAAGTCACACTGAACTGGACAGTGTTTTATTGATACTAGATGCTAGTTCTTTGTCAACAATAACGTTACTAGTTTATCCTTGCTCCTTCATTTTTATCTCATAAGCTTCACAATCCACCCTAAAAAGACAATCAACTCTCATCATCATACAATTATTGGTACCTATATCCATGAGAAGTAGATATTTATATACTTTTGAATTAAGATAGCAAAACTATAAAAAGTGCAAATAATAGGGCTATTGCTTATTTTTAGATCACTTCATTAAAATGGAAAATAAATTTGTTCTTTGAATATGTTGAAGTATTTACAGGTTGTCTTTGTCTTCAGTAGTAAATATATTTTTTTTATGAAGGATCTGCAAGTCTGAAAAAGAAAATTGAACCTAAAAGAGCCTTATGGAAAATTTGCAAGTAGGCATATACATATAGTCTTTGAAATGAATTAATCTTTAAAAGAGAAAGACATCTTCCCAAAATAAATGGCCTGCATCTATTCATCTCTATACTTTTCATGAAAGTAAATTGCTGTATGACTAATATTATCTACAAGTTACTCTACATAAGGACCTCTCATGGATAAGTATCTGGTAGAGCTTAATGAATCTGGACATAAGATAAATAAAATCTGGGTATACTGTTTCTCTATTTCAACAACAAAAAGTAAAATCTTGTTTCAGAGCAGAAGTAAAGCTTCATAAAAAACCAAAGCAATTATGGCATTGAAAAAACACAAGCAGGCCAAATAAACGCACGTAGCAACTAGTCTGGTTTGTTTAGTCCTTGTCAGATACCAATGCTTCAAGTGCCCAATATTTCTTAGTTCTGCCGTTGGAACTCACGAACAGCACTGGCGTTCTCATAGATGAGGTCTGTCAACTGGTTTTCATAGATATTCTCTTCTGCAGGTTGTTCTATTAAGTCCAGCATACACTTGTTAAGAAATACATACTGGGACTAGAAAAGAAAGAAAAATGTTATCAGTTTTTCTATAATTGATCTTATAATTAGAACCTTACAGAAGTTGATAAGCCCTACATTTATAACTTGCAGCAAATTATTCAGGATCACATTGGCCATTACTATAATATTTTAAACACAAATTGGAAGCTGCATGAAGATACAGTGTCATATCTGGAAATCATTTTGCATCATTACACACTCCGATGCGTTTGTAATGCCCGACCCTTCTCTCACACGGCCAATCACATGAGAGAAGGGTCTGTCAATTTCTCAGAGCAAGTCGGGTGATTTCTCCTAGAGGTGGGAAGAGTGTAGGAAGCAGCAGTCTAATGACCACTGCTTCTTACATTGTGGGAAGAGGGCTCGTATGTGCAAGTCTGCCTCACAAGGGCTCCGGAGCAGCTTACACTGCATTGTACATGGAGCACTTTTTTTGGTCAAACTAATATATTTTATTATGCTCTTTCTTTTCATTGATTTCCTTATCCCCCAGAACAAAAGGACCCTTGCTAACCAGTCACATGTATCTGGTGTATGAACTAACATTGTTCATCACACATGTGCAGTAAAGGAAGAACAAGGGAGGGAAGATTATTTTATTAAGGTGGTTTAGAACTGATTCTGCTCAATTAATTATCATTTATTATTTCTTATTTGAACAAACCCAAATAAAGTGATGGTAAACAAACCACTTTTTATAATCAGATCCTGAATGTTAGTGATATTTTACAAGGACTTTAATTGATCATTTCCAATGAAGATGCGCTTTAGCTTACTTTTTAATCTAGCCGAGCCTTTCTAACATTGCATGCTCCTGCCGAAACATTTTTTGTGAGCTGATGGTTTCAACTGTTCTACAAATAGCGCTCTACACTACCGCACTTTTATTGTAGCTAGAGAGCTGGTTGGAGAACAGTTCAAACTGTTAGCTCACAAAAAATATTACTTTTAAAGTGAGCGGTGGGAGCGTGCGGTATTAGAATGACACAGCTAGATTAAAATGTAAGTTAAAGCGCATCTTCATTAAAAGTGATCAATTAAAGTCCATCTAAAATATTACTAACATTCAGGATCTGATTATAAAAGGTGGAAAGTTTAGCATCACTTTAACTTGTAAATATCAATAAACATTTAATAGATACATTTATTTGATCATATTTACACAAGACAGTCACATCCTTACAGGTTGATAGTTAATAGGTGCAGGAAGGCAACTTATTAGTCACAAATACTGCAGATTTCTGGTTGTAGTACGTGCTAATGTTAGTGATGAATCAACATAAATATTTAAACGAGGAAACTTTTGTAAATGGCCCTTACTTTTCTGAACCATCAAACTTTTCTTAACTTTTGAAAAAAATATTACCTTTTGTCCAAATTCACTCTACAAATTACTTATACAACCTAACTGTTAACAGATTTTTTTCTATTTTTCTCTAGAAAAAAGGGGCTTTAGAGGTGATATGATTACTTTCTATAAATATGTTCAATACCCATATACAGAGTTGACAGAAGCTCTGTTTATTCCACAGAAATTGTTTGTGACAATTAAGACTGGCGGAAAGGAGATGTAATCTTCAGCAACATAAACATATTTTCAATGTAAGAGCAATCAAATTGTTGAACTCATTGCCTAAGGAGCTAGTAAATGGCAATACCATAGATATATTTAAAAATGGCTTAGATACATTTCTAGCTAGAAACCAATCAAGAATATGATAGCTTGTGTTAAATGGGCCACATTTTTAAAGGAATTAATTTTAGCTCACTTGGAGCTTCTTTATTGTAAAGCAAGTAAAATCTGTATAGTTTGAACTTGATGGACTTCTGTCTTCTTTCAACTTCATCTACTATATTACTATGTTGCTAGAATATCTTTATTTTCTATGTTGCAAGAATATATATATATATTTTTTTTTCTGTTTTTATCAGATGCTTTTTGATGTATAAATAGCAGTTAAGCTTAAAGTTAAGTAAAGTTAAGTTAAGTTTAAAGATACAGTCTACTTCCAAATGTTTGCTGTTTAAAAAGATAGATAATCCCTCTATTACCCATTCCCCAGTTTTGCATAACCAACATGGTTATATTTATATACTTTTTACCTCTGTGATTACGTTATATCTTTTTATCTAAGTCTCTGCATACTGCCCCCTTATTTCCGTTCTTTTGACAGACTTGAATTTTAGCCAATCAGTGCTGACTCATAAAAAACTCCATTATCTATATGGCACACATGAACTAGCGCTGTCTAGTTGTGAAAAACTGTCAAAATGCACTGAAATAAGTGGCAGCCTTCAAGAACTTAGAAATTAGCATATGAATATGCCTAGGTTTAGCTTTCAACGAATAATACCAAGTGAAGAAAGCAAATTTGATGATAAATGTAAATTTAAAAGTGGTTTAAAATTGCACGCCTTATCTAAATCATAAAAGTTTAATTTTGACTAGACTGCCCCTTTAACGTAAAACAATACAGACCAAAGTATGTGTATTTATTTTACTATTGAGCTTTTAATAATCTATATGATTATTCACAAAAACAGTTTAATTCAATTAAGTTAATTTTGGAGATACTTGTAGATTTTTTGGAATATTTTAACATTTTTGCAAAATAATCATTTATATTGAACCATATGTTTAAACACATAAAAATAGAGAAACATTCCTGAAACTAATGATAGATCTATTAATATTTGGTGTTTTAATGCTCTTGTTAATTACATTTTTCAAGAAACGTTTACTCTTTTCTTACCTCTGTCTGTACCATTAGGCCTCGATTCATTCTCATCTTCTGTACAAAGTTGTAAGTACCAATACGATGCTCCTTTTCCATCTGCTGTATCAGGTAGTCCAGAGCAATAAGTGTTCCGGTACGCCCTACCCCAGCACTAACAAAAGCACACAGCACAAAGATCAAAACAAATTATTAAGACCATGATAGAAAGGACAAATCTACATAAATCAAAATGCCAAATCAATATAGTTTCAATGCAGAAATATGATTAAATGAGTTTGAGCTAGGAATCTTCTTGTACTTATTATTGATTTACAAAAAGATTAGTAGAACTGCAGCTTTCAAACCAATGATTTGCTAATTAGTAATGTACCTTATAACTATCGGTTAAATGCAAAAAATAGTAATGAAAAAAACAACTGATGAAAGAAATAGGCTTAGAAGGATGTCTACATTAATTGTCGGGATACCCTTTCTTTGCTCATCATCATATTGTCTACCAATAAACAATGTGTATGTTATATCCCTTGCTTTGCCTGACCACAATAATAGAACATCAAAATACCTCTGACAAAGCTAGACCCCTGTACTCCAATGACTTTCTGATATGAGTCCTTCCCATGCTGGTCTAATTTGTATAAACTAACAGTGTTCTGCCCAGGATCTTTAATGGGTGCACCACCTGGCTAATTTTACTGACCATCCGGCTAAAATGTAAGCCAATATTAAGCTAAAATGAGCTAATATATTTTTTTCAATGTGTGCTGCACAAATTATCATTAAACTAATTTACGTTAAATTATTCATTTAGGGCTAGATTACAAGTAAGGCGCAAACGGTTAGTCTTTTCGCAAGCCTTTTTAATTGCGCTGATATTACAAGTTGAGCAAAACCGTTTACGCTTCAATCCTTACCGCAATCTCAGAGCTGTGGTTAATTGTTTTCAAAAACAAAAAAGTTGCACAAAGCACTTCAAAAATAAATTACAAAGTTCAGTTACACTCATTAACACTGTCTAATAAAAAATATTTAAAAAAATGATTGCCCAAAAAAGTTATAAGGGCTCAAAGATATGACACCCAAGTACTTTATCATAGAGATACATACAGATACATTGCTAAAGATGTATTTGTATGCATATAGATATGTTTATATGTGAGTACTTATGTATTTATATGTTCATATACACATATAAACACATTAATATATATGTACACATATATAAACATATATATTATAGCCCTTTGCCATTAAGTAGATGAAAATATGTAAAAACATATTTATGCAATATTCCTATTTAATAAAGATTTTAACTATGTATTTACTGTAAATATTTCACATTTGCTAATGCGAATATGTTATGTTGTTTGCGCGATGGTTTTTCCCCCCCAATTTTTTTTATTTCCATCAACTTCTACGGGGAATGCGAAAATACAATCATGTTTGCGCGATCTCAGGTGTTTTTTTTCTACTTTTTTGTCTCCATTGATTCCTATGGGGGAAAACATGCACACGCACGCAAAAACTTAAGTTAGGATTTTTGCGCTATTCGGGTTACCGCTAGTGCAAAATAAGTTTTTTGGAAATTGTAATATGAATGCAACCCTACTAGCACAAAAAGCTTAACTCTAGAGGAGTTTTCGCAATCGCAAAATAAATAAATATCATGCCACTTGTAATCTACCCCTTCATTTTTCTTAGGATAGTTTAAGTAATATTTCTAAGGGACAAATAATATTATAAATATACAGTATATATATATATATATATATATATATATATATATATATATATATATATTATAATATTACAGTGCACCAACCTAACTACTTCATAATGCTATTCAGTTGGAAATTGGTTCTTTCCTAAACCAATGTAAGGACAATTTATTACCCAAATGGGACCTCTTTATATATTAGTGCATTTATAAAATATATATTCCCATGAGAGCTAAGCACTCATCGCACAGGAACCAGGGAAAATACAATTTGTAAAAAAAAATACTAGTTTACTAAAAATATTTATGAAAATGTGTTTTGTTTTTTACCTATAAGATTAACACCTGGGGCGCGATCCGATATAGATCGCAGTTTGCGGCGCAAGCGAGGGAACCCGCGTCGCCCGCAGTTTCAGCTCGCAACTCGAGCTATCCCATATACGGCGCCGTCAGATGCTAACGTGCCGTAAATCTGACAAACCAGCAATGTCCAGAAATCTGCGCAAGTACAAATTTCTGGCGTTGCCAGTGACTTGCGGCACGTTAGAAACTGCCGGCGCCTATAAAACCTGACTAAAGTCTAAATCACCCGCACTGTCTAACACGCCTCCCTAACATAGCCCGCACTGTCTAACACGCCTCCCTAACATAGCCCGCACTGTCTAACACGCCTCCCTAACATAGCCCGCACTGTCTAACACGCCTCCCTAACATAGCCCGACACGTCTAACCCTCTATCCGCTATCCCCCTCACTAGCCTAACAATAAAATATGTATTAACCCCTTAACCGCCGCTACCTAATAAAGTTATTAACCCCTAAACCGGCGCCAGCTATATTAAATCTATAACCCCCTAAAGTGAGCCCCTACCCCGCCGCTTTCTATTTTAAAATTATTAACCCCTAATTTAATCCCCCTACCCCGCCGCCATCTATATTAAATTATTCAACCCCTAAAATACTAAACTATCCCTACCACTAAACCTAAGTCTAACCCTACAAATAGCCCTGAAAAGGGCTTTTTGCGTGGCATTGCCCCAAAGTAACAGCTCTTTTGCCAGCCCTTAAAAGGGCTTTTTGCGGGGCATGCCCCAAAGTAACAGCTCTTTTGCCAGCCCTTAAAAGGGCTTTTGGCGGGGCTTTGTCACAAAGTAAACTGCTCTTTTGCCTACAATCTACATCCCCCTACACCGCGGCCACCTATAATAAATGTATTAACCCTAATCTAATCCCCCTACACCGCCGCCAGCTATATTAACTATATTAACCCTAATTATATTAGGGTTCATATAGTTAATATCGTTATTATATTATATATATATTAAGTATAATAACCCTATCTAACTCTAACATCCTAACTAAACTCTTATTAAAATAAATCTAATATTAATATTATTAATTAAAATATTCCTATTTAAATCTAAATACTTACCTATAAAATAAACCCTAAGATAGCTACAATATAATTAATAATTACATTATAGCTATGTTAGGGTTTATATTTATTTTACAGGTAAATTGTTAATTATTTTAACTAGGTATAATAGCTATTAAATAGTTATGAACTATTTAATAGCTACCTAGTTAAAATAATTACCCAATTACCTGTAAAATAAATCCTAACCTAAGTTACAAATACACCTACACTATCAATAAATTAAATAAACTACAAATATCTATCTAAAAATACAATTAAATAAACTAAACTAAATTACAAAAAAAAAAAACACTAAATTACAAAAAATAAAAAAAAGATTACAAGACTTTAAGCTAATTACACCTATTCTAAGCCCCCTAATAAAATAATAAAGCCCCCCAAAATAAAAAATTCCCTACCCTATTCTAAATTAAAACAAGTTCAAAGCTCTTTTACCTTACCAGCCCTTAAAAGGGCCTTTTGTGGGGGCATGCCCCAAAGAAAACTGCTCTTTTGCCTGCAAAAAAAAACCACAATACCACCCCCCAACATTACAACCCACCACCCACATACCCCTAATCTAACCCAAACCCCCCTTAAATAAACCTAACACTACCCCCCTGAAGATCTCCATACCTTGTATTCACCCAGCCGGGCCGAACCGATCCAGGCGATGTGTTCCAGCAAGCGGCAGTGAAGTCTTCATCCATCCGGGCGATGTCTTGAAGCAAGCGGCAGAGAGTCTTCTTCCATCGGCGACGTCTTCAAGCAAATCGGCATCTTCAATCTTCTTACTTCGCTCCTCCGCCGCGGAGCATCCTTCCGGCACGACGACTTCCCGACGAATGAGGTTCCTTTAAATGACGTCATCCAAGATGGCGTCCGCCGAATTCCGATTGGCTGATAGGATTCTATCAGCCAATCGGAATTAAGGTAGAAAAATCTGATTGGCTGATTGAATCAGCCAATCAGATTCAAGTTCAATCCGATTGGCTGAACCAATCAGCCAATCGGATTGAACTTGAATCTGATTGGCTATTCAATCAGCCAATCAGATTTTTCTAACTTAATTCCGATTGGCTGATAGAATCCTATCAGCCAATCGGAATTCTGCGGACGCCATCTTGGATGACGTCATTTAAAGGTACCTCATTCGTCGTTCAGTCGTCGGCCGGGATGGATGCTCCGCGGTGGCGGAGCGAAGAAAGAAGATTGAAGATGCCGCTTCATGGAAGATGCTGCCGGAAGGAAGAAGACTTTGCTGCCGCTTGGAGGAAGACGTCGCCGGAGGAAGAATTCTTCTTTGCCGCTTGGAGCAAGACATCGCCGGAGGAAGAATTCTTCTTTGCCGCTTGGAGCAAGACATCGCCCGGATCGGATGAGGAGTTCGGCCCGGTGTGGTGAAGACAAGGTAGGGAGATCTTCAGGGGGGTAGTGTTAGGCTTTTTTAAGGGGGGTTTGGGTGGGTTTAGAATAGGGGTATGTGGGTGGTGGGTTGTAATGGGGGGGGTATTGTATATGTTTTAAATGCAAAAGAGCTGAATTCTTTGGGGCATGCCCCACAAAAGGCCCTTTTAAGGGCTGGTAAGGTAAAGAGCTTTGAACTTTTTTTAATTTAGAATAGGGCAGGAAATTTTTTTATTTTGGGGGGCTTTATTATTTTATTAGGGGGCTTAGAATAGGTGTAAGCTTAAAAATCTTGTAATCTTTTTTTTATTTTTTGTAATTTAGTGTTTTTTTTTTTGTAATTTAGTTTAGTTAATTTAATTGTATTTTTAGATAGATATTTGTAGTTTATTTAATTTATTGATAGTGTAGGTGTATTTGTAACTTAGGTTAGGATTTATTTTACAGGTAATTGGGTAATTATTTTAACTAGGTAGATATTAAATAGTTAATAACTATTTAATAGCTATTATACCTAGTTAAAATAATTAACAATTTACCTGTAAAATAAATATTAACCCTAACATAGCTACAATGTAATTATTAATTATATTGTAGCTATCTTAGGGTTTATTTTATAGGTAAGTATTTAGATTTAAATAGGAATATTTTAGTTTATAAATGAATTAGATTAATTTAATAAGAATTTAGTTAGGGGTGTTAGGGTTAGATAGAGTTAATATAGTTAATATAAATACTATAGTAACTATATTAACTATATTAACCCTAATATAATTAGGGTTAATATAGTTAATATATATAATGTAATACCTATATTAGCTATAATATACTTAGGGTTAATATAGATAACATAGCTGGCGGCGGGGTAGGTAGATTAAATTAGGGGTTAATCATTTTAATAGAGATGGCGGCGGTGTAAGGGGCTTACATTAGGGGTTAATAATATTAATATAGCTGGCGGCGGTATAGGGGGATTAGATTAGGGGTTAATATTTTTTATATAGGTGGCGGCGGTGTAAGGGGTCAGATTAGGGGATAGATAAGGTAGATGACAGCGGTGTAAGGGGTTCACATTAGGCGATAGATAAGGTAGATGGCGGCGGTTTTAGGGGCTCACAGTAGGGGGTTAGTTTATGTAGATGGCGGGGGTCCGGGAGCGGCGGTTTAGGGGTTAATAACTTTATTAGGGATTTCGGGGGGGGGGGATCGCGGTTGACAGGTAGATAGACATTGCGCATGCGTTAGGTGTTAGGTTTTATTTAGCAGATCGCGGGTGACAGGTAGATAGACATTGCGCATGCGTTAGGTGTTAGGTTTATTTTCTAGTTAGTTTAGGGAGTTACGGGGCTCCAATAGTCAGCGTAAGGCTTCTTACGGCTGCTTTTTGTGGCGAGGTGAAAATAGAGTAAGATTTCTCTATTTTCGCCACGTAAGTCCTTACGCTGCATATTGGATACCAAACTGCGCTGGTTTGGTATACCTGCCTATGGCCCAAAAAACTACGGGCGACGGCAGAAATATACGGGCGTAACTTCTAGGTTACACCGTATATAGGATACCAAACCAGCGCAAATATTGGCGTCGCCGGCTTTTGCGGGCGACGATTTTTATCGGATCGACCCCCTAGAATATACAACAAATGTAAAATAAATAAAAAATAAATAAACAAACAGTAGAATATCTGTCCAACAAGCAGCTCAGATGACATGAATATCAACACAGAAAAAGTATTTTAATGAGATATTCTAATTCAGGAATTGCATTCTCTTTTATGTTAATATGTGCATTGCTGACCCAAGCTAACAATCCGTTTTAACCCCTGCAAAGTGATTGGAGGGTTTATGCAAATGCCACTCCTGATTGACTTACTAGCAGTTTCCTTCACTGGAGCTGCAATGCTTTACAGGGGTTAAACACATTGTTATCTTGGATGTGATGGGCAACACCTAAAACATGGGGGCTGCAGATCAGTATTAGAGAAGTCTTAAATTGATGGTGAATGATGATAAACTACTAAGTGCCAATTGAAAGCAGATTCAAAATAAAGATTGACATTTTTTAATGTTGTACTTTAAATGATTCACAATATTGTTCTGTAGAATGTTCTTTGCATTATTCCCCCTCCAGCCCTACTTAAAAGTACTTTTTTTTTCTGGCAGCTTTTCTTTAACTGCCAATCAAATTGCATGTCAATTGACAGGCTAAACACTAAGTAAAAGTACATAGCGCTATACACACACATGCACACAACTTTCTTTTGATACAGATAGAACTGAACAGAAGCCTGTCTATCAATTTCGTAAGCTCCACCCTATAATGACGTGCAGGGCAGTACAATCCCCTCTGCACGTCACTGAAGCCCGATAATTCACAGAAAGCGGTGGAATTATATTTGACTGACAAGTGATTTAATGTGAAATATTTAATTTATTAACTATGTTTTACAAAAAATAAAGTATACTTTTTGCATATATATACTGACAGGTATTGATTTATGTATGGTAGTATGAGCATCGTTTACCATCACTTTAAGGGCCGCATATAAATATGGCGCTATTAGACAAACAAATGAATGTATTAGCTACAAATGTCCAAAGGCACAGGGGCCGATTTATCAAACTCTGTATGGAGCTTGATGCCCCTCTGTATGGAGCTTGATGCCCCTGAAGGTTCGCCGGAAACAGAAGTTATGAAGCAGCGGTCTAAAGACCGCTGCTCCATTACTTGTCCGCCTGCTCTGAGATGGCAGACAGAAATCAACCCGATCAAATACGATCTGGCTGATTGACACCCCCTGCTAGCGGCCGATTGGCCACGAATCTGCAGGGGGCAGCATTGCACCAGCAGTTCACAAGAACTGCTGGTGCGATGACAAAAATGCTGACAGCGTATGCTGTCGGCATTTATCGATGTGTGGCGGACATGATACTCTATATCGTATCATGTCTGCTCGCCCATTAATAAATATACCCCACAGGATCAGATTTAGGTAGAAATGGAATGGCCCATCTGTCGCCTCTTTTCCCCTCCAGCGTGCTCTTTTGTGTGGTGTCTGTGTGTTTTTTGCAGCCACAAAAACTATGGCACATATTGTTAGTACTGCTTTTCCCTGGGGAGCCAGAAAGGCTAGTGCAGAGGTCCATATGTAGCATTGGGGCGACCAGTTGGCCATCATTAAATTAAAGCATATACCTTTTGCAGTGAAATGTCCCTTTAACCCTTACGGGCAGGTGCGTTATTTTGTTAGTACTCAGTATGTACAGAGATAATTTGACAAATTGGCTTTTATGATAGGAAAATGTGTTATTCTAATGACAGATACACATTAATCTGAAATAAAAATACAAAACCTACTATATCGTTGCTGGCAGTACAATAAGCCTCACTATGAGATTGTGATGTACCTACTACCTACCTGCAGTGGACAACACAGGGCCCGTTGCTCTTTCTTTGCTCCAAGTAATCTCGGACAAGACTACGGAACTTGATAATGGTTGTGGTGTTCTCTGGAACATTATGGTCTGGCCAGGCAGTGTAATGATAATGACGCACATCTTTTATATCCTGTTGTTTAGCCTGGAAAAAAAAAGATTATGTTTTAATTTCCATCTCATTTCTTTTATAGCAAACCAATAAATGATTTGCTACAGGACAGAGGATGTTTTAGAGATATAGACAATGACTGCAAATAACAGACAGTTGTTTTATCTAGTCGGTGTTTCCCATCTTTCGATTTGATCACATCTTATTTTTGTTCATCAAATAAAGATTTCTGTGCATTGGCTGGTTTGGTCAGTGTGTTTTGCTAGTGATCACAATCTAAAAATCCTGGTTGCCTCCCAAAAATGAATACAATCATTATCTGCCTTTTTAATCTCTAGATTAATAATCCAGAAATTAAGGGCCCAATTACAAAAGGAACTTTGCCCGTATACTGGTGAACGATAAATAACCAGCCATTACATGAGGCTTGTTATTGCTACTGCGAGTTTTAGTGCTCAAAAAATTAACCAGAGGTCAGACTTCTGGTTAATTTTTTTAATTGTCCCTCAATTGCCCCCACAATAACATGTGATGCCCCTTTAAAAAATAATAATATATATATATATATATATATATATATATATATATATATCATTTTAATTTAAAATGCAATTTTTGTTTAAAAGTTTTTTCTTTCATGATTTAGAAAGACCATGAAATTTTAAACAACTTTTAAATTTACTTCTATTATATAATTATATATATATATATATATATATATATATATATATATACATATATATATAGATAGATAGATAGATAAATATATTATAATTTGCTTCATTCTCTTGATATCCGTTGAAATGTATATCTATATAGGCTCAGTAGCTGCTGATTGGTGGCTGCACATAGATGCCTTGTGTGATTGGCTCACCCATGAGCATTGCTATTATTTCAGCAAAGGATATCTAAAGAATTAAGCAAATTAGATAACAGAAGTAAAGAGGAATGTTGTTTAAAATTGTATTCTCTATCTGAATCATGAAAGAAAATTTTGGGGTTTCATGCCCCTTTAAGATATTTCGATGTGACCTTTCATGCAACAAATGCTGTACGATTCAGCTCTTTCTTAAAGGTGGCTGAAACTTTGAAGTACAGTATCCCATATCATTTAAAGTAGGTCCAGATTTTTGGTTCTGTTTGGTAATATGTTTTCTTAAAGGGACACTAAACCCAATTTTTTCTTTCATGATTCAGATAAAGCATACAATTTTAAGCAACTTTCTAATTTACTCCTATTATCAATTTTTTCTTCGTTCTCTTGCTATCTTTATTTTAAAAGCAGGAATGTAAAACTTAGGAGCTGGCCCATTTTAGGTTCAGCACCCTGAATAGCGCTTACTTATTGGTGACTACATTTAGCCACCAAAAACAAGTGCAACCCAGGTTCTGAACCAAAAATTGTCCGACTCCTAAGCTTTACACTCCTGCTTTTTAAATAAAGAAAGCAAGAGAACAAAGAAAAATGAATAGGAGTAAATCAGAAAGTTGCTTGAAATTGTATGCTCTATCTGAATCATAAAAGAAAAAAATCTGGGTTTAGTATCCCTTTAAGGTGGTTTCTCTACTAAAAATATAAAAAGTTATCTCAACCTGGGCAGCTATAGTATTTCCAGAATACACCCTTTATTCTTGGTTATTTCAAGGTGTAAGATAGCAAATCTGTTCTGTTCACAGACATATTATGGTGTTTTTCTGTAACTGTAACCCATCATTAGCTTGTAATGAAGGGTGCATGCTTGAATATTAAAGGGACAGTATATTGTAAAATTGTTTTTCCCTTAATGTATTTACGCAATTACTTGCTATACCAGCTGCAGAGTATAAAATGTATGTGAAATTGCATTTTAAGATTGTTTTTGTATATGAAATGTCACTTTGCTTTGAAACCACAACCTATTAAAATGTATTGAGCTTGCAGTTAAAATCAGATCTCTTTATGTTATCAATTTGAGCACACACATGCATCCATATCTTATTTCTGTCTGTAAACCAAAGCCCAATACTTAGAGAGAACAATGGAAAATTAACATTTTATTACTTATCTCTCCTACATCCCACTGGGGGTGTCATTACTTCTGCTGGCTGTGTTTATATAGCTTGTCAATAGCCTATACTTAATATACAAACTTTCACTATAGGTGTGGAAACCACAGGCTAAATCAGCTATTTCAAATGTTGAAATAAGGGTAAAGGAGCTAGTTGTAAACAATTTAATACACTCAGCAGGTAAAATGATAATTGGAAACAAATTAAAGGGGAGAAAAAAATGGGTAAACTTTCCTTTTAAGTGATAGACAAGAGGCTACTTATTACTTAGTGTGCATATTTACATGTTTGAGTGAGAAGTCCCGTATTGTCCAATCAGTAAGGATTGTTTCAGAAGTGACTGTTACAGTAATATCGTCATAAGTACATGGTGTGTAATCCAGGGGCCAATAACGCTCACATTTTACCTGAGAGAGAAAAGAACACAAATATAAATCCTCCTTGTGTATCTACATTTATTTAAACAATTCATGTTATGTACCAAAATGATCCCAATATTTCAAACATTCGCTGCCCTTTACATCCCTTGATAAGCATGGATATCACATTCACAAAATGTTATATTGGTGATTCTACTTTAAAATAAATGGGCTCTTTGTGCCAACAATGATAAATTACAGAACTAAAAAGCACACCTGAATTAGTTTAAACTGTCTATAGAGCCGGTTATTCCACCAATGAACACCTGAGCACATTACATAGATCATAGTAGGGCATGACAACCGCTTATGAGTATCTGGGCAATTAGGTGGTAATAAGAAGCACCTACTCTGCCATTTTCCATGCAGTTGGTTAGCATTACAATCGTGTTGATCTGGTGCTCCCAAATCATTCTCCAGAAGTCTCCTGTGGTGTTGGGTAAAGGACCTTGGGTGGCAATGAATTCTTTACCGGAATTAAACCCCTATGAGAAAAAAGGACAGTTGTAACACAAGAAGGTAAGTCATAAAAACAAATAAGCTTAAAGGGATTGGAGCTAGAAAAAAATCAATTAATTGTCACATTTACTCCTTCATATTCTTCTGTTGAAACTTAACTTGTTTGCATTAGAGCATACTGAAGTAGCCTCAGACATGTGCATGCTACTAAGCCTACTTTTGTATGCTCTGATGGAAAGATACAAAGTTTCAATATATAAAAAATATATACGTTTTTAAATTATTTTTTTCTTTATTTCCCCCACCCTTTGTGAATCATGAAAGTTTAATGTTGGCTTTGATGTCCCTTTAAAAGTTTAAAATAAAAGATTATTCCTCTAGACCTCACTACAACATATAACCTTCAATACACACTCTAAAAAAACGTTATCTCCTCAAACACGTTCAAGATAGGATATAAATCAATAGATAATATGGAGAGTGGCGCCCCATAACATAAGGGCTGAAGGTTGAAATTATATGAGAATTCAAC
Source organism: Bombina bombina (assembly GCF_027579735.1). NCBI lineage: Eukaryota > Metazoa > Chordata > Amphibia > Anura > Bombinatoridae > Bombina > Bombina bombina. Next base: position 171,806,477 of record NC_069506.1, on the reverse strand, counting down.
TATCAGTGTATTTACACGTTATATAAATAAAAGCTCTTCAAATATTGTGTTAAATGTATGATCCCCTAGCATAGTATGTAGAAAAGCATTCTATAATGTATTTCTAAACAACATATCACATTTAGATATAAATATAATAATATAATAGTTTTAATTCATATAAAACACAATATTAAACACAATATTAAAATACTACAATCGTACAATAAACTCTAATAAATGTTGTGGCCACAACTAAAAAAGGTGTTAGGGAATATTCCAAAAAAAGAGTATAAAAAATAGTATAAAAATCGGGATAAAAATATCACTGCTTGATAAATATACTTAGTTTCAGTCTAATTCTCATTAGTCGATACTCAGTATGTTCTCCAAAAATGTATCTTATAGACTTATTGCCCCTGCATGTTCAAAGTATTTTCAAAGTATACAATCCTAGTTATCCACAGTTAATAGTAAATACAAAGTACCTTTGTGATAGTCGGCGTTCTCCAGTCATTATGTTTCTCAATCAACACGTGACAGCGTGATAGCCAATCAATTAACTGATCTTGTTTTTAAATCAGTGATGTGAAAATTGCAAGCTTATATCCAATCCGCTACTTGCGGTATGTATTAACAGTAAATAGGATGCACAGTCTCTGATAGTTACCGGTTTAGTTCACAAAGTATAATGTTTTCCACTCCACTGTGTCTTTAGGTTTTACAACCGCTTACTCACCACTGTATTCTGAAAACGGCTCTCACTTCTGCCATTTATATTGCGTCTGTCCAATATTGGTTTTCACTTGGCTGTAGTTTGAAACTGATTTCAGTGTCTGTGCCGTCCACCTTGTCACCGGGTATACCGGGAATAGTAAACAATGAATGCTCCTGGTGCTAAGTTAGGCTGAACTCGTATCAGCTACTTAGTAGAATGTCACAACTGCCTTCACAAATCTACGTGTTTCAGCATCTCACAGATGCCTTTATCAAGATGACAGGAAGTTGGAAAGTGTCCATTTTTTATATCCGTCCCTTAAAGGGATTTTTCTTTATTTCATCTCTTAAAGGGATATTTCTTTATTGCGTGAAGGGCAATTTGTAAATGTTTTCATATTATTCCTTTGTTATAATTCCCAGAAAAGTGTTATTTAAATTGGTGGTAGCATATTTGAAATTCCAAAAGAAATATGCCTCATTACATAAGTATACATAAAAATAAAAATATATATATATTTTTAACTAATTATCATTTAAAATTATTTTCAAATTATTTTCAAATTATTTTAAAACTAAAAACGTATTTATATATAATAATTAATAATTCTGAAGATAAAAATATATATCTATACAAAATCATCTCTAAAAATCTGCAATTCATACATTAATAATTCTGGGGATTAATATATATATATATATATATATATATATATATATATATATATACATACAAAATCATCTCTAAAAATCTGAAATTCATACATTACTATACAACATACCTACAAATTTAACTGATAAAATGTCTCAAATAAATGGGTTTAGGTCCAATACTGCATTTAGGCCATTTGGAGTTAAGGTGTTAAATCTAAAAATGAATTCAGCTTCAGTTAGGAATAAATTATTAGTTATATTCCCACCCCTGTGTAGATTATCCTTTTTTAATCCCCAATATTTCATCCCACTAGTACTTTGGTTATGGTGGTCCTTAAAGTGTTTGGATAACAGATGATCCTCAAAGCCCCACTCAATGTTCAATATATGTTGTCTTATCCTGTCTCTTAGTGGGCGACTTGTTTGACCTAAATATTGTCTCTTACACGGGCACTGAATTATATACACTACATTGTTATCAGTACATCTTATAACCTCTTTAGTATGAAATTTAAATTTGGGTTGACTGGATTCTACAATTTTGTTTTTAGTACTGAATTTGCAAGCTTTGCAGCCATGGCAAGGAAAGAAAGCTTCTATTTTATGTCCTGATAGATCAACATCTATTTTATTTCCTTTTTTGTTACTAAATTCACTTGGTGACAAGATGTTCTTTAGAGATTTAGCCCTTCTATAAATTATTTTTGGTTTGTCACTAATTAAATCACTCAATAAAGGGTCCTTTTTAACCAAGTGCCAGTGTTTGTTCAATATTTTATTTACTAACTTGTGATCTGAGCTATAATTTGTGATGAAAGCTGTATCTCTTATCGTAGTTTCTTGTACCATCTTATTAGTATGAGTTTTTCTCGATCCTAACAATTTTTCGCTATCCTTCTGTTCTGCATAGAGCATAGCTTCATGTATGATATTTTCACTATATCCATGTTCAGTGAACTTATCCTTCAAAATTATAGCCTGTTCCCTGAAGACTGATATATTTGTACAGTTCTTTCTTAAACGTAGGAACTGTCCCTTGGGTATATTAGTTTTCCATAAATCTAAATGACAGCCCTGGAAGTGGATATAATTATTTGCATCCACTTCCTTAAAAAAGGTTTTGGTTAAGATCGAGTTCATTTCTATGTAAATATGGATATCCAAAAAATTAATTTGTTTTGTACTAAATTCATGTGTAAAAGTTAGACCCCATGTGTTTTAGTTCAAATCCTGTATGAACATATTAAGGAGTTCTTCCCCTCCTTTCCATACGATGAAGATATCATTTATAAATCTTTTAAACATAATTAGGTTATTGTTCCAATGTGATTTCATAATATTTTCCAATTCGAACAGGCCCATAAAAATATTTGCATAACTGGGTGCGAATTTTGTACCCATAGCAGTGCCTTTGGTTTGAATAAAAAACTCGCCATTAAAATTAAAATAGTTGTTGTTTAGAATAAAATCAATGCATTGTTATATGAAATCTGCTTGGACAACAGGGATATCTTCATCTCTGTGTAAATAGTATTTAACTGCTTCAAGGCCTAGTTGGTGAATAATATTTGTATAAAGGGAATTAACATCACAAGTTACAAGGCTATAATCCTCTTTCCACGAGATATCCCCTAATAGAATAAAAAAATGTGTTGAATCTTTTATATGAGATGTTAATGTGACCACATATTTCTGCAAAAAATTGTCCACGTATTAAGACAAATTTGATGTTAATGAATGTATGCCTGACACTATAGGTCTTCCAGGTGGGTTTATAAGGGATTTGTGGATTTTTGGCAAATAATAAAAAAATTGGGTTTTTGGGTGTATAATGTTTAAAAAACGAAATTCCCTTTCATTCAGTATCTTCTCTCTTTTTGCAAACTGTAATAATTTATCTAGTTTTACTATTTGATTTCTAATTGGGTTAATTTTCAATGTTTTATATGTACTTTAATCATTTAATAATCTATATGATTCTATCACATAATCCTCTGTGTGTTAAAAAAAAAAAAACCTCCGCCCTTATCCGCGGGCTTTATCATAATGTTTGGATTATTTTTTAAATTGCGTATTACTTCATTTTCTCATCTTGTAGTGTTTGAAAATTTTCCCTTTTTAAGTATACATTTTTGAAGGTCCTCTTTTACAGACTTCTCGTATATTTCTAGATATTTTCCTTTATCTTGTGCTGGCTAATAGGTGGATTTTGGTTTCAACTTAGTGTGTGAATATTGGGCCCCTATATGTGTGGATGAAGCAATGGAATATTCTATGGGATTCTTTAAAAAATGTCTCTTTAGAGGTAAACGTTAACCAATATATACGTAAGTTAACTCTAAAGAGACATTTTTTAAAGAATCCCATAGAATATTCCATTGCTTCATCCACACATATAGGGGCCCAATATTCACACACTAATTTGAAACCAAAATCCACCTATTATCCAGCACAAGATAAAGGAAAATATCTAGAAATATTTGAGAAGTCTGTAAAAGAGGATCTTGAAAAGTGTATACTTAAAAAGGGAAAATTTTCAAACACTACAAGAAGAGAAAATGAAGTAATACGCGATTTAAAAAATAATCCAAACATTATGATAAAGCCCGCGGATAAGGGCGGAGGTTTGGTTATTTTGAACACACAGAGAATTATGTGATAGAATCATATAGATTATTAAATGATGAAAGTACATATAAAACATTGAAAATGAACCCAATTAGAAATCAAATAGTAAAACTAGATAAATTATTACAGTTTGCAAAAAGAGAGAAGATACTGAATGAAAGGGAATTTCATTTTTTAAACATTATACACCCAAAACCTCCAATTTTTTATTATTTGCCAAAAATCCACGAATCCCTTATAAACCCACCTGGAAGACCTATAGTGTCATGCATACATTAATTAACATCAAATTTGTCTTAATACGTGGACAATTTTTTGCAGAAATATGTGGTCACATTACCATCTCATATAAAAGATTCAACACATTTTTTAAATCTATTAGGGGATATCTCGTGGAAAGAGGATTATACCCTTGTAACTTGTGATGTTAATTCCCTTTATACAAATATTATTCACCAACTAGGCCTTGAAGCAGTTAAATACTATTTACACAGAGATGAAGATATCCCTGTTGTCCAAGCAGATTTCATATAACAATGCATTGATTTTATTCTAAACAACAACTATTTTAATTTTAATGGTGCGTTTTTTATTCAAACCAAAGGCACTGCTATGGTTACAAAATTCGCACCCAGTTATGCGAATATTTTTATGGGCCTGTTCAAATTGGAAAATATTATGAAATCACATTGGAACAATAACCTAATTATGTTTAAAAGATTTATAAATTATATCTTCATCGTATGGAAAGGAGGAGAAGAACTCCTTAATATGTTCATACAGGATTTGAACCAAAACACATGGGGTCTAACTTTTACACATGAATTTAGTACAAAACAAATTAATTTTTTGGATATCCAGATTTACATAGAAATGAACTCGATCTTAACCAAAACCTTTTTTAAGGAAGTGGATGCAAATAATAATATCCACTTCCAGAGCTGTCTTTTAAATTTATGGAAAACTAATATACCCAAGGGACCGTTCCTACGCTTAAGAAAGAACTGTACAAATATATCAGTCTTCAGGGAACAGGCTATAATTTTGAAGGATAAGTTCACTGAACGTGGATATAGTGAAAATATCATACATGAAGCTATGCTCTATGCAGAACAGAAGGATAGCGAAAAATTGTTAGGATCGAGAAAAACTCATACTAATTAGATGGTACAAGAAACTACAATAAGAGATACAGCTTTCATTACAAATTATAGCTCAGATCACAAGTTAGTAAATAAAATATTGAACAAACACTGACACTTGGTTAAAAAGGACCCTTTATTGAGTGATTTAATTAGTGACAAACCAAAAATAATTTATAGAAGGGCTAAATCTCTAAAGAACATCTTGTCACCAAGTGAATTTCGTAACAAAAAAGGAAATAAAATAGATGTTGATCTATCAGGACATAAAATAGAAGGTTTCTTTCCTTGCCATGGCTGCAAAGCTTGCAAATTCAGTACTAAAACCAAAATTGTAGAATCCAGTCAACCCAAATTTAAATTTCATACTAAAGAGGTTATAAGATGTACTGATAACAATGTAGTGTATATAATTCAGTGCCCGTGTAAGAGACAATATTTAGGTCAAACAGGCCGCCCACTAAGAGACAGGATAAGACAACATATATTGAACATTGAGTGGGGCTTTGAGGATCATCTGTTATCCAAACACTTTAAGGACCATCATAACCAAAGTACTAGTGGGATAAAATATTGGGGATTAAAAAAGGATAATCTACACAGGGGTGGGAACATAACTAATAATTTACTCCTAACTGAAGCTGAATTAATTTTTAGATTTAACACCTTAACTCCAAATGGCCTAAATGCGGAATTGGACCTAAACCCATTTATTTGATACATTTTATCAGTTACATTTGTAGGTATGTTGTATAGTAATGTATGAATTTCAGATTTTTAGAGATGATTTTGTATATATATATATTTTAATCCCCAGAATTATTAATGTATGAATTGCAGATTTTTAGAGATGATTTTGTATTGATATATATTTTTATCTTCAGAATGATTAATTATTATATATAAATAAGTTTTTGGTTTTAAAATAATTTGAAAATAATTTTAAATGATAATTAGTTAAAAAAATAATAAAAAAAAAAAATTATTTTTATGTATACTTATCTATCTAATGAGGCATACGGTATTTCTTTTGGAATTTCAAATATGCTACCACCAATTTAAATAACACTTTTCTGGGAATTATAACAAAGGAATAATATGAAAACATTTACAAATTGCCCTTCACGCAATAAAGAAATATCCCTTTAAGAGATGAAATAAAGAAAAATCCCTTTAAGGGACGGATATAAAAAATGGACACTTTCCAACTTCCTGTCATCTTGATAAAGGCATCTGTGAGATGCTGAAACACGTAGATTTGTGAAGGAAGTTGTGACATTCTACTAAGTAGCTGATACGAGTTCAGCCTAACTTAGCACCAGGAGCATCCATTGTTTACTATTCCCGGTATACCCGGTGACAAGGTGGACGGCACAGACACTGAAATCAGTTTCAAACTACAGCCGAGTGAAAACCGAACGGATCATGTCGGACAGACATTTTATTAATCTGCCCCTATGTATCTTGTTTATTATGGTGTTGTCATAAAGAAAAGAATGCAGAAAATCAATTATGTATTAAAACTACATCAAGCTATAGCTCCTACCTCTGAAAAAAATTAATAATTTATTTCTATTTGGTTATGTATTTTGTAACAGTTTAATCTTAGTTTTATTTGAAATTTCTTTAGACAATAATAATTATAGATAGAAGTAGGCTAAATATACAGCAGTGGTTGCATGGTGTAACAACTTACAAGTCTTGAGATTTGTATATAAAGGGGCATATTTATCATGTGTCTGGCGGACATCGATATGCTGTCAGCATTTATCATTGCACAAGCAGTTCTGGTGAACTGCTTGTGCAATGCCGCCCCCTGCACATTTGCAGCCAACCGGCCGCTAACAGGGGTGTCAATCAACCCGATCGTATGCGATCGGGCGGATTGCTTAAGACCGCTGCTTCTTAACTCCTGTTTCCAGCGAGCCTGAAGGCTCACTCGGAAACAGGGGTATACAGCCCCATTCGGGCCGTGATAAATCAGCCCCTATATGTTTTGTTATGTGGAATGAAACAACCTTCAAATATAATTGTATTTTTTATTGTGTACATTTTAATGTAATTTAGCTGTAAAAATTGAGTATTCTTTGTAGTTCTCAGAACTTAAAATAAACCCTGCTGTCTTCTCAAGGCTACCCCTGCTACATACATTTCCCTAATTGTTCTTAGCTATAACAGCAAGGTACTAGCAAACTTTATGGCAGTGGTTAGCCTTGTTATCTGCACACTGAAGCCCAGATTGGCTTCACCACTTAAAGCAAAAGGTGGGTTGAGTATGGCTATTGATAGACAACAGTAAATAAGATGCTACTTTGTATTAAAAATGTAAAATTTGGGTGATACAGCAACACAACAAAATGTAATTGCAAACTGTTTACTGTCCCTTTAAAATTTCATAAGCATCTTACAATAAATTTAAATAGAGAGTAGAAAGAAGCAAAAAAAAACAAATCAGACTTAAAGGGACAAGAAACTCAAACAGAGCATACAATATTAAATAACTTTCCAATTTACTTCTATTTTCTAAATTGGTTCATTCTTATTGTATCCTTTGTTGAAAAGCATGCCTAGATAGGCTCAGGAGCTGGAAGCTAGCCGATAATTGGTGGATACACATTTATACATTTTATCATTGGCTTACTGATGTGTTTAGCTAGCTGTAAGAAGTGCATTGCTGCTTCTTCAATAAAGGATACCAAAAGAATGAAGTTTATTATAGAAGTAAATTAGAAAGTTGTTTAAAATTGTTTCAGGTCCCTTTAAAAAAAACTATAGAATAAGAATCAGCAATGCATAATAAAGCTGTTAAAGAAATCGATATTGATGTCTTAAATGTACTTACAGGCATGTAGTTAGCATTAATGTAATCACTGGAAGAATCCCCTTCTATGCAGCTCAGTTTAACTCGGGAATGGTCATCTTAAAGAAACAAAACATCAATAAAATGAAAATAAGAGATGGAAAAAAAAGCAAATACAATGCAGTAGGTTTCTGATAAAATAAATTACTAGCTAGATTGTTACAGTGATTTTTGTACACAAAATTCATACAAACAAATCATTTGCAGAAAATATTTCAAGTTGCTTCCAGTATAACAATTGTTAATCCCAAGAGGGATATGTATTAAAGGGATGCTAAACCCAAATTGTAACTCTTGTTTAGCCACCAATCAGCAAGCGCTACCAAGGTACTGAACCAAAAATGTGCCGGCTTCTAACCTTACATTTCTGCTTTTTCAAATAAAGATAGCAAGAGAACAAAGACAAATTGACAATAGTAGTAAATTAGAAAGTTGCTTAAAATTGCATGTGCTATCTGACTCATGAGAGAAAAAAATGGGTTTAGTATCCCTTTAAGTATATAAAAGTATAATTATAATATATTAGTATTATTAATATAATATTATATTAAAAAAAACACTGAATATTTTATTTGTTGAAAAGCATACCTAGGTAGACTCAGGATCAGCAATGCAGTAATGAAAGCTAGCTGGTGATTGGTGGCTACACAAATATGCCTCTTGCCATTGGTTCATCACATGTGTCTACCTAGGTTCTAGTACTGCATTGCTGCACTGGAGTTGACTTTATGAAAATGATGAATGCTAAATGCAGTTTCCTTAAAACCAATACACTAACACAATTTTCTAAGATCTACTTACATGGCACAACGTTGGTAAACCTATTCTTTGCTCTGTTAGCTGGATTTTCTGCGGCTGTTTTTGCCTGGTTTGTACCAACAGAGCTAAGTTGCTGTTAATATAAAAGTATATAATATTACACCACTGTAAAGTAACTAAAAATAACAATAACAAATAATTCTGTCAATAACAAAATGACAACTGTCATATATTAACTAGATTACAAGTAGAAAACAATCACTAAGGCAGGGTGCGTTATCTTTTCTGTGACCTTGTGCAAAGAATATCACATAATCTTGTATTACAACTAGATGGTTGAATATTTTAATTAAAAACTTAAATTATACTTACCTGATAATTTTCTTTTCTTCAGATGGAAAGAGTCCACAGCTGCATTCATTACTTTTGGGAATTTAGAACCTGGCCATCAGGAGGAGGCAAAGACACCCCAGCCAAAGGCTTAGATACCTCCCCCACTTCCCTCATCCCCCAGTCATTCTGCACACTGAATGCAAAAACGGGGGGGGTACAAGAGGCGGCCCATTCTGAGGGCACCAGGCCTGAAAACCCCTACCCAAAAACATCCCGCTTCGTCCGAAGCCGAGAACAACTTTGAAAAAAGGAAAAGGCCCAAGGACACTGATCCACAGATAGTCCAAAAGCCTTGCTAGAGACCGCAGGAACTAGACTCGACTGAGTCAACAGCCTCCAAGAGACACCGTCCCCAGCAGTCGGTCCCCAAACAACACACCCCTTACTAAAGAAAGGGAACAAACTACTGTATTCTTCCACAAAGAAGAAAAGGCACGGAGAAAACATGTATAATTAAACAAGAACTATAAAAATGGCTCTATATGCAGCGCTTAATGATAGAATACATAAACATACAAGGTGAAACAAAGTATATACAGATAACGATACACAACAATAAACCTAGTCACAGGATACACTGAACTCCCATGTATTGTCAGTTCATCAGGGGTTAAAGCTCCTGGACTCCCATGTATTGTCAGTTCATCAGGGGTTAAATTTCCTGTAGCAATTTCAGGATCACAGTGGCTGCACTCACACGAATGTAGTGGAATAAAACAACAGCATCTAGCAAATATAAGAGAGGCGCCTCATGTGTGTATCAGTCACCAAATAGACAAATCAGATAGAAAATGTCAAACACAAAGTACACAGACTTATATTTGCTAGATACGGAGAAAACATGATTGTACTTGTAAAGTGCGGCTAATCCCCCTTTAGGGACTCAAGGCGCTGCTCATTTTATCAACCTTGAAAGGAGGAAAGGCTGAGTAGACCTCACCGGGGATCTAACCCTCAGTTTGCTACAGTGCAGAGTAGCCACAGAGCATTAGTATGCTGAGCTTGCTTCCAGCTAGCATAAGGAACTCCAGAAAATAAAACCCCTAAAACCCTAAAAAGGTCACAACGAGTCCTAAATAAAAACATAGAGCAAAAACCTGAGAAACCAGGTCAGGCTAACAGAGACCCAACCTGTCTCATAGAAACAAGGGGAGGCAATGCCCAGACCCCAGAATACAGAAACCACTGGATAAGGCCGGGAGTCTGAAACAGAGAGAGGATCTTCCACTAACACAGTGCAACACACTCTAGAAAGCAACTGAAGATGAAGGTCCCCAAGTCGCAAAAAGGTATCTCAAAATATTGAAATATTCAGAACGAAACCTCGTGCAGCAAGCTCAGATAGGTCTGATGAACAACACCTGAAGCAAAAACACTGCACGCTGCAGTCATCTAAAAATGACTCTGAAACTTAAATACTTGCAGGGCAAATAAAAAGCAGCTAAACATAGGATCCTTCAGATTGCTAAGTATCTAAGAGCCGCCAGTCCTTCCCACAAATCTTGAATGTGGTGATAGGAGAAACCTCAAAAAGGCTTACTGTATCTCGAATGCTCCGAGGACGAAATAGCAGAGCAACAGATCTCAGATCCTGCTCCAACACCAGACCAGTCCAAGCGACAGACATGTCTGATAGACAGGGGGATAGAAGACCCCAACCACAAGCCCCCAGGGAATGGAAGAAAAAAGGGGGGATTCACCCACACCAACAGAGCTCGGGTGCCAACCCAATCCGCTCTTCCAAAATAAGGCACTCCCAGGGAAAACCCCCTAGGACCTGGAACAGAGAAAAGTGCAATAGATCCGTAGGAGGACCTGTCACAACTCTCTTAGACAGTCTCAACGTAGAGAGACCAATTTCCAGCACATGGAACAGAGCCCACAGAGCAGCAGATGCTACCCCTACCGAAGTAAGTCACCTGAGCCAACCTCCTACACATAGGGTAGGACAAGGACCCTCCAGAGATAGGAAACCCCAACTCATAAGGAAGATAAACTACCCCCTCCAAAATGAAGGGCACAGATAAGAACAGCGTACACATCTACAAGACATGAAGCCATAGTATGATCAAAACACGGACCAAATGAAAAATCATCCAGACACCACTGTTGACCCAAGTAGTAATAAGGATGACTCCTCTATAGTTAAAATCCAAATTTATTAGTCATACAGGATCAGACAAAAGACCACTTTTGTCTGATCCTGTATGACTAATAAATTTGGATTTTAACTATAGAGGAGTCATCCTTATTACTACTTGGATTACTATTACTGAGTGTTGGCAGCCACTCCAAGGACTACCCTCTTTTTGGATTGTGCTCTGTGCTGGACTATACTACTATTACCACTGTTGACCCAACAGAGAAAAAAACTCCCCATTGAGATGCACCCTCCATCCGAAGGACAAGTCAGGCCTTAAAGTTTATAACCAGTACCCGAAGGGGGATGAGAACTCTGGCCTACCTGCTTGCAAGCCCAATGAGCTAGCCCCTATGTCGCAACATAGGGTCCCTGAAAAACACTGGGTCATCCTGAACCAGTCCATCGGATCATAAGTCTCCATACATCCAAGAAGGATCCAAGACAAGAACTCCAGATCCAGTGCCCAGAATTGTCCTAGAACGAACAACACCCTCAGGGAACACAATATACTCCGTCTAAAGTGATCAGACCTCACAGGGGATGAGAACCGGGAAACCCGGAGAACGGGTACAGGACTCACTCGAATTCCCAGCCCAAAGGAAAGAGAACAGCCTTAGCCAGAGGTCAACACCCCCCCCCCCAGTAAGCTACTAGGCCGCGACAAAGTCACGCAAGTTCTCTAGAGCCCAAAGGCCCCAAGGGCAGCACTAAGGGAAATGAAAACAAGAACAGAGTCACCCGAAAGAGAGTAGAAGAAAGGCTAGCCCTCAAAGCATCCCGAACCCAGGCAGAAAACATCCCCTAAGCAAAAAGCTTGTAAAAAGAGACAACACCTCTTATCGCCCCTGATATGGAGACAACTAACTCCCGAAGGAAGACAGAGCCTCACAGCCTTCACTTCCTAATTAAGCGGCCAAAGCCGCCACCAAAACCGGATGAAGTCCAGAAAGTCTCGACCCAAAGGAAGAGAACCTCTAAAAGGAATAAGTCTTAAAAGGACACTTCCAAAGAGACCATGAAAGGCAAAACCATTAGAACGGCGGTATGAAGAACCTAAATCCTCCAAGCCTCCAACCCACAACGGGAAGGAACACTCTAGTTCCCGAAAAATTCAGAAATGACTGAACATGTCGCCGCGGATCTCAACAGAGTCCCGGCCCACTAGATTGAAAAGCAAATGAGGACTGAACCAATCCCCCATGCCCCTAAGCAACCACGGACCCTCAAGTCCTCTCAGGATGCTAGTTGAAGCTTGTAAAACAAGACAATCACACAATCATATTGTGATCACTGGGCACCCTTACCAGACCAACCGGACATAAAAAGGTGTCACGTGTCTGAACTAGGCCTTAAAGACAGAAGGATTTGTACTAAGTCAGGACCAGCCTGAAACCAAGGGCCCCAGCACTGTCAAGGCCACATAGAGTCTCCCCCGATGATGGAGGGATAAAGAACAGTCAGACAGACCTTTGCAATCAGAGCAAACAAAATCGTGAGTATCAATTCCAGAGAGGAAATTGCTGAAGGAAACATCACACCACAACAGGAGTCTATAATGAAAGGCGCAACATAACTCCGCCGGGACAAAAGGAAACACCGGCCCCCAAAGGTGGACCCCCTGAAGCCACAGGGGCAGTTGCTCCCCCGGAAGACTGAACTGGACCAGACAATCCCACGCCTGATGAGCCCTGGTTAACGAAACACAGACAATATCGTAAGCACACTCCCGGGAGGTGCAGATGCGCCAGCGCCAAAGATATGGCCATGCGGAACTGTGTCATAACCTCCGGTGGGAACAGGCCACACTCCCTAGAAAGGATAAGTAGTGTTTGGGTTACCTGCATGCGTAGTAAGAGTTGATGGTAGGTAACTCGTCTCGTGAGAAATAGAATCCCCAGAGACAGATGGCTCAGTGGGCACCCGATTCCCCAATCCTGAGAAACAGAGCACTCTAAAACGACATTCGGAACATAACTGATGGGCATGTATCACCCTGGCCAATTCATATTCTTCGTAAGAAGTAGAGTCTGAATCAGAGACATCCATCTCCAAGAATCCTCCATAACTGGGACACTGCCGCCTCCAGAGAACCAGACAACAGCAGACCAGGATTTCTCTGTCGCCACGTGTTCAGGAAAACAACACAGTAAACCGTGCAGTCCATGCAAAAGCGTGCCAGACCAAAAAAGGCTGCGTCACTAGACATAAGCCGTTATGTTCCAAAATAGCCATGAGCCGAAGCAACACTACACAGTAGCAGACAGAATCACATAACAAACATGATTATAACCCCCCTGGTTCAATAATCCCCCTCAGGAGATATTACCCCTTGATTCCTAGATACAAAAAAGAGCCTCACTGAGACCCTATGTTAAAGTTATCCCCAAAAGGTTGCAGCACCTCTCGGATAAACAGTTGAAATTACAATACATCCATGATGAAAGTAGAATAAAAGAATATTACCGGAAATCTATGCCGTGGAACAGGAACACGGCCCTTCAAGTGTGACAGATAGTAGCATCGCCTCTGCCATGGACTTGAGAGAAAAAGCAGGCAGCGAAACTCGTCAACGCTGATTGCTTGTGGAGCTGTTAATATGAGTTGGGATGGTTTCGCAGAAAGACTCTCCCTGCATCTCTGGACTCATCCATGCTCTCACTGAGAGGCTGACAGGACTACCAACCTCCTGGGACGAAAGGTAAAGAATGACTGGGGGATGAGGCAAGTGGGAGGAGTATTTAAGCCTTTGGCTGGGGTGTTTTTGCCTCCTCCTGGTGGCCAGGTTCTAAATTCCCAGAAGTAATGAATGCAGTTGTGGACTCTTTCCATTTATGAAGAAAATATCTAAATGCTGCCGTAACATTTTTAGGGTGCCCTATATTTTAATGGATATCTCAGGGAGCACAATTAGCTCGTACAATGCTCTCATATTATAAATGGTGAGTAAAGTAGAGATCATGCGCAGTCCAAAATAGCACTGCTAGTTGCTAAAGAAAACACATGAAAATGGAAATAAAGGTTATATATAGGCTTAATATTTAAGAAAAAAATGTTTATTAATAAAAAAAGGTTCTATGGCAGAATTAAATGGATAAGGTTTATGACAAGGGCTCAAACGTGTGTGAAGCTTTATACTTAAAATTTCCTTAAATAGCATAGCACAAAATTATAGGAAGAAGTCAACTACTTGCGTACCATCAGTTTACAGTTTAAGCAATATCCCACATGACTTTCACTGTTCACCCGAAAAGAAGTTTACTATGTGAGAGAATAAGCACACCTGTGCCATCCAACATGCAGATGTTAGCATGCCCTAGACTATCCACAGACCTGTGTCTAATCAGCCCAGTGCCCTTTACTGTGCACCTCATCAGTGGTTCATCACATATATCCCCAACAGCACTTGGCTATTATAGTTGTAGGCTGCATGAGTGCAGCAGAAGGGACCACAGGATAACCAATGTAGAGCTGTAAGGAGTCTTGATCACATACAAGTAAACAGCCTTACTTATTTCTTATGTGTTTATTATTTCTTATGTGTTTATTATTTCTTATGTGTTTATTATTTCTTATGTCTTTATTATTTATTATGTGTTTATTATTTATTATGTGATCACGTCAGCATTTTATTTCATACAATATCATTAAAAGGGGTGAGTTGCTAAACCTGGGCCATGGCGATGTTCTTGCCTCCTGGGCCAATAATTGTCAGTCCTCCTATAACGTTTGACTTGTAATATGAGCACATAAATAGAAGCACTATTGATTGCGCTCAAGCGATGTTAAGGCACAATCGTGCTGATATTTTTGAGCTCCACTTGTAATCTAGGCATTATTCTTTAAATGAACACAATTTAATATGACACAATTTAGAAAAAAAAATTAATATTCACAGTATGCTATTTTTAATAATACTAAACATATTGCAATGTTTTTATATTAATTGATAAAATAATCTGTGTATTTGAAATTCATTTAAAAAAAAATACTCTCATCGGAATATACCTGATATTCTTCAGCAAACCCAAAATCACTATCAGCATGCTGCTTATTAAAATAATCTGTGAAGTCTTCTTTAGTTATGGGAGTCGGGAATCTGTAAATAAAAGAGACATGAGTGTGCTTGTTACATGTTTATTAATAGTATAATGTACGTTCTGCGTAATCTTTATTGTCACAGATAAATTACCGTTTAAAGGGAAGTGACGATGAGGATGACGGCTCACCTTTATATAACCTGAGATAAAAGAAGAATTTTTTTTTAAATACCATTATCAAGATTTTGACACAATCATTTCCATTTTTATTTTGTTTCAAGAATTTGTGCTTAAAGAGGCAGCATGCACCCATTTTCATATAACTGCATTTGATAGACACTACTATAAAGAAGAATATGCACAGATACTGATATAAAAATCCAGAATAAACCCTTTTAAAAACTTCATTAGAAGATCCCAGTTTAGCACTGTTAATGAGCTTAGGCTAGGAGACCCAGTGAAAAATGCTAAGAAATCAGGAAGTGCAGAGACTCATCCCTTCCCTGCATATGAAAATACCAATTAGACCATTAGACAAAAATTAGCAAGCTTGAATCTGTAGACATCAGTATACATCTAAAACGTTGAGGCTTGGCTATAAGTCTTAGAATCAGCACATTATTTACAAATAAGCAAAACTATACATTGTTACAGCAACTTTCCCAGATAGGCTACATAAATGGATAATCTACAAAACATTTATGCAAAGAAAAATCTATTGTACAACGTCCCTTTAACCTTAATTCTAAAAAGTTATTTCATCACAACATTTTATTTTTAAATACATTACTCAGTATTACTATTTGTTTAAGCCCTTCTAAGAGTTTATACTCATAATCAAAATTGTATGACAAGCATATACCTATGCCCATTCAGGTTTTAGCTGATGGAAACATTTAGCCACCAATCAGCAAATGCTACCCAGAAGCTGAAGCAAAAATGGTCTGGCTCCTAAGCTTGCATTCCTGCTTTCCAAATAGAGATACCAAGAGCACGAAGAAAAATTGACAATAGGAGTGAATAAGAAAGTTGATTAAAATTGAATGCTCTATCTGAATCATGAAAGAAACAAATTGGGTTTCATATCCCTTTAATATGTTCTGTCCAAAGAAACAAATGTTTGTCAAGTAAAACTCAGTGCTCACAGACTAACATCAGCATGTCAGGAAAAGGGAGAATTTGAATCTATTCAATCTATGACAGTTTCATTTAATTCATTTTACAAAGTTCTTCTGCTTTATTGTTTTTGGACTTTAAATGGACATGATATCCAAATACTGGATCAATTGAAAGTGATGCAGCATAGCTGTAAAAGGCTGGCTAGAAAATAAAATATCACCAGAACATCTCTTTATAAAAAGCAAGACATTTCACCTAAAAATATTCTTAGTAGCCACATCCCATTGTAAAGGGACTTTAGGCAGCCAATCAGGAGGCTAGTTTTAGGACTTGAAGGGAGAGCAAATCTGGCATGTACATTCACAGACTATATATTTTCCTCCTCGATTTAATGACGTTTAGTATGAAATCTCTTGAGTTCTCAGTGAAATCTCAAGAGATCACAGTAAAGCAAAGTGTGAACTCACACTAATGAAGCTAATTGGCTGTATTTTTTTCCAGATGTGGATGTTTTAGTGCTGGTTGGATTATGAAGCTCAAGGGAATTAAGGAGGTAGATGGGAAGGTGTTGGGTTACTTGCGTGAGTGGGCTAGGTAGTATGGAGGAGGGGGGGCTGAGTGTCTGCAACAGATGCACCTGCAAATATGTCTTCACTGCCTTTATTTGGCTTTTGTATTAACAGGTATATAAATAAGATCATATTGATGTATTTTAGGCATTCAAATATAATTGATATTCCAATTATTTGTGCATGTTTTCATTTTATGCACCTGTATTTCTGTTTATATAACTGTAAGTTACTTACAGGTGCTGTAATTACTAAGAGAGGGTAGGAGAGGGCATTTCTGATGGGTACTGGTTGACTTTTGTAAATATTGGAATGTTGGCTTACAATCATGCCCAGATTAAGGGTTAATAAATTTATTATAGGTGGCGACGGTGTAGGAGGGGCAGGATAGGGGGTTAATAAATTTATTATAGGTGGCGACGGTGTAGGGGGGGCAGATTAGGGGTTAATACGTTTAATATAGGTGGTGGCAGGTCCGGGAGCGGCGGTTTATGGGTTAACATATTTATTATAGTTGCGGCGGGGTCTAGGAGCGGTGGTTTAGGGGTTAATAAGTTTATTACAGTGGCGGTGGGCTCTGGGAGCGGCGGGTTAGGGGGGGACAGATTAGGGGTGTTTAGACTCGGGGTACATGCTAGGGTGTTAGGTGCATACATTTCCCATAGGAATCAATGGGATGTCGGGCAGCAGCAAACATGAACTTTCGCTATGGTCAGACTCCCATTGATTCCTATGGGATCCGCCGCCTCCAGGCTGGCGCTTTGAAAACCAGGTACGCTCGGCACTTTTCCGGCCCAGCGTACCTGGTTTTCAAAGCCCTGGAGGCGGCGGATCCCATAGGAATCAATGGGAGTCTGACCATAGCGAAAGTTCATGTTTGCTGCTGCCCGACATCCCATTGATTCCTATGGGAAAACTAGCAAAAGTAGTCAGATTGTGCCGAACTTGTGTGTGGAACATCTGGACTGACGTAAGAATCGATCTGTGTCGGACTGAGTCTGGCGGATCGAAGCTTACGTCACTAAATTCTACTTTTGCCGGTGTCTAGGTCTTGATAACTAAGGCGAATCAGCCTCGCCACAAAAACGCTGCGGAATTCCAGCGTATTTGAGGTCGATGGCTTGATAACTAGGGGCCAAAGTGTTTGTTAGCAAGGTTTTATTGTTCACACCCATTTTGTGCTATGATATTACACAGGTGTAAACCTGTTTTAGTTTTCTTGGTGAATTTTATGAGGCTGAATACTTGTAATGTTCTCCAAACCTAGATATACAATGAAATGAGACTGCAAACAGAGAAATAATAACCTGGTTTACCTTTTTTTCTGAAATTGCTAGAAATTACACAGACAACAGTAAAACCAGTAGCCCTGTATGTGGTGACATAGCTTACTGACCTAGCTGTTATTGAAATCCCTTCCCCCCCCATATACACCTTTCTCTCTGAACTAGGTGTTTAATTAAAGACACTCCCATTAGCCTTGACTGGCATGTGCTAGGCGAAACCCCTTTGAAATGAGAATAAAATTGGGAAACACCCTCTCTCTCTTCTCTCTTTCTTATACTGTTCCTGAAAGGATGGCTGATTTTGGACACATTGATTAATTTGGCTGAGTATAGTCCTAGGATTATTTTAGCAGTGTTGCACAAATTGGGGTTGTAGTAGAGTTGCCCTGTATTAATTATTTGGACTGTTTTGCTGTATAATAGATGTGTATATATGCCTGTAAATCTTTCTCTTATTATTAACATATATTGATTCCTAATAAATTCTTTGGAAAGAATGGAGACTCTTTTTAAAGTGTTTATTTCACCACTTACTTGTATTGGTTTAGTGGTTTTACCATAGAGATTTACTACTAAATTAGAATTATATTTAGTATAAAGTAAAAATATTTTAAATGAATTAAGTCCCTTCATGGTCACCAAAATGTGGTTATTAATTAGTTTAAAATATTTTTTCTTTATACTAAATATAATTCTAATTTAGTACTAAATCTCTATGGTAAAACCACTAAACCAATACAAGTAAGTTGTGAAATAAACACTTTAAAAAGAGCCTCCATTCTTTCCAAAGAATTTATTAGGAATCAATATATGTTAATAATAAGAGAAAGATTTACAGGCATATATACACATCTATTTTACAGCAAAACAGTCCAAATAATTAATACAGGGCAACTCTACTACAACCCCAATTTGTGCAACACTACTAAAATAATCCTAGGAATATACTCGGCCAAATTCACCAATGTGTCCAAAATCAGCCATCCTTTCAGGAACAGGATAAGAAAGAGAGAAGAGAGAGAGGGTGTTTCCCAATTTTATTCTCATTTCAAAGGGGTTTGGCCTAGCACATGCCAGTCAAGGCTAATTAGAGTGTGTTTAATTAAACACCTAGTTCAGAGAGAAAGGTGTATCTAGGGGGAAGGAATTTACAATAACAGCTAGGTCAGTAAGCTATTTCACCACACTGTGCTGCAGAGCACTTACTCTGGTGAGCTGAATGAATTGTGAGGTCAAATATCTTCCCTTTTTACACAGATGTTCAGGTGATATTTACTTGTCAGATTTTTACAGTTATGCTGCATCACTTTTAAGTGATTTAGCTTAAAGGGACAGGAAACCCCCAAATTTTCTGTCATGATTTGGATAGAACATACAATTTTAAACAACTTTCTAATTTATTTCCATTATCAAATTTGCTTCATTCTCTTGTTATAATTTGCTGAAGGAACAGCATTGCACTACTGGCAGCAAGATGAACACATCTAGTTAGCCAATCACAAGAGACAAATGTGTGCAGGCACCAATCAGCAGCAGCTCCCACTAGTGTATGATATGTGTGTATTTTTTTTTTTCAACAAGGATTACCAAGAGAACAAAGCTCATTTGAAAATATAAGTGAATTTAAAAGTGTCTTAAAATGACATGCTCTATCTGAATCATGCACGTTTAATTTTGACTTTCCTATCCCTTTACGTTTATAAGTTACTTTAAGCTGTTCTAATGCTCCTACGGTGAGTTATATTATTGCTTACCTCCTCTTTTTCAAAACAAAGAAAGCAATCAGTCCCACAAGAAGGAGGAACAACAAAACTCCAAATATGCTTCCAACAATGACTCCTGCAGAAACAATAAATGATGCTTAGAAAGGAAGGTGAAATTAGTGAAACAGTTTAGAAAAGAAAAAAACGTCTTGCGGCTTTACCTGTGCTATCGGTGTTACAGCTTATTGGTGAATTAGTAGCAAATTTTGGAAATGCCACCGTTCGAACACTGATCTCATAACCCTGTGCAGCTGAAAGGTCATCCACAGTAACCGGCCCACAGTTGGAAGTGACCACTCTTTCTTGACCATTGACTAATATGATAAAATTAGTGTATGCTCCACTTGGACAGTGAAAATCTACCTCTACTTTATATGCGCTGAGTGATTTACAATAGATTTGGGTGACCATATTTGGCTCTAAAAGATAGACAAGATAATGATTAGTCACAATGAAGTTTTAAAACAATTATTAGTTAAAAGTGTCAATAACCAAGCATGTTATTGTGATACAGATTTAAAGAGATTTATAAAGGGCAAACATAAAATGTTCTAATGCATTACATTTTTTTGCTATTGTTTGCCTATAGTCCTATACCTATGTGACACCGCCGCCACCTACATTATACCTATGAACCCCTAATCTGCTGCCCCTAACATTGCCGACACCTACATTATATTTATTAACCCCTAATCTGCCCCCCCCCAACATCGCCGCCACCTATTAACCCCTAATCTGCTGACCGGACATCGCTGCCACTATAATAAATGTATAAACCCTTAAACCGCCGCACTCCTGCCTCGCAAACACTATAATAAATTCTATTAACCCCTAATCTGCCCTCCCTAACATCGACACCACCTACCTACCTCCCGCCCCCAACGTCGCCGCTACTATAATAAAGTTATTAACCCCTAAACCTAAGTCTAATCCTAACCCTAACACCCCCTAAATTAAATATAATTTAAATAAAACGAAATAAATTTACTAAAATTAAATAAATTAATCCTATTTGAAACTAAATACTTACCTATAAAATAAACCCTAATATAGCTACAATATAACTAATAGTTACACTATCAATAAATTAATTAAATAAATTAACTACAATTATCTAAACTAAAATACAATTAAATAAACTAAACTATAATACAAAAAAACAAACAAACACTAAATTACAAAAAATAAAAAAATATTACAAGAAGTTTAATCTAATTACACCTAATCTAAGCTCCCTAATAAAATAAAAAAGCCCCCCAAAATAATAAAATTCCCTACCCTAAACTAAATTAAAAAGTAATCAGCTCTTTTACCAGACCTTAAAAGGGCTTTTTGCGGGGCATTGCCCCAAAGTAATCAGCTCTTTTACCTGTAAAAAAAAAGACAATCCCCCCCCAACATTACAACCCACCACCCATACACCCCTACTCTAAAACCCACCCGATCCCCCCTTAAACAAAACTAACACTACCCCATTGAAGATCACCCTACCTTGAGCCATCTTCAGCCAGCCAGCCTGATTGGATCAGCCAATAGAATGCAAGGTTAATTCTATTGGCTGATCCAATCAGCCTATCGGATTGAAGTTCAATCCGATTGGCTGATTAAATCAACCAATCAGATTTTTCCTACCTTAATTCAGATTGGCTGATAGAATTCGAGGGACGCCATCTTGGAAGACGTCATTTAAAGGAACCTTCATTCGTCGTTAGTCCGTTGGAAGAAGAGGATGACTCCGTGTTGGCTCCTTAGAAGATGGCTCTGCTCCACTCCGGGTGGATGAAGATAGAATACGTCGCCTGGATGAAGACTTCTGCCGGTCCGGATGTCCTCTTCTGCCCGGATAGGATGAAGATTTCTGCCAGTCCGGATGTCCTCTTCTGCCGGATAGGATGAAGACTTCTGCTGGTCCGGATGTCCTCTTCTGTCCCATCGGTGGCCGGCTGGCTGAAGATGGCTCAAGGTAGGGTGATCTTCAATGGGGTAGTGTTAGTTTTTTTTTAAGGGGGGATCGGGTGGGTTTTAGAGTAGGGGTGTGTGGGTGGTGGGTTGTAATGTTGGGGGGCGGATTTTCTTTTTTTTACAGGTAAAAGAGCTGATTACTTTGGGGCAATGCCCCGCAAGGGCTTGTAAAAGAGCTGATTACTTTTTAATTTAGTTTAGGGTAGGGAATTTTATTATTTTGGGGGGCTTTTTTATTTTATTAGGGGGCTTAGATTAGGTGTAATTAGATTAAACTTCTTGTAATATTTTTTTATTTTTTGTAATTTAGTGTTTTTTTTTTGTATTATAGTTTAGTTTATTTAATTGTATGTTAGTTTAGATAATTGTAGTTAATTTATTTAATTAATTTATTGATAGTGTAGTGTTAGGTGTATTTGTAACTTAGGCTAGGATTTATTTTACAGGTAATTTTGTACTTATTTTAACTAGGTAGCTATTAAATAGTTATTAACTATTTAATAGCTATTGTACCTAGTTAAAATAAATACAAAGTTGCCTGTAAAATAAATATAAATCCTAAAATAGCTACAATGTAACTATTAGTTATATTGTAGCTATATTAGGCTTTATTTTATAGGTAAGTATTTAGTTTTAAATAAGATCAATTTATTTAATTTTAGTAAATTTATTTCATTTTATATAAATTATATTTAACTTAGGGGGGTGTTAGGGTTAGGGTTAGACTTAGCTTTAGGGGTTAATAACTTTTTTATAGTAGCGTCAACGTTAGGGGCAGGAGATTAGGGGTTAATAATTATAGGTAGGTGTGCGGCGATGTTAGGGATAGCAGATTAGAGGTTAATAGAATTTATTATAGTGTTTGCGAGGCGGGAGTGCGGCGGTTTAGGGGTTAATACATTTATTATAGTGGCGGGGATGTCCGGTCGGCAGATTAGGGGTTAATACTTGTAGTTAGGTTGCGACGACGTTGGGGGGGCAGATTAGGGGTTAATAAATATAATGTAGGTGTCGGCGATGTTAGGGGCAGCAGATTAGGGGTTCATAGCTGTAATGTAGGTGGCGGCGATGTCCGGAGCGGCAGATTAGGGGTTAATAGTATAATGCAGGTGTCAGCGATAGCGGGGGCAGCAGATTAGGGGATAATAAGTGTAAGATTAGGGGTGTTTAGACTCGGGGTTCATGTTAGGGTGTTAGGTGTAGACTTAGAAAGTGTTTTCCAATAGAAAACAATGGGGCTGCGTTAAGAGCTGAACGCTGCTTTTTTGCAGGTTTTTTTTCAGCCGAAACTGCCCCATTGTTTCCTATGGGGAAATTGTGCACAAGCACGTTTTTCCAGCTTACTGCTACCGTAAACAACGCTGGTATTGAGGGTTGAAGTGGCGCTAAATTTGGCTCAACGCTCACTTTTCTGAGCCTAACGCAGCCATTCAGAAAACTCAAAATACCAGCGTTGTCTTAAGGGTGCGCAGGAAAAAAAAGGAGCGTTAGAGCCGCAGGTTTTTACCGACAAAACTCTAAATCTAGCCGATAATGGCCAGTGATTGCCAGCTACACACATATGCTGCCCCTGATGTGTTTAGTGTTTAGCTCTAGCCCAGAAGTGCTCTGCTGTTTCAGAGCTGACTTTAAAGGGACATTCAACACCAAAATTGATATTGTTTAAAAAGAAAGATAACGCCTTTACTACCCATTCCCCAGCTTTGCACAACCAACACTGTTATATTAATATACTTTATAACCTTTAAAACATCTATATTTCTGTCTGTTTCTGAGCCACTACAGAGAGCCTCTTATCACATGCTTTTTTATTATACCATATAGATAACATTGTGCTCTATATGTGGAGTTGTGCAGGACACTGCACTAATTGGCTAAAATGTAAGTCAATAAATAATAAATAAATAGTCATGTGATAAGGGGGCTGTCGGAAGAGGCTTAGATAAAAGGTAATCACAGAGGTTAAAAGTATATTAATATAACCGTGTTGGCTGTGCAAAACTGGGGAATGAGTAAAAATGGGATTGAAGTTGACTGTCCCTTTAACTATGTATTTTAACCCATAAGCATGGTTAAACACAAAGGCCTAGATTTAGAGTTTTGCGGCCAAAGGGGTGCGTTAGCTACGCATGTTTTTTTCCCCCCGCACCTTTTAAATAACCTTTTAAATAACGCTGGTATTGAGAGTTCTCTGAAGGGCTGCGTTAGGCTCCAAAAAGGGAGCGTACAGGCATATTTACCGTCACTTCAACTCTCAATACCAGCGTTGCTTACGTCCCAACGCAGCCCCATTGTTTCCTAAGGGGAAACACTTTCTAAGTCTGCACCTAACACCCTAACATGAACCCCGAGTCTAAACACCCCTAACCTTACACTTATTAACCCCTAATCTGCCGCCCCCGCTATCGCTGACCCCTGCATTTTATTATTAACCCCTAATCTGCCACTCCGGACACCGCAGCAACCTACATTATACCTATGTACCCCTAATCTGCTGCCCCTAACATCGCCGACCCATATATTATATTTATTAACCCCTAATCTGCCCCCCCAACGTCGCCGCTACTTTACCTACACTTATTAACCCCTATTCTGCTGCCCCTAACATCGCCGCCACTATAATAAATGTATTAACCCCTAAACCGCCGCACTCCCGCCTCAAAAACCCTATAATAAATTGTATTAACCCCTAATCTGCCCTCCCTAACATCGCCGACACCTAACTTCAAGTATTAACCCCTAATCTGACGACCGGACCTCGCCGCTACTCTAATAAATGTATTAACCCCTAAAGTTAAGTCTAACCCTAACACCCCCCTAAGTTAAATATAATTTTTATCTAACAAAATAAATTAAATATTATTAACTAAAGTCTTCCTATTTAAAACTAAATACTTAAATGTAAAATAAACCCTAATATAGCTACAATATAACGAATAATTATATTGTAGCTATTTTAGGATTTATATTTATTTTACAGGCAACTTTGTATTTATTTTAACTAGGTACAATAGCTATTAAATAGTTATTTACTATTTAATAGCTACCTAGTTAAAATAATTACAAAATTACCTGTAAAATAAATCCTAACCTAAGTTACAATTAAACCTAACACTACACTATCAATAAATAAATTAAATCAATTAACTACAAGTACCTACAATTAAATAAACTAAACTAAATTACAAAAAAACAAACACTAAATTACAAAAAATAAAAAAAATTACAAGAATTTTAAGCTAATTATACCTACTCTAAGCCCCCTAATAAAATAACAAAGCCCCCCAAAATAAAAAAAATTCCCTACCCTAATCTAAATTAAAATAGTTAACAGCTCTATTATCTTACCAGCCCTTAAAAGCCAATCAGATTGAGCTTGCATTCTATTGGCTGATCAGAACATTGAACTTGAATCTGATTGGCTGATTCAATCAGCCAGATTTTTCCTACCTTAATTCCGATTGGCTGATAAAATCCTATCAGCCAATCGGAATTCGAGGGACCCCATCTTGGATGACGTCACTTAAAGGAACCTTCATTCGTTGTCTAGTCGTTGGGAGAAGAGGATGTTCCGCGCCGGAGGTCTTGAAGATGGAGCCGCTCCTCGTCGGATGGATGAAGATAGAAGATGCCGCTTGGATGAAGATGTTTGCCGGTCCGGATGTCCTCTTCTGCCCGGATAGGATGAAGACTTCTGCCACTCCGGATTTCTTCTTTTGGTCCATCGCTGCTCGGCTGAGTTAAGACGACTCAAGGTAGGGAGATCTTCAGGGGGGTAGTGTTAGGTTTATTTAAGGGTGGGTTGGGTTAGAGTAGGGGTATGTGGGTGGTGGGTTGTAATGTTGGGGGTGGTATTGTGTTTTTTTTACAGGCAAAAGAGCTGATTTCTTTGGAGCATGCCCCACAAAAAGCCCTTTTAAGGGCTGGTAAGGTAATAGAGCTGTTAACTATTTTAATTTAGATTAGGGTAGGGAATTTTTTTATTTTGGGGGGCTTTGTTATTTTATTAGGGGACTTAGAGTAGGTGTAATTAGCTTAATTTTTTTTTTTTTTGTAATTTAGTGTTTGTTTTTTTTGTAATTTAGTTTAGTTTATTTAATTGTAGGTACTTGTAGTTAATTGATTTAATTTATTTATTGATAGTGTAGTGTTAGGTTTAATTGTAACTTAGGTTAGGATTTATTTTACAGGTAATTTTGTAATTATTTTAACTAGGTAGCTATTAAATAGTAAATAACTATTTAATAGCTATTGTACCTAGTTAAAATAAATACAAAGTTGCCTGTAAAATAAATATAAATCCTAAAATAGCTACAATATAATTATTCGTTATATTGTAGCTATATTAGGGTTTATTTTACAGGTAAGTATTTAGTTTTAAATAGGAAGACTTTAGTTAATAATATTTAATTTATTTCGTTAGATAAAAATTATATTTAACTTAGGGGGGTGTTAGGGTTAGGTTTAGGCTTAGCTTTAGGGGTTAATACATTTATTAGAGTAGCGGCGAGGTCCGGTCGTCAGATTAGGGGTTAATACTTGAAGTTAGGTGTCGGTGATGTTAGGGAGGGCAGATTAGGGGTTAATACTATTTATTATAGGGTTTTTGAGGCGGGAGTGAGGCGGTTTAGGGGTTAATACATTTATTATAGTGGCGGCAAGGTCCGGTCGGCAGATTAGGGGTTAATAAGTGTAGGTAAAGTAGCAGCGACGTTGGGGGGCAGATTAGGGGTTAATAAATATAATATATGGGTCAGCGATGTTAGGGGCAGCAGATTAGGGGTACATAGGGATAATGTAGGTGGCGGCGGTGTGCAGTTGGCAGATTAGGGGTTAAACATTTTTATTAGAGTGGCGGCGATGTGGGGGGGCCTCGGTTTAGGGGTACATAGGTAGTTTATGGGTGTTAGTGTACTTTAGAGCACAGTAGTTAAGAGCTTTATGAACCGGCGTTAGCCCATAAAGCTCTTAACTCCTGACTTTTTTCTGCGGCTGGAGTCTTGTCGGTAGAGGGTCTACCGCTCACTTCAGCCAAGACTCTAAATACCGGCGTTAGGAAGATCCCATTGAAAAGATAGGATACGCAATTGGCGTAAGGGGATCTGCGGTATGGAAAAGTCGCGGCTGGAAAGTGAGCGTTAGACCCTTTCCTGACTGACTCTAAATACCAGCGGGCGTAAAAAGCAGCGTTAGGTCGCTAACGCAGAACTCTAAATCTAGGCGATAGTTCTCTGAAAGCAATAGTTCAATAGAATAGCACATTAGAGCACTATTTATTGATCTTTTATGTCATTTTAAATGAACTGTATTAAACATAATATTGTTACATTAAAGGGATACGAAGCCCAAATCTTTTATTTGATGATTCAGTTCACTTCAATTCTCTTGCTATCTTTATTTGAAAAAGCAGGAATGTAAGGTAAGGAGCCGGCCCATTTTTGTTTAACCATCTGGGTAGCACTTGCTGATTGGTGGCTACATTTAGTCACTAATTAGCAAACGCTACCCAGGTTCTGAACCAAAAATCGGCTGGTTTTTAAGCTTACATTCCTGCTTTTTCAAATAATGATAGCAAGAGAAAGAAGAAAAATTGATAATAGGAGTAAATTAGAAAGTTTCTAAAAAATGCATTCTCTATCTGAATCATGAAATAAAAAAATTTGGGTTTAGTGTCCCTTTAATGTTGTAGCCAAAGACCTGATTTTGATGGCTATGATAAATAACACTGTACATAGTGATCTACACATATTGTTGGTCTGATCTTAAACGTATATAACATAACTATTTAAAAAAAAAATTCTGAACAGCATTTCTTTACAAATCTATAAACATAACTAATAAACAAAAATAGACAAATTTCCATCCAGTGCATCTGTCTCAGAATGTCTGCAATAAAAGTCTTTATATTTATTAAAAGAAATAAATCCATTGGTTACAGTTTTTGGACTAACTGTATTTACCATGGTTCCTATTCCAATCCATTAGAGACTGCCCTGTCAAAACACTGTACAGTATATAAATTAGGTGATTTTGCCTTTGGATTTCCATTCTCTTAGAATCGCCACCATTTGAGTTAGTTAATATACTAAACCCAATTTTTTTCTTTAATGATTCAGATAGAGCATGCACTTTTAAGCAACTATCTAATTTACTCCTACTATCAATTTTTCTTCGTTGTAAGTTTGTAAGTTTAGATGCCGGCCCGTTTTTGGTGAACAACCTGGGTTGTTCTTGCTGATTGGTGGATAAATTCATCCACCAATAAAAAAGTGCTGTCCAGAGTCCTGAACCAAAAAAAGTTTAGATGCCTTCTTTTTCAAATAAAGATAGCAAGGGAACAAAAAAATTGATCATAGAAGTAAATTAGAAAGTTGCTTAAAACTGCATGCTCTATCTGAATCACAAAAGAAAAACATTGGGCTCAGTGTCCCTTTAAAGCTTAGGAGCTAGCCCATTTTAGGTTCAGCACCTTGGATAGCGCTTGCTACCTGGTGGCTAAATTTAGCAAACCAATAAGCAAGCATAACCCAGATTCTTAACAAAAAATGAGCCAGCTCTTAAGCTTTACATTCCTGCTTTTTAAATAAAGATAGCAACGCTCCTTTATTTTCTAGCGCTGACTCTAAACAACGCTGGTATTACAAGTTTTCTGAATGGCTGCGTTAGCCTCAGAAAAGTGAGCGTTAAGCAAATTTAGCTCCACTTCTCACTGTAATACCAGCGTTGCTTACAGTAGCGGTTAGCTGGCTAAAACGTGCTTGTGCACGATTTCCCCATAGGAAACAATGGGGCTGAGACGGCTGAAAAAAACCTAACACCTGCAAAAAAGCAGCGTCCAGCTCCTAACGCAGCCCCATTGTTTCCTATGGGGAAATACTTTTATGTCTACACCTAAAACCCTAACAATTAACCCCGATTCTAAACACCCCTAATCTAACACTTATTAACCCCTAATCTGCCACCCCCGACATCCTCGCAACCTGCATTATAATATTAACCCTTAATCTGCCGCTCCGGACACCGCCGCAACCTACGTTATACCTATGAACCCCTAATCTGCTGCCCCTAACACTGCCGACACCGACATTTTATTTATTAACCCCTAATCTGCCATCCTCAATGTCGACGCGACCTACCTACAATTATTAACCCCTATTCTGCCGCCCCCAACGTCGCCGCTACTATAATAAAGTGATTAACCCCTAAACCTAAGTCTAACCCTAACACCCCCTAACTTAAATCTAATTTTAATAAATCTAAATAAAATTACTATTATTAAATAAATTATTCCTATTTAAAACTAAATACTTACCTATAAAATAAACCCTAATATAGCTACAATATAACTAATAGTTACATTATAGCTATTTTAGGATTTATTTTTATTTTACAGGAAACTTTGTATTTATTTTAACTAGGTAGAATAGTTATTAAATAGTTATTAACTGTTTAATAGCTACCTAGATAAAATAAATACAAATATACCTGTAAAATAAATCCTAACCTAAGATACAATTACACCTAACACTACACTATAATTAAATTAATTAACTAAACTACCTACAACTAAATTAGGATTCTATCAGCCAATCGGAATTAAGGTAGGAAAAATCTGATTGGCTGATTCAATCAGCCAATCAGATTGAAGTTCAATCCGATTGACTGATCCAATCAGCCAATCGAATTGACCTCGCATTCTATTAGCTGATCGGAACAGCCAATAGAATGCGAGGTCAATCTGATTGGCTGATTGAATCAGCCAATCAGATTTTTCCTACCTTAATTCCGATTGGCTGATAGAATCCTATCAGCCAATCGGAATTCAAGGGACGCCATCTTGGATGACGTCACTTAAAGGTACCGTCATTTAGTCGTCGGATCAAGAAAGAAGAGGATGCTCCGCGTCCGATGTCTTCAGGATGCTGCCGCTCTGCTCCGGATGGATGAAGATAGAAGATGCCGCTTGGATGATGACTTCAACCGGATGGAGGACCTCTTCTGCGCCGCTTGGATCAAGACTTCTACTGGATGGAGGACCTCTTCTGCGCCGCTTGGATGAAGAGTTCGGCCCGGCTGGGTGAACACGGCTCAAGGTAGGGTGATCTTCAGGGGGTTAGTGTTAGTTTTTTTTAAGGGGGGGTTTAGGTGGGTTTTAGAGTAGGTGGTGGGTTGTAATGTTGGGGGGTATTGTATTTTTCTTTACAGGTAAAAGAGCTGATTACTTTGGGGCAATGCCCCGCAAAAAGCCCTTTTAAGGGCTGGTAAAAGAGCTGATTACTTTGTAATTTAGTATAGGGTAGGGACTTTTATTATTTTGGGGGGCTTTTTTATTTTATTAGGGGGCTTAGATTAGGTGTAATTAGTTTAAATTTCTTGTAATTTCTTTTTTATTTTCTGTAATTTAGTGTTTTTTTTCCCGTAATTTAGTTTAGTTAATTTAATTGTATTTAATTGTAGGTAGTTTAGTTAATTAATTTAATTATAGTGTAGTGTTAGGTGTAATTGTATCTTAGGTTAGGATTAATTTTACAGGTATATTTGTATTTATTTTATCTAAGTAGCTATTAAATAGTTAATAACTATTTAATAACTATTGTACCTAGTTAAAATAAATACAAAGTTGCCTGTAAAATAAAAATAAATCCTAAAATAGCTATAATGTAATTATTAGTTATATTGTAGCTATATTAGGGTTTATTTTATAGGTAAGTACATTTAATTTTAAATAGGAATAATTTATTTAATTATAGCAATTTTATTTAGATTTATTAAAAATAAATTTAAGTTGGGGGGGTTAGGGTTAGACTTAGGTTTAGTGGTTACGTTGGGGGCGACGTTGGGGGCGGCAGATTAGGGGTTAATAACTATAATGTAGGTGCCGGCGATGTTAGGGGCAGCAGATTAGGGGTTCATAGGTATAATGTAGGTGGCGGCGATGTCCGGTCGACAGATTAGGGGTCAAATAATTTTATTTTAGTGTTTGCAATGTGGGGGGACCTCAGTTTAGGGGTTCATAGGTAGTTTATGGGTGTTAGTGTACTTTGTAGCACTTTAGTTAAGAGCTTTATGTTCCAGCGTTAGCCCATAAAGCTCTTAACTACTGACTTTTAAATGCTGTAGGAGTATTGGCGGTAGAGGCTGTACCGCTCACTTCTTCCAAGACTTGTAATACCAGCGTTAGGCAAATCCCATTAAAAAGATAGGATACGCAATTGACGTAAGGGGATTTGCGGTAGACAAAAGTCGCAGAAGAAAAGTGAGCGGTACACCTTTACCTGCCAGACTCGTAATACCAGAGGGTGTTAAAAAGCAGCGTTAGGACCCCTTAAAGCTGCTTTTTAACCCTAACGCAGAACTCGTAATCTAGGCGATTGATAATAGGAGTAAATTAGAAAGTTGCTTTAAAGTGCATGCTCTATCTGAATCATTAAAGAAAAAAATTGGGTTTAGTGTCCCTTTAAGCTTTCTCAGCTATGTATGTGAAATAAAAGGAACATATGTATTCCTTACACCTAGATTAGGTAAACACATACAAGTGTAAAGGAAAAATGACAACCAAGTAACTGAATGTTGAGGATAATCTCCCAAAACTTCTGAATGCTCCCCCCCCCCCATTACCTGTAATATAAGTTCATGATGTGTGCAATGAACAATTTTATATAATTTGACATAATATTATAATCAACTTACTTTAATGTCCAAAGATTTATTTGCGTATTTATTTCAAAAGAAGATAAATGGGTTTTCAGGTGGTCAAGGTTGATAAAATAAAAAAGTCCTAAAATGATATCTAAAATTGTTGAAAAAGTGCATTGTGATCAATTGAAACATTACAACTGACTTACAGCAAAGTATTGGTGGCGTTTAGATGGAATAAAGTCACTGGAAAACCATGCAATAATCCGGTTTTCTGAATTTTATAACCCTGGGGAAACCCATGTGAAACATGTCCTACAGCTCTTCTAATGGATTGGAATATTTTAGTTAAAATAATATCTAACTTTGTCTTAAAGCTAACTACAGGGAAAAGTGGAATTACAGGAAAAAGGGACAAAATAAATAATTATAAGTATGTTGCAGCCTTTGTTATATATGATTAATCATTTTATATTACCATCTCAAAGTGTTTAATGTTCTTTTACATATATATATTTTTTATATATGTAAATGATACTGTTCATGTAAAATACATATCCATACCTATTTATCTATAGGAATAGATATGCAGGTATAGGTATATACAGATATTTATATAGAAATATTTATCTAAGAATAAAAAAGACATTTCCAGTAAGTGAAGAACATTGGAATGTTACATATGTACAACAAATATATAGTAAAACACATAAATACATATGTACACACAAAAAACATATATGTGTGAGTTCTGGCTTTATTTGTATTATTAATCGTTTTCCACGCAAAGTTAGTCGTTCATAAAAATATCTTATAAAACCATAAGCATTTTAAGTTATTATTGGAGTTTAAAGAGAAAGGGCGTTTTTAAAGGGACAGTAAACACTATGCAACACCCTTTTGCTTTTCTCTCTCACTTTCTAAAGTGTATACAATGACATCAAACCCTACCCTGTGAGGAAGAGCTGCCCATAGTGCTATTTACTAGGCATGCGCATTATTTCGGGCTTCGTTATTTGTAAGTGAAACAAAGCCCAAAACTTGGTGTACGGCACGTGGCTATTTTCGGCACCTCATATATTTGAGAGAAAGTTTAACTCACACAAATCTGTATGTGCAAAAATATTTGTGTCTTGCACTTTTTCTCAAATAAATACAGTGCCAAAAACATTCAATGCTATGGAACACCGCCATTTCCTGCTTTTGATTTGTGCATAGCGAAGCCTTTAATAATGCACTTGCTTAGTATTTACGGCAGTGTTATAAACACATTTGTGTCTTATACAGTTGCCAGCGGTCCTCCACATAAATAAGAAAAAGAACAATGGTAGGTGGTGATCACACAATGCCCCCCAATAGTTCTACTTTTGTCCCTACTCTTAAACCCACCATGTTTATTTTTCACCACTTAGCATTTTACCCCTTGGCTGTCAGTAACATACAAATCAATCATTTAACCTTTGTCTGCCAGTAACACACAGTAATAGAATCAATTTGACCCTCTTGCCTGTCTCACCTCTTTCTGCTCCATATTTGCAATGTGTTGAGGCATAGGAGGCGTTTAACATTTAGCTAATATACAGGGGCTTAAAAAATGGACATTTAAGTGCCCAGTATTTTTGTGAAGATTTTACAGGACAGCCTGCTGAAATTCTACACTGCTCAGTTAAATACTGGACACCTAGCAATCCTAACAGTGCTCTCATTATCATATCATTTTAAAAAAATATTTAACACACTCCAAAAGCATAAAAACATATTTAATATTTATATTTAAGCACAGGAACATCCATTTTTCAAAAAAGTATAGTATACTTTAAAATGTCCTCTTTTAGATCTAAAAAAATGACTAATTAGATGGTTAATTTCTCTTTGATATAAGATTTTTTTTTTATATGAAATAAGTGCTCAGGATATGAAAACAAATAGCCGTCTAATTTAAATGGAATAAATATTGTCTTACCCATTTGACTTCGCTGGGTGATTGCTGCACTGAATGTTGTAATAGTCTTAGACCCAACTTCCCTGCGAAAAATCCTTGTTCCAGGTTCAATGATATTAATGGTATAGCTTCTTAATGTAAAACTGTAATTACTTCCAGGCACCAACCCTGTCAGTTCGTATGAATCAGCTGCGATATTTGTAACATTTATTTTTGTAATGGTTTTGTTAGTCTCAGTCTCCAACTGAAAGCCAGTAACGTGACCTTCCGAATAGTTAGGATTCTTCCATTTAAAAACAACGGTAGAATTGGTAATGTTATCAATACTTAGGCTTTCAGGACTGAGCGGGTCTGTCAAAGAAACAATGTGTTAGATTTGCATAGCAATTGCAATAAATACTTCCTTAGTTCATCACAGATATGAAAAACAAACAGCTAGGTTAAAGGGACAGTCTAGTCAAAAATAAACTTTCATGATTCAGATAGGGCATGCCATTTTAAACAACTTTTCAATTTACTTTTATTACCAATTTTGCTTTGTTCTCCAATTATTCTTAGTTGAAAGCTAAACCTAGGAGGCTCATATGCTAATTTCTTAGACCTTGAAGGCCGCCTCTTATCTGAATGCATTTTGACAGTTTTCACCACTAGAGGGCATTAGTTCATGTGTGCCATATAGGTAACATTGTGCTCATGCCTGTGAAGTTACCTAGGAGTCAGCACTGATTGGCTAAAATGCAAATCTGTCAAAAGAACTTAAATAAGGGGGCAGTCTACAGAGGCTCAGATACAAGGTAATCACAGAGGTAAAAAGTGTATTAATATTATATTGGTTATGCAAATCTAGGGAATGGGTAATAAAATAATTATCTATCTTTTTAAACAAAATTTCTGGTGTAGACTGTCCCTTTAAGTATTAGGTCTGAAATGGATGAAAAGTTTTATTTTAAAGGACCATTCAATAAAGTTTAATTGTATAATCAACACTTTCTCTCATGTGACAGCCATCAGCCAATCACATATATAATTTGAACTCCTGCACATGCCCTTTATTTTAAATTCAACTTAAAGGGACAGTAAAGTCATAATTAGACATTTGTGATTTAGACAGAACAAACAATTTTAAACAACTTTCAAATTTACTTCTATTATTTAATTTGTGTCCATCTCTTGTTATCCTTTGCTGAAAGGTTTATCTAGACAAGCTTAGGAGCAGCAAAGAACCAGCTGTTGATTGGTGGCTGCAAATTAAACGCTCATCATTACAGGGACATGAAACCCAAACATTTTCTTTCATGATTTAGGTAGAACAAACTATTTTAAACAACTTTCCAGTTTGCTTATTGTATCTAATATGAGCCAATGACAATCAGTATATATATATATATATATATATATATATATATATATATATATATATGCAGCCACCAATTAGCAGTTAGAATCTAGGTTAATTGGTGCTCCTGAGCTTACCTAGATAAACCTTTCAGCAAAGATAAGAAGAGAAAGAAGCAAAATAAATAATAGAAGTAAATTGGAAAGTTGTTTAAAATTGTATGCTCTGTCTAAATCACGATTGTCTAATTATGACTTTACTGTCCCTTTAAGTTAAAGGGACATTCTACTCGAAGAAAAAAAAAATTGTTTAAAAAGATAGATAATCCCTTTATTACCCATTCCCCAGTTTTGCATAACTGACAAGGTTTCATTAATATACTATTTACCTCTGATTACCTTGTATCTAAGCCTCTGCAGACTGCCCACTTATCTCAGTTCTTTTGATAGACTTGCATTTCAGACTGCTGACTCCTAAATAACTCCACTGGGGATGAGCACAATGTTATCTATGTGGAACACATGAACTAGCACTGTATAGCTGTGAAACACTTTCAAAATCAATATGATAAGGGGCGGCCTTCAACGTCTTAGAAATTAGCATATGAGCCTACCAAGGTTTAGCTATCAACAAAGAATACCAAGATAAAGCAAATGTGATGGTAAAATTAAATTGAAAAGTTGTTTGAAATTGCTTTCCCCATCTGAATCATGAAAGTTTAATTTTGACTAGACTGTCCCATTAATGAAGTATTTTCATAATGTTGCAATATCAGTTAATCTACATAAAGATTTATTTTCAAATCTTAAAACAAAATAAAAGACTTGGTAATTATCAATGGACATGAAATCCAATGTTTTTCTTGTGTGTTTCAGATAGAGCATGTGATTTTAAACAACTTTTCACCATACGTCTATTATCTAATTTGTTTTGTTATTTTGGCATTCTTTGTTGAAAAGGATACCTAGGTAGGTTCAGGAGCTGCTGATTGGTGGCTACATATATAAGCTGCATGTTTCTGGGTCACCCAATGTGTACAGCTAGCTCTCAGTAGTGCATTGTTGCTTCTTCAACAAAGGATACCAAGAGAATTAAGTAAATTAGAAAATAGAAGTAAAATGGAGTTGTTTAAAATTGTATTCTCTATTTAAATCAATGTGTTCCTTTAATATGTATAACTCAGAGAAGAAAATAAAGAAATAAGATATGATACAGACTTTCAAAAGTATTAAAGGGACATGATACCCAAATGTTGAAGCATTTAAAAGTGATGCAGCATAACTGTAAAAATCTGACTAGAAAATATCACCTGAACATCTCTCTGTAAAAAAGGAAGATATTTACCTAAACATTTTCTTAGTATTCACACCCCACTGTAAAGAATGTGAGTCCCAGGACTTGCAAGGGAGTGTGCATTTGGCATGTGCAGGCACAGTCATGTTATTTTACTATTGAGTCTGAGGAAGTTTACTGTAAAATCTCATGAGATCACAGTAAAGAAATGCATGAACTCAGCATTGCTGATTGGCTATTGTGTTTTTTGTTTTCCAACTTGCAGCTTTGGTGTCCAGCTTTTGGGGCACGCAATAATTGGATGAAGCCAGATTCGTTATAGAAGATGTTTACCATCACTAAATGGTAATCAGTTTACAAAGGAAGCACCTTTAAATATTGTAGTAAATGAAAGTGCCCCTGGTTTTATAAATACTTTTATATACTGTTGATTCAACTACAAAAGTTTACAATCACTTTAAGTCGCTTTAAGACGCTTAAAGGGACACTGAACCCAAATTTTTTTCTTTTGTGATTCATTTAGAGCAAGCAATTTTAAGCAACTTTCTAATTTACTCCTATTATCAATTTTTCTTCGTTCTCTTGCTTTCTTTATTTGAAAAAGAAGACATCTAAGCTAAGGAGCCAGCCAATTTGTGGTTCAGAACCATGGACAGCACTTGTTTATTGGTGCTGTCCAATCAGCAAGGACAACCCAGGTTGTTCACCAAAGATGGGCCGGCATCTAAACTTAAAGGGACACTGTACCTAAATTTTTTCTTTCGTGATTCCGATAGAGCATAACATTTTAAACAACTTTCTAATTTACTCCTTTTATCAAATGTTCTTTATGCTCTTGGTATCTTTATTTGAAATCCAAAGATTTAAGTTTAGATGCCGGCCCATTTTTTGTGAACAACCTGGGTTGTCTTTGCTGATTGGTGGATAAATTCATCCACCAATTAATAAGTGCTGTCCAGAGTTCTGAACGAAGAAAAAAAGCTTATATGCCTTCTTTTTCAAATAAAGATAGCAAGAGAACGAAGAAAAAATGATACTAGCAGTAAATTAGAAAGTTGCTTAAAATGTTATGCTCTATCTGAATCACGAAAGAAAAAATTTGGGTACAGTGTCTCTTTAAATTCTTGCTTTTCAAATAAAAATACCAAGTAAATAAAGAAAAATTGACAATAGGAGTAAATTAGAAAGATGCTTAAAATTGCATGCTCTATCTGAATCATGAAAGAAAAAATTTGGGTATAGTGTCCCTTTAACAAACCTGAGGACAAAAGCATTATTCACAAAAACATCAACAAAATAAAGAGTCATGATATTAAAGGGACATGAAACCCACATTTTTTCTTTCATGAGTCAGACAGAGCATAAAATTTTAAACAACTTTCTAATTTACTTCTATTATCTAATTTGTTTAATTCTCTTTGTATCATTTGTTGAAGTAGCAACAATGCACTAATGGTTTCTACCTGATCTCGTGGGTGAGCCAATCACAATCGACACACACACACACATATATATATATATATATATATATATATATATATATATATATATATATATATATATATATATAAGAAAAGCAATAGGTCCAGCACCAGTCAACAGTTCAGGAATAGGTAACAGAGTGCACGGTAGCCAGAGGGTCCTGCTCACCTCCAATATATAAATCCAAAAGGAAAAAAGTAGATGGCTCCAGCACTGTTTCATTAAAGTGAAATATTAATCATGCTCATGATTAAGGGTCTGCGTTACCCGAAACGTCGCTGTCTGTTCATCTACTTTTTTCCTTTTGGATTTTTATATATATATATATATATATATATATATGCAGCTACCAATCAACAGCTAGAGCCTAGGTTCTCTGCTGCTCCTGAGCTTTCCTAGATAAAGCTTTCTGCAAAGGTTAACAAGAGAAGGAAGCAAATTAAATAATAGAAGTAAATTGTAAAGTTGTTTAAAATTGCATTCTCTATCTGAATCATGAAAGAAACATTTTGGGTTTCATGACCCTTTAAGGATTTATTCCCATTGCTGTTGTAAACTGTGTAAAATGATGGTAACATAAAACATCTTTATAGACTTTAATGAAGATACATTTGTTACTACACTACCAGTTTACACAGTTTACAACAGTAATGGATACTAGCGCTAAGTTGACAGGTAGTACGTTCATGGATAGTTTTACAAAAAGAGATGTTAATTCATAGAAACAGACAGAAGAGAGAGCACAACAGGGCTCTAAGTGTAGTATTAAAAGACCACTTTAATATAAACCACTTACATAGAAAACGTCAAAACATATGAGGTATAGATACAGCAAAACATTGTGCTACGCACCCGATCCTGCAGTGTTCCTGTAGCCCACATCAGGGTCACACTGAGGATAGTGCATTTTGTTTATAGGGTGTGAGGATTGTACTGTAGAACCCTTTTGGGCATTAAGGAGATACTTAAAGCGACAGTCTAATCAAATTAAACTTTAATGATTTAGATAGGGCATGCAATTTTAAACAACTTTCCAATTGACTTTTATCATTACATTTGCTTTGTTCCCTTGGTGGTATTTTTGAAAAGCTAAACCTAGGTAAGCTCAAAATGATTTCTAAACCGTTGGAAACTGCCCCTTAACTCAGAGCATTTTGATTTTTTTTTTTTACAGTAAGACAGTACTAGTCCATGTGTGTGTCATATAGATAAACATTGTGCTCACTCCTGTGGAGTTATTTAGGAGTCTGCACTGATTGGCTAAACTGCATGTCTGTCAAATGCACTGAGATAAGGGGGCAGTCTGCAGAGGCTTAGATACAAGGTAATCACAGAGGTAAAACATATATTATTATAACTGTGCTGGTTATGCAAAACTGGAGAATGGGTAATAAAGGGATTATCTATCTTTTTAAACAAGAAAAATTCTGCTGTAGACTGTCCCTTTAAGTGGGACAGTCCATGAGAGCCATATTCTAGATTGTAGGAAGCGTTTGGAATATCATGGACGGCACCCCTTTACAGTGTTTTGCTGTATCTCTACCTCATATGTTTTGACGTTTTGGATGTGAGTGGTTTGTATTAAAGTGGTGTTTTAATACAAAACTTAGAGCCGTGTTTTGCTCTCTTCTCTGTCTGTTTTTCAGTCATGTGTGACCAGCACTTAAGAGTATTGGAGCAGCAGCTTATACTTTTGTTACAAGGGGACCACATGCTCACGACGAATTGACATTAAAACATGTGATTTTATAGTGTTTATAATAATGTTTAATTTATCATTTATATTTTATGTGTATTGTAACTGTTTTTCACATACAAATTCCCTTCTTTATATGCAATCATTGGTGCTTCATGTTTCTGATTCATAGAAACGTCTAATAAAGGTAGGAAAAAAAATTGTCAGAATCTATGGTGTATTTCACTTAAAACCCAAGAAATGATTTTTCTACACAATACTTTGTTATTAGGTGGTGCAAGGGACAAATAATTCTTACTGGTCTGCAGCCATTTTTGAGTTCCTGTACTGTATGCGTTTTCAATCTCAGAATTGACTGTTACATTATACAGAGTTCCTGGCTTCAAGTTGGAAATCACAGCAACAGTATCCTTCATGATAAGAGTGTCACAAGCAATGTTTTGTTTTTGGTCAGTACAGACTACTTTGTAATTGTAGGAATCCTTGTTGGGATCATTTGGTGCTGTCCAAGTGAGACTGAGAGCAGACGTATTGGCAGTGACTTCAGCAACATTTAATGGTTGATTAGGAACTAGAAAAATAAATAATAAATAACATTATTTACAGAACGTTGACACAATTCTCAGCAAAAACACAAGGAAACTAGCAGATACTCCAGACAACAAAATACCATTATTGTGTAATAAAAAGTAATACAATCATGTAAATATTTGATTGTAATATTGTATCAGGCAATAGAACTCCCCTAAGTTTAAAATGTTGTATATATTTCCCCTGTGGTGCAGATGGTTTCTTTGGTATATTACCACTTATATTAGTCTTTATAAAACATCTCTATGACTGAGCTCTAGAAGCTGTTTTAAGAATATCATCCAAATCTCAGCATTAAAGCATTGTTCTCCCCTCTCTCTCTTTTTGTGTTCTGACATTCTAGATTTCAGTCTGCCTGTATCAAAATTCTAGAGGAAAAAATGGCAGCAGTCAATCAACACAGGCATAGCTATAGTAACTAATGTCACTGATGAGTCCTCTATCCAAGTACAGTGAAATATGTCAGAAGGAGGAGTCTAAGGTGACTCCCTTTCCCATATTCACCCTTTATTTTCCTTCCAAAGATTAAAACTATTAGTAGTTATAGTATTTGGGGTGAGCTGGAGCTCTGCATAAGTTTGAAGATTTGTGTTGTTTTAAACAGACGGTAGTAGCTTTGCTCCCCTCAGAACACTATGCCACTGCAAAGGTCTAGCCACCCTGACTACTATCAAGCAGCCATTCACCTAAGCATTCTCTTATAGCTTTGCCATTAGTTTTTGGTAACTAAAAGGCTGCAAATTGCAGATGCGCACCACACTTCTGAAATTCCCCGGAATGGAAAGGTTACTCAGTTAGCTGTTGAGGGTAATATTTATTCTAGTGCAGGAATTACCCTCCCAACTGACACCCACCACCTCTCTGAACCCCTGCAAACAGCAATCTGTCTGCCAGTACCAGGTGTAGGCTCATTTATATTTTATATTTTTAATTTTCTGTAGTATAGGGATCTCTCCTCACGTTCTGACCTCCCTGATCCTTCCCCAACAGCTCTGTAACCCTCCAACCTCCCACTTATCACCACCATCTTAGTTACTGCAGCTAGTCTGCTAGTATCCTGAGCAGTTTTATTTATTTATTTTTTAATTATTTAAATTATTTTCTTTAGCCTAGGGATCTCTATCATCCTCCCCACCTCCCCTCTCAAAATCAAGTTTAAACCACTTCCCAATACATCTTATATAATTTGCTTCATTCTCTTGGTATGCTTTGTTATGATGCATACCTAGGTAGCCTTAGGAGCAGCAATATACTACTGGGAGGTATCTGCTAATTGGCAACTGCACATATATGTCTCTTTTTGTCATTGGCTCAACTGATGTGTTCAGCTGGTTTCCACTAGTGCACTGCAGCTCTTTCAACAAAGGATACCAAAAAAATTAAGCAAATTTGTTAATAAAAGTAAACGGGAAAGTTGTTTAAAATGTATGCTCTGTATAAATCACAAAAGAAAAAAAAATGTGGGTTTAATGTCTTTTTAATATCAAGGAGAAGTATAGCACTTCAGTGCAAAACATTTTATTCCTGTTTGTCAAGCAAACTAAGCACAATGTTACCTAAGCAGTAAGGTTACATACTCAGGAAGGGGGAGGGGGAGGGAGGAGGTATAGCTTGGATAACAGACTCCTTTGTTTGCAATGATGTACAGGGGGTCTGACCATTTATGTGCCTATCATCCCTGCACAATCCTGCCATAGTATTACTAATGACTGATGTTAAGGACAGACAGTCCGGCCTAAATGTTATATTTCAGTCATACAGGCATGTCCATTCAACCCTTAGCCTTGTATATGGAGGTGGGAGACTAAGGGAAGCTCAGACATTTCCTGTCACTTTGACTATAACTATTGGAACATGCAGTTGTGTGACTTCTGTTCCTCTGTGTGCTTATCATTAATTAAAATTCAATCAACAAATTTAAAGGGACATGAAACCCCAATTTTTTCTTTCATGATTTAGAAAGAGCATGCAATTTTAAACAACTTTCCAATTTACTTCTTGTATCTAATTTGTTTCATTCTCTTGATATACTTTGTTGAAAAGCATATCTAAATAGGCTCAGTAGCTGCTGATTGGTGGCTACACATAGATGCCTCATGTGATTGGCTCACCCATGTGCATTGCAATTTCTTCAACAAAGGATATCTAAAGAATGAAGCAATTTAGATAATAGAAGTAAATTGGAATGTTGTTTAAAATTGTATTCTCTATCTGAACCATGGAAAAAAAAATTGGAGTTTCATGTCCCTTTAATGTTCCATTAGCATTGAAAGATATGTTTGTATAATTGTTCAAATTCTATCATTAAGATTTTTGTTAAAATGAGTTGCATATATTTGCTTTTCCCACTGGAAATAACTAACAAATCCAAATTTAATATTTATCCAAAATAAATGCCCACATGAAAAAAATTCAGCCAAACCAAACATTGTGTAAAATCTGAAACAAAACTTTTGGGGAAATTTTTTTTTGCCTGTGCACATCACTAGTGTTTTAAAATTCAGAAAGTTTGAAATGCACATTGCAGACTTCAGAAGCCTTACCCTGCTACAAATCTGTCCCTAACTGGTCTCAGCAGAGATGATCAGATAACTGCTAAGCAAGGGCTGCCACTTAAAACCTTACTAAACCAATAGTCGTGGCCCCCCCCCCCTCTTCCATCCCCCAGCCAGATTGGTACATATCATATATAAAT
The DNA here is from genome assembly GCF_027579735.1 of Bombina bombina. NCBI lineage: Eukaryota > Metazoa > Chordata > Amphibia > Anura > Bombinatoridae > Bombina > Bombina bombina. The sequence goes on along the minus strand of NC_069506.1, from coordinate 171,763,795 downwards.
CATATATATTTAGTGCACCATAGAAGTCTGATATAGACAGATAGCTACCATACCACATACACACACAATACCCCAACACACACACACCATACCACTCCAAATATACCCACACCATATCACACAACATACACACCACACCACATACACACCCACCACACCACATATACACCCACCACACCACATACATAAACACCCACCATACCACACCACATACATAAACACCCACCAAACCACACCACATACATAAACACCCACCATACCACACCACATACATAAACAACCACCACACTACATCACATAAATAAACACACACCATACCACACCACATACACACGCACCATACCACACCATATGCACATGCACCATACCACACCACATACACACACCTGCTGCTCATCCAAAATAGCAGAACGAAAAACAAGCTGTGTGCTCCTAGCCTGCTCAGTATACAAATATTTCTAAATTCTAGGAGCTAGCCCAAAAATGTAGGAGCACACTAAATGTAGTGAAGTCTTCATCCAAGCGGGGGCTGAAGAGGTCCATCATCCGGCTGAAGTCTTCTATCAAGCGGCATCTTCAATCTTCTTTCTTCCGGCTCCATCTTCATCCCGCTAACGCGGAACATCCTTCCTCCACGACGAACTCCCGACGAATAAAGGTTCCTTTAAGGGCCGTCATCCAAGATGGCGTCCCTCGAATTCCGATTGGCTGATAGGATTCTATCAGCCAATCGGAATTAAGGTAGGAAAATTCTGATTGGCTGATGGAATCAGCCAATCAGATTCAAGTTCAATCCGATTGGCTGATCCGATCAGCCAATCAGATTGAGCTCGCATTCTATTGACTGTTCCGATCAGCCAATAGAATGCGAGCTCAATCTGATTGGCTGATCCAATCAGCCAATTGGATTGAACTTGAATCTGATTGGCTGATTCAATCAGCCAATCAGAATTTTCCTACCTTAATTCCGATTGGCTGATAGAATCCTAGCAGCCAATCGGAATTCGAGGGACGCCATCTTGGATGACGTCCCTTAAAGGAACCTTCATTCGTCGGGAGTTCGTCGTGGAGGAAGGATGTTCCGCATCGGCGGGATGAAGATGGAGCCGGAAGAAAGAAGATTGAAGATGCCGCTTGATAGAAGACTTCAGCCGGATGATGGACCTCTTCAGCCCCCGCTTGGATGAAGACTTCAGCTGATGATGGACCTCTTCAGCCCCTGCTTGGATGAAGACTTCAGCCGATGATGGACCTCTTCAGCCCCCGCTTGGATGAAGACATCGCCCGGATAGGAGGAAGATTTCGGAGCCTCTTCTGGACGGATCGGTGATACCCGGCGTGGTGAAGATAAGGTAGGAAGATCTTCAGGGGCTTAGTGTTAGGTTTATTTAAGGGGGGTTTGGGTTAGATTAGGGGTATGTGGGTGATGGGTTGTAATGTTGGGGGGGTATTGTATGTTTTTTTTTTACAGGCAAAAGAGCAGATTTCTTTTGGGCATGCCCCGCAAAAGGCCCTTTTAAGGGCTGGTAAGGTAAAAGAGCTTTTCAATTTTTATTTTAGAATAGGGTAGGGCATTTTTTTTATTTTGGGGGGCTTTGTTATTTTATTAGGGGGCTTAGAGTAGGTGTAATTAGCTTAAAATTGTTGTAATATTTTTATAATGTTTGTAAAAAATTTTTTATTTTTTGTACTTTAGTTAGTGTATTTATTTGTATTTATTTGTAGGTATTTGTATTTAATTAATTTATTGATAGTGTAGTGTTAGGTGTAATTGTAACTTAGGTTAGGATTTATTTTACAGGTAATTTTGTAATTATTTTAACTAGGTAGCTATTAAATAGTTCTTAACTATTTAATAGCTATTGTACCTGGTTAAAATAAATACAAAGTTGCCTGTAAAATAAATATAAATCCTAAAATAGCTACAATATAATTATTATTTATATTGTAGCTATAATAGGGTTTATTTTACAGGTAAGTATTTAGCTTTAAATAGGAATAATTTATTTAATAAGATTTTTTTTATTTCGTTAGATAAAAATTATATTTAACTTAGGGGGGTGTTAGGGTTAGGGTTAGACTTAGCTTTAGGGGTTAATACATTTATTAGAGTAGCGGTGAGGTCCGGTCGGCAGATTAGGGGTTAATAATTGTAGGTAGGTAGCGGCGACGTTGGGGGGTAATAAATATAATATAGGGGTCGGCGGGGTTAGGGGCAGCAGATTAGGGGTTCATAGGGATAACGTAGGTTGCGGCAGTGTACGGAGCGGCAGATTAGGGGTTAATAAGTGTAAGGTTAGGGGTGTTTAGACTCAGGGTACATGTTAGGGTGTTAGGTGCAGACTTAGGAAGTGTTTCCCCATAGGAAACAATGGGGCTGCGTTAGGAGCTGAACGCTGCTTTTTTGCAGGTGTTAGGTTTTTTTTCAGCTCAAACGGCCCCATTGTTTTCTATGGGGGAATCGTGCACGAGCACGTTTTTGAAGCTGGCCGCGTCCGTAAGCACCGCTGGTATTTAGAGTTGCAGTGGCGGTAAATATGCCAGTACGCTCCCTTTTTTAGAGCCTAACGCAGCCCTTCTGTGAACTCTAAATACCAGCGGTATTTAAAAGGTGCGGGGGGAAAAAAGCATGCGTAGCTAACGCACCCCTTTGGCCGCAGAACTCTAAATCTAGCCGTAATTGTTTATCAAGTCTAATATTTTTTTTTACCTTTTACATTATGGGGCCAACAAATAATATCAACTACACCTTATTTCTACAAAGGTTTGGATTTGCATATAGCCATATAAGATCTGTCAGTTTTTAGATATTTTTTACTCGCACTTGTATATTATATACAACTTTTTTTCTGGTAAGAATAGGAATTAAAAAAAAGACCCTGAATTTTCGGGAGTTTAAAAATCTACTGTCATACAATATAAATTAATTTTATTCCTCAGAAATTGGCTATTAAAAACATCTAAGATTTAAAAACATTAAATAGAACATGCAGGCATGGATACTTACTTGAATAAAAGGAATTGTTCATGTAGGCGCTAAATAATTCATCTATGACTGACTGCACAAAAAAGTTATATTGGGTTCCAGGAAGCAGATTCTCCGCAGTAAAATAATTGTTGCTGCTAGTGTAGGTATTATTACTGCTGCCGAGAATGATCTGTATGGAGAATTTGTATAGGGAAACTCTATTATCATGTGGGTTTGTCCAGTTGATGGTTATGGAAGATGTGTTCCGACTTACAAGCTGAATATCTGCAACAACAGAAGGAACTGGAAAAAAAAAACAAAAGGATTATTGATATTTTGTATTATAAAACAAATAAACTAGTACAAAATTCTTTGCAAAGCAATGAAAACTGGTTATCAACATATGAGAGATTATTGTAAATATGCTATATACCTTCAACCTAGTAATGTATATGCCAAGTGGGTTGTGCACAGATTCAGATTCAGCTCTGTATCACAATGTTTCTACTCACATTCAGAATGCACACACTATTAGTATTATCAAATTTTATTTATATCTCCCTCTAATTAAACACTAGTGACTGTTTTTTTTACATTATGATTCCTTCTGTTAGGACACATATTTAAATTCATGTTGTAAGATGGTAAGACTGATCATTAATGTGATTATCTCCAGAATACTAAAATATATATTAAAGGGACAGTCTAGTTCATTATTCAGACAGGGCAGGTAATTTTAAACAATTTTCCAATTTACTTCTATCACCAATTTTGCTTTGTTCTCTTGGATTTCTTAGTTGAAAGCTTAATCTAGGAGGTTCATATGCTAATTTCTAAGCTCTTGAAGGCCGCATCTTCGCTCTGGGCATTTTGACAGTTTTTCACCACTAGAGGGTGTTAGTTCATATGTTTCATATAGATAACACTGTGCTCATGCACGTGGAGTTCCTAGGAGCCCGTACTGATTTGGCTAAAATGCAAGTCTGTCAAAAGAACTGAAATAAGGGGCAGTTTGCAGAGGCTTAGATACAAGATAATCACAGAGGTAAAAAAGTGTATTAATAAAACTGTGTTGGTTATGCAAAACTAGGGGATAGGCAATAAAAGGATTATTTATCTTTTAAAACAATAAATATTCTGGTATAGACTGTCCCTTTAAGTGGAGTTTCTGAGGTTGAAGTAGAGCAATGATGAGATCACATTACCAAGAGTCTTAAAGGGACATGAAACCTACATTTTTTCTTTCATGATTTAGAAAGAGCATGCAATTTTAAACAACTTTCTAATTTACTTCTATTATCTAATTTGTTTTATTATCTTTATATTCTGCGCTGAAAAGCATATCTAAATAGGCTCAGTAGTTGCTGATTGGTGACTGCACATAGATGCCTCGTGTTATTGGCTCACCCATGTGCATTGCTATTTCTTCAGCAAAGGATATCTAAAAAAATAAGCAAATTAGATAATAGAAGTAAATTGGAATGTTGTTTAAAATTGTATTATCTACCTAAATCATGAAAGAAAATGTTTGGGTTTAGTGTCCCTTTAAGACACTGTCTGCTGATTAGGACCAGCTGTGTGAAGATATAGCCATAAGGTCTCTTTCTTCAAAAGGCTATTTGCACTAAACCCCCAACCACATGGCATGGCCGCAACCATATACCTGGGCAGGATAAGGGGGTTGCATATGAGTGACGTCATTGGTAAAGGGGAGGTAAACTTACACAAAACTCTTCCACACACTGGGGGTCATTCTCTCTCTCTGGATGCATGCAAGGCAGGCCCGGACTGGCCGTCGGGCATACCGGGCATTTTCCCGGTAGGCCGCATGGAGGTAGAGCCCCGCCCACTGCGAGCTCACGCAACAGCATAGAAAAAAAAATTGACAATTGTAATCTAATGTTATATATATATTTGTTTGTACTACTGCAAAAATCAACTTTACTAGTGTTTTTACTCTTCTTGTGGTCACTGCCGCTCGGCGCTCAGTGTGCGCACGCGGCCACCGTACCGTACAATACTATAACAAGAAGTTGCAACGGCCCACAAGTCTCTCAATTGCAAATTGGTAATGGTAATCAGCCAAGGCCAAGCCCGCACCATCTACAAAGTACAAACATTCCAGATTCCATGATGGGCCTCCCCCCGTCTGATTGGCCACACTGTCTGCACATGCGCACTGCTTCCGGCCCCTGTGAGTGACGTCGGAGTCTGACGTCACTCACAGGGGCCGGAAGCAGTGCGCATGTGCATATAGAGTGCAGCCAATCAGAATGGGGGGGGCCATGGAATCTGGAATGTTTGGAGATGGCGCGCAGACTGTGATAGACACATGCCCTGCACGCGGCTACACACTCATGCCGCGTTCCGGGTCCATCACGTGACGTGTCTACAGTCTGTGTCAGGTTGGAGGCGGAGGGCGGGGAGCTGCTGGTGCAGGCGGCAAGGCCGAAAATATGTTGCCCTGAGCCGGGTCCTGACTCACGTGACGGTCTACCCAGAATCCAGGCTGAGTGAGGCTACTGGCTAGGGCCTAGCTGCTAGGCTCCATTGCTCGAGTCACCCAAATAGTCCTCCATCATGGTCTGGATTGGGGCCGGCCGGGCCGCATTTGCTTTCCATGAGGCCGGCGGGGGAGAGCAGCGCCAGGCTGCCAGCGATGAATCTAATGATGATGAGGAGGACGTCATCAGGACTGAGGAGGCTGTGACTCAGCAGGTGGCCGGCAGCAGGGCAGGTAGGTGACCGTCAGGTCTGGTGATGTGGTCTCAGTCTCAGAGGACCTTAATATTATATATATACAATTAATATATTAATATTATTATTATTTATTATATTTACACTTATACAGTAGTATGATTGTAGTTTACACTACAGCTTTAGCTTAGTAAGTGATCTCAGACTCAGTCAGCAGTACTAACTAGGCCTGGCTGAGCTGGCAGACTGGCAGTGTCTATCTCTGTCACATCTGTGTAACACTGTATGTACAGCTGAGTCTGCAGTCTGCAGTGAGGGGCTGTGTGATAGAGAGGAGGGTGAGAAGGGCACTGTGTGAGGGAGAGGAGGGTGAGAAGGGGCTGTGTGATAGAGAGGAGGGTGAGAAGGGCACTGTGTGAGGGAGAGGAGGGTGAGAAGGGGACTGTGTGATAGAGAGGAGGGTGAGAAGGGGCTGTGTGAAGGAGAGGAGGGTGAGAAGGGGCTGTGTGATAGAGAAGAAGGGGCTGTGTGAGGGAGAGGAGGGTGAGAAGGGCACTGTGTGAGGGAGAGGAGGGTGAGAAGGGGCTGTGTGATAGAGAGGAGGGTGAGAAGGGGCTGTGTGAAGGAGAGGAGGGTGAGAAGGGGCTGCGTGATAGAGAAGAAGGGGCTGTGTGAGGGAGAGGAGGGTGAGAAGGGGCTGTGTGATAGAGAGGAGGTTGAGAAGGGGCTGTGTGAGGGAGAGGAGGGTGAGAAGGGGCTGTGTGATAGAGAGGAGGGTGAGAAGGGGCTGTGTGAGGGAGAGGAGGGTGAGAAGGGGCTGTGTGATAGACAGGAGGGTGAGAAGGGGACTGTGTGAGGGAGAGGAGGGTGAGAAGGGGCTGTGTGAGGGAGAGGAGGGTGAGAAGGGGCTGTGTGAGGGAGAGGAGGGTGAGAAGGGGCTGTGTGAGGGAGAGGAGGGTGAGAAGGGGACTGTGTGAGGGAGAGGAGGGTGAGAAAGGGGCTGTGTGATAGAGAGGATGGTGAGAAGGGGCTGTGTGATAGAGAGGAGGGTGAGAAGGGGACTGTGTGATAGAGAGGAGGGTGAGAAGGGGCTGTCTGAGAGAGAGGAGGGTGAGAAGGGGACTGTGTGAGGGAGAGGAGGGTGAGAAGGGGCTGTGTGAGAGAGAGGAGGGAGAGAAGGGGCTGTGTGAGGGAGAGGAGGGTGAGAAGGGGCTGTGTGATAGAGAGGAGGGTGAGAAGGGGCTGTGTGAGAGAGAGGAGGGTGAGAAGGGGACTGCGTTTATTTAATGTACCTTGTGTTGCAAATGACTACTTTAAATGTCTTTGTCATTAAAAAATAGCACTTTATTTTTGTTTTTGTTGTTTTTTTTTTATATTTTACTTAATTTTTCATACCAACCAATGGACAAAATGTACGATTAAATAATAAATGGTATGGGGGGGGGGGGGGGTTGGGCCTCTTTGCCCTAAAATGCCCGGGCCTCTTTTTGGTCCCAGTCCGGCCCTGATGCAAGGTAACAACACATGTGAGTACTTTCTACTGAAAACCTCCATTGCATCACACCACACACACTCACATAGAATGGGTATATATTAGTGTTATATTGATGTTACATCAGTACTGTATTTATATGTAATAGAATGGGCATATGTATTAGTGTAATATTGATGTTTAATTCATTGCTGTATATTTATATGTAGTCTGCATATTGTGTTAATTTTTATATAGCCTCATTTTTGGTGAACAACCTGGGTTGTCCTTGCTGATTGGTGGCTAAATTCATCCACCAATAAACATGTGCTGTCCAGAGTTCTGACCCAAAAAAAAAATCTTAGATGCCTTCTTTTTCAAATAAAGATAGCAAGAGAACAAATAAAAATTGATAATAGGAGTAAATTATAAAGTTGCTTAAAATTGCATGCTCTATCTGAATCATGAAATGAAAAATTTGGGTTCAGTGTCCCTTTAAGTTAGTGATTGTGTGTTAATATTTTATAGTTGGTATAATAATTCATAAGGGATTATTAGGAGGAATATTAGCATATCACTACAAGTATAGTAAACAGACACTAAGAAATAGATTTCTTTCATTTGGCGAGACAGCTATAATTTTTTTTACCAACATACACTTGTTTTAAAGGGGGGACAAATCCATGTTCATTTTTATAACTCAAGGGTGATTTTTGGACGAAAATTGAACTTAGTATTTCTGTTGCTATACTGTCTTTGAATTGAGTGCTTCAGCAATATGTCCCTGGCCAGGACTCAGTCAATCCAGACACAAAAATCTCAGCCACGCAGGACGTGAATCTGATTTGCTTGCAGTCTGAAGACACTTCAAAGTGTGAGTATGGAATTAATTGTTAAATATGCAGAATGTAGCACATTTGAGCCTGTTATTGATGAAAATATTAATATAGTTAAAAGACTGAAAGATTTATGGTTGCAATACGAGAATGAAAATAAACTTGTTGATAAAAAGAGGTTTTGTTTAACAAAAGAAAAGTCTAAGTTACAGAATTGCATAAAACCGTTGTTAGCAATCAAAGACCAATTGAATACAGCAATCACTGGACATTCCCCAATAGCCATGTTGACAGAGATCAATTGTAGCACATTAGATGAGAATTGACCCATGTGTGGTATAAATGCAGAATATATTAATACTTTAGATGAAAATTATGACGCAAGAGGGGAACTTATAGCTTCGTTGAGACAGGGGCTTGAAAACTTAACCCTTATTGCAGTGTTAAATCAGGAGAAACCATCTGCTTCTGAAGAGTATGGGTCACATGTTGATGGGGGGAGGGTGCCTATTCCACACAGTGAGGAAAGATTTGATCACACACAAAATACAGAGAGCACACACATTCCCATACTAACTCCACAGATAACTAAATCAAAAACATTAAGTGCAGAACACCAAACAGATACTTTATCACTAACACCCAGTTTAAGATCCAGGGGAAGAAATGTAACTCAGTCGCAAAATGTACTCTTCTCTACCACCTCTCCTGGAACACCATCCCTGGTAACAACTACCATTAAAAACCAAGATAGAGGTAAAGTAATGAGAAAACTGGTAAAGTTAAAACCTCTCTTTCCAGTGTATGATGTAAAAGCAGATGTATTTACTAACATGTCAAATTTTGAGTCTGCAATATAACAATACATGCTTTCTTCTAAAGAACGTGTATAATGTTAAAGATTTGGCTTCCAGACAGTATTACGGCTAGATTAGGACCACCAGTTGCAAGTCCAGTTAATTTGAATACAGATTGGTTTGAGGAGTATAAATGGGGTTCAGATGGGGACAGATTTAAGCAGTTTGTAAACTAATCACACGCAGTAGAGATTTAGACAGTCACTTTCTGGCAGAAATGCAAGTAGCACAAAATGATGACCCATGGGTATTTGCAGCTAAATTTTAACAAATATATAGATTGACCCATAGAGTTCCCCCTGAACAATTCCCTTATGATATGTTGCAATATTTAATTAAAAATGTCACATACTTGGACCCTAGCATACAAATGATGGCTGATGAAAAGAATACACTAGCGTGTGTGTTATCTATTATAGGAAAGGCTAGGCAAAACATTCTAAAGAAAAGGAACACAGGGCAACACAGGATTGCTGTGGTAACCACTAATGAAGGGAAACAAAAATATTTAGAGGGTCCCTTCAAAGGTGCTTGCTATTATTGCAATAAATATGGGCACAAACAAGTAGATTGCAGATTTTTAAAGAGAATTCAGAAGGAAACCTGAGGAAGGGCAGGAAAGATGACATCCATTTGCACCTCCAAAAGAAAGCTATGACCAGAATTGGTTAGGGAAAAATAACAAGATTAAGCCCCCAGATAAAACAGGACATGAATACACTCCAAAGCTTAGGCCTGGTACTAATCTATATGGCCCAGTGCATGAAGCTTTGAGAGTGATGACTGTGGGGGGAGGGGGAGTTGGATATCATGAGAAAAATTATGAAAATAATTCTCCTCTGATATCCTGCTCCAACTGACTACCTCAGGCCCTGAATGACATGGTCCCTATATGTAACACCTTTAGGGATCATTCTAGATGACACAGGAGCTTCAGTGACTCTGACAGAATTACTATTAAGTCAGACACAGGGGACAAGACAGACATTTTTTGTGGAACTTGGGGGATTCCAGACCCAAGCATCTCTTATCCCAAATGTGACTAGTATTGTTTTCCAGCAGAAGCTATTGAACCTGTGAGGCAAATTATTAGTCAGCTTGAAAGCCAAGGAATAAGTAGAAAATGTTCCTCCTCTAATAATTCTCCTTTGTGGCCAGTACAGAAAGCAAATGATATTTGGAGGTTAACTGCTGATTTTTGCATGTTGAATAAAGTTACCCCATCTGTTAAAAATTTTGTTGCTTCTACTCCTGAAGTTGTATCCAAACTGAATGCCACATGTAGGTGGTATTCCGTTCTGTATATATAAGTAATGGTTTTTGGAGTGTCAAAATAGCCCCAGAATGCCAATATAAGTTTGCTTTTTGCTTCGCTAACATTCAATATTGCTCCAATTATTTGCCCCAGGGCTTTCATAGCTCTCCAACATACTTTCGCCAAGCATTAGCAGAGGTATTAAAAACATTCTCAGTCCAAGAAAGTATCATTCAGTATGTTGAGGATATTTTGTTACAAACAGAGACAGTAGAGGAACATTTGGAGCAGTTTAATGAATTGTTTAGTTTGATTGCTGAATCTGGTCTCAAGTTAAACACTTCAAAGGTAGAATTAATGAGACAAAAGGTGACATTTTTGAGAGTATCAATCCAAAGGGGTACAAGATGCCCAACTAAAAAACGAATTACAGCCATACTTCAGGTGCCCAGACCTTTGCATAGGCAGTCCTTAAGACAATTCTTAGGCTTGGTAATTTGTTTTCATGATTTCTTTGAAGGGTTTGCTGAAAAGCAAAACCTCTCTATGATCTCTTGAAAGGGGAGGATGTTGGGAAAAGACATTTGTATATACAGTAAAAAGTGCCTATGTTACCAGATCACTGACAGAGTACTTACCAATTTGTAATCTAAGGGGAATGGTAAACTGAGCAGGCAAACCATTGTCACATGTTCAAGCCCTTAAGAAATTGTCAGATTGGGGAACATAACACCCATTGCAGGCAGCTATTGTTAAAGTTAAAGCACACACACATTTCACAGATGAACATTCACAAGGAAATGCACAAGTGGACATGTTAGCCAAAAAGGCAGCTTTAGATGGGGAATCATGGCAATCAGATGAGCATGACATTGAGACACAGGAAACATGGATAGAACATGTTGCATCTAAAGATACAGTGGCACACAAAGCAAAGGTTACAATTATAGATCTAGAAGTACCTGATTTGCAAACAGAACAGCAAACACTCCCAAATAGTTATTCAATTTGTAATGGGTTAATATGTTATTCCAATTCCCCTGATCCACAGGCTAAATTGCTTTTTGTGGTCCCAAGTCATTTGCAGGGACCTATAACACAGCAAACACATCCTCTTCTTGGGCATATTGGCCAAAGTGCATTAGAGTACTATTTATGGCAAACATTTCATCAACCAGATTTAGCAGAAACCTGTTTAAAATGTGTACAAGAGTGTTTAATTTGTGCTCAAATAAATCCACGTCCTAAAGGTCAGAGATCCATTCTCCAGAGAATACCAGTAGCAGATGGCCCTTGGAAATCTACCCAAATTGATTTTATTGGCCCACTTCCACTATCAAAGGGGGGGTCTCAGGTATGCCCTAGTAATTGTAGATTTTTTTCAAAATTGGTTGAGGCTATTCCACTTCATTGTGATACTACACAGGCTACTGCCAGAGCACTATGGGAACATGTTTTCTTTAGATCGGGTTTTCCAACACTCATTGAATCAGACAGGGGTACACAGTTTACAGGTCAGGTAATGTAAAATCTCTGTGCCCTACTGGGAATACAGACAAGATTTCATGTACCATACCATACACAACCCTCTGGTATAGTTGAGCGCATGAATTGCACATCAAAAACAAAATTGTCCAAAATGCTTTTCCAGTATGGTAATTCATGGGTCCAGCAGTTCTAATGGCTATTAGAGCTACACCATCAAATGCTACTAAGTGTTCTCCCTATGATCTCATGACAGGGAGAAAGATGGCATTAGGCCACCCATGTGAACCACAATTGTCTACTCCCTTGAGAGATTCTGTGTCTAGAGATCAATATCAGGAGCAGTTGAGCTCACTGCTACATTTTGCTGCCGCTAATATGGCACCAACATATTATAAATGTTCAACTACACCTCAAACTCTGTTTGAGAAGGGGGGATTGATCATGATTAAAAATTTTCACAAAAATTCTCCCTGGGATGCAAATTTGGAAGGGCCTTATAGAATTTTGGACAAATTGGGTAATACTGTGATTAAAATAGAAAGATCAACCCCTGGGAATACCAGAAGGCAGCCTGGTTACAAATGGATCCATGTTGACCAATGTAAATTGTATAAAGGGACAGTTGTCCCAGCTGTAGATATTTCTGCTAAGAACTGATATTCTCTTAATCTTTTTGACAGATTTCATTATGTGGAACCTGAGTGGAATGATCACCACCAACCTCTTGGTATTTGTGTAGGTTTTATTGAAAAAACTTCCAACTTTTGACTGTAATGAATTTTCAATCTCCAACCTCACAAGGAGCCGTATATGGAGTTCTAGCAAGATGATCAGAGGATGGACAAGCTACTGGAGTTCTCAAGACCGTAACAAAGAATGTTTGGAACAACTGACTTTTAATGCAGGTGGGAGGGTTGAAATATTTGCTGAAAAACATCAAGACAATTTAACTGGTTTTTGGAGGGTCAATCAGGGTGATAAAGTGGAATGAGAATGTAAGTATGAATAAGGGTAATCCCGAAACGCGTAAGATATGAAGGGGAGCCAACTTCATATGTTTGTGCTATATCTTAACCTGTAGGTGTTTTTGGTTGTGACAGGTTGTGCTACAAACTTTTTATGTGCTGTTGAATTTTTAATTGAAGAAAATAAAGCTGTTTTAGGAGGAGCCGGTCTGGGATTGCATTTTTTCTGAATGTAAGTGAGTGGCTTGGAGAAAATGGACTGTAGGTCTGGTGGGAGAAGGTATTTCTGTGTCTACAAAATGTGCTAATCCTATTCACAATATGAATGGCGATAACTATAATATAACAAAGTTTATATTTGAACAGCAAATTGGAGAGAGTTACCGCTTCCAACTTTGGTGGAGGGATTGAAGTATACTTAAGAATAGATCAAAAGAGGGAAACAACTACTTTTGCACCTTTGATCTATTCTACTTTAATCACTACACCAAAGGTGAAGCATTATGACAACACTCCAATGTGTGAGGGCAAAGGGTTGTTTCTAGCAGTCCATTTCAAATAAGTACAATCAAGTCAATTCCAATATTGAGGGATGCCACATTCCAATTTATCACATGGATGATTAAAATAATAGATTGGCTATTTTCCACACATAAACAAAATTGTTCCAGAATTACTGCCACTATGGAAAAAACATTAGTTAAATGGGCAGAAGGTACTAGGAGAAGGACCAGGAGGGATATTGTTTATACATTTTTGGGAGGTGTGTGAACAGGGTTAGGGGTAGTAAACTCCATTGACATATCCAGCTTAACAACAACCTTAAAGTCTCAGAGGATGTTAAATGCAAAAGGGATTCATACACAACAAATGATAAACACCCTTGTAGAGACACTGACACAGACAGTCATTCAGGTTCAGGGTCCTGCCATTCAACATACAGAGGAAATATTGATAGGAGTAATTAGTAGTTTAAGGAAAGTATCCTGGGACTTTGTGTGTATTTCCATGCAAACAGAAATATCATAGCACAGGCTACGGAAAATAACCATACACCTTTGGGAGGGTGGAAGCAGTCTGTTGTTAACAGTTTTGCATCAGAACACAAATAATTATGGTTAAACAGTTGGTTAGTTTGCAGGGAAAATATATCCAGGGCTACTTCACTTGTGCCCACTAGTGGTACCTATCAAAAGGTTTATCATTTGTTTTCACTAGGAACACCTGTCACAGAATTTCATGTTTTACATCATGAGTTAGAGTTTTAAAATTTTATATGGAATGGTTCCCATATGGAACAGGTAGACATGTCTGGCTGCATAAGGTTTCCTTTTAAAGTTTTATGTCTACCTCACCAGGTAAGAATAATTTTTGATTCCTGCTGTCATTATCACTCATACCTAGATTACGAGTTTTGCGTTCGTGTTTTAATGCTGAAAAAAATGGCCATTTCAGCGTTAAAACCGGACGCATCCATTACAAGTCTTGTCGGTATAGCTGTACCGCAAGCATTTTAGCCTGTAACGCAACGTCAGTCCCGCACTCAAATAAAAGATGTATTTGCATGGGATTTCCATAGTGCTGCCATTACAAGTTTTGCAGTAAGGATAAAAAGCTTAGGGCTGGATTTAGGGCAAGATTACGCATGGCACACTAACAGTTACGCACAAGCTAAAACGGGTTTATTGCGGCTCTTTGCACCCGTCTTAAGTAGCGTGGTATTACGAGCTGAAAGTAAATGCATTTGCTTAAGCATAATTGAATTTAACATATCTTTATTTGAAAAGCATAAATGTATGTTTAAGAGCCAACCCATTTTTGGTTGAGAACCTGAGTTGCACTTGCTTATTGGTTAGTTACATTTAGCCACCAATAAGCATGTGCAACCCAGGTTCTGAACCAAAAATAGGCCTGCTCTTAAACAAACATTTCTGTTTTTTAAATAAAGATAGCAAGAGAAGGAAGAAAAATTGATAATAGGAGTAAATTAGAGAGTTGCTTACAATTGCATGCTCTGGCATCTATTTATCAAGCTGTCAACCGCAAATACGCTGGAATTCCTCAGCGTATTTGTGTCGAGCCTGATTCCCCTTTTATCAGTTATCAAACCCTACAGACCAGCAAAAGTAGAAATCTGTGACGTAACATACGATCCGCAGGACTCAGTCCGACACAGATCGATGCTTACGTCACTCCAGATGTTCCGAATGCAAGTTCGGCACAATCTTACTACTTTTGCTAGTTATCAAATAACTAGCAGGTACGCTCGGCACTATTCCGGCCCAGCGTACCTGGTTTTCAATCCACCGCCCTGGAGGCGGCGGATGCCATAGGAATCAATAGGAGTCTGAAAGCAGCGAAAGCTCATGTTCGCTGCTGCCCGATATCCCATTGATTCCTATGGTAATGTTTACACCTAACACCCTAACATGTACCCTGAGTCTAAACACCCCTAATCTGCCCCCCCCTACACCGCCGCCACCTACATTAAACTTATTAACCCCTAAACCGCCGCTCCCGGAGCCCACCACTACCTACATTATATTTATTAACCCCTAATCTGCCCCCCCTACACCGCTGCCACTATATTAAATTTATTAACCCCTAAACCTAAGTCTAACCCTAACACCCCCTAACTTAAATATAATTTAAATAAATCTAAATAAATATTCCTAGCATTAAATAAATTATTCCTATTTAAAACTAAATACTTACCTATAAAATAAACCCTAAAATAGCTACAATATAACTAATAGTTACATTGTAGTTAGCTTAGGGTTTATTTTTATTTTACAGGCAAATTTGTATTTATTTTAACTAGGTAGAATAGTTATTAAATAGTTATTAACTATTTAATAACTACCTAGTTAAAATAAATACAAAAGTACCTGTAAAATAAAACCTAACCTAAGTTACAACTACACCTAACACGACACTATAATTAAATTAATTACCTACATTAACTACAATTAAATAAAATTAAATAAAATTAAATAAAATTATCTAAAGTACAAAAAAACAAACACTAAATTACAGAAAATAATAAAATAATTACAAGATTTTTAAACTAATTATACCTAATCTAATCCCCCTAACAAAATAAAAAAGCCCCCAAAAATAAAAAAACCCTACCCTACACTAAATTACAAATAGCCCTTAAAAGGACTAAAGTAATCAGCTCTTTTACCTGAAAAAAAAGTAAAATACCCCCCAACATTAAAACCCACCACCCACACACCCAACCCTACTATAAAAACAACCCAAATCCCCCCTTAAAAAAACCTAACTCTAACCCCCTGAAGATCACCTTACCTTGAGAAGTCTTCTCCCAACCGGGCCGAAGTCCTCAACGAAGCCGGGTGAAGTGGTCCTCCAGACGGGCAGACGTCTTCATCCAAGCCAGGCAGAAGAGGTCCTCCAGACGGGCAGAAGTCTTCATCCAGACGGCATCTTCTATCTTCATCCATCCGGCGCGGAGCGGTTCCATCTTCAAGACATCCGACGCGGAGCATCCTCTTCTTCCGATGTCTTCTTCAACAATGACGGGTCCTTTAAGTGACGTCATCCATGATGGCGTCCCTTCAATTCCGATTGGCTGATAGAATTCTATGAGCCAATCGGAATTAAGGTAGGAAAAATCCTATTGGTTAATGCAATCAGCCAATAGGATTGAAGTTCAATCCGATCCAATCAGCCAATAGGATTGAGCTCGCATTCTATTGGCTGTTCCAATAGGAATGGCTGTGTGTGGGTGGTAGGTTTTAATGTCATCCATGATGGCGTCCCTTCAATTACGATTGGCTGCTAGAATTCTATCAGCCAATCGGAATTAAGGTAGGAAAAATCCTATTGGTTGATGCAATCAGCCAATAGGATTGAAGTTCAATCCTATTGGCTGATCCAATCAGCCATGTAACATATCTCAGCCTAATGTCACTATCCCTTTAAGACTTCCTTCTCTGACTGCTGTATTTGGGCAGTATTCACATTCAGCTTGCTTGCCTGCCTGATTAATCATTCATGCACCTGATTACCTCAGCCTCTTTTTAAGCCTTCTCAGGTCTAATGTGCTTTGCATTAACATTGAAGTGTGATCCTGAACAACAGAGGCTTGTGTCAGTTTCCTGCATGAACTTACCAACTATTCCAAAATACAGCATTTTCTATTACCTATGCTAAATATCATCAAACCGCAAGTATCAAAAATATCTCCATTCTGTTTCCTGGACACAGCTACTTAACAATCTCTGAACTTTATTATAACTCAACTATGCTTTTGCTTACCATCACTCTCTAATTACAATAACATCATCTTACTCAGAACTTTATAACTATTTCTGTGCTTCTAGTTGTCATTGCTGAAATAACCTGCAACAAACCTAGTTTCATCAAACAGTAATTAATGCCTGAGACTTGTAACTTGTCTATCACTTGTGCTGCTCTGATTATACTGATATACAGCTTTACATAATATAATGAACTGTGAACCTGCAACAAACCTTGGTTTGCATATAAATGCACAGAACAGTAATTAATGCCTAAGACTTGCAACCTGTTTATCACTTGTGCTGCTGTGTTTAACCCTGACATACAACCTTATAAAACATTATGTACTGTGAACCTACAACAAACCATAGTTTGCATCTAAGTATCAAACTTCTACCTGTTTACTTTGGAGCCTGAACATTGCTATATAATTCTCTCATTGAATCCTGCAGCTACTCCTGTTAACTAATTATAACTCACAGTGAAGCCAGAATATATTGTAAACAAATATTGCACCCTCCATTAATTCTTCAATAACTTCTAGCAACTATGAATCACAGAATATCATCTATCCACGTCCAGGATACTCTTCCCCGGGTCAGGTGTCGGTGTCTTCAAATCCCTACCACTGCCCCGAGGGTCTGTTTCCTGAGCGCATGTACACCGGATCATGACAAACCAATAGGATTGAGCTCACATTCTATTGGCTGTTCCAATAGGAATGGCTATGTGTGGGTGGTGGGTTTTAATGTTGGGGGGTAGTGTACTTTTTTTTCAGGTAAAAGAGCTGATTACTTTGGGGCAATGCCCCACTAAAAGCCCTTTTAAGGGCTATTTGTAATTTAGTGTAGGGTAGGGCTTTTTTTATTTTGGGGGGCTTTTTTATTTTGTTAGGGGGATTAGATTAGGTGTAAATAGTTCAAAAATCGTGTAATTATTTTATTATTTTCTGTAATTTAGTGTTTGTTTTTTTTGTACTTTAGATAACTTTATTTAATTTTATTTAATTGTAGTTAATGTAGGTAATTAATTTAATTATAGTGTAGTGTTAGGTATAATTGTTAGGTTAGGTTTTATTTTACAGGTACTTTTGTATTTATTTTAACTAGGTAGTTATTAAATAGTTAATAACTATTTAATAACTATTCTACCTAGTTAAAATAAATACAAACTTGCCTGAAAAATAAAAATAAACCCTAGGCTAGCTACAATGTAACTATTAGTTATATTGTAGCTATCTTAGGGTTTATTTTATAGGTAAGTATTTAGTTTTAAATAGGAATAATTTATTTAATGCTAGGAATATTTATTTAGATTTGTTTTAATTATATTTAAGTTAGGGGGTCTTAGGGTTAGGGTTAGATTTAGGTTTAGGGGTTAATAAATTTAATATAGTGGTGGCAGTGTAGAGCGGGGCAGATTAGGGGTTAATAAATATAATGTAGGTGGCGGCGGTGTAGGGGGGGGCAGATTAGGGGTTAATAAATATAATGTAGGTGGCGGTGGGCTCCGGGAGCGGCGGTTTAGGGGTTAAACATTTTATTTAGTTGCGGCGGGGTCCGGGAGCGGCGGTTTAGGGGGTAAAACAGTGTAGTATAGTGTGGGTGTTTAGTAACAGTTTACCAATAAAGCTGGGAAAAAGCAGAAGAGCAGCGAGATCGATGACTGTTAGTTAACAACAGTCCGCTGCTCATCGCTCCGTAGCTTTTTTGGTAATTTTGGAGAACGTATTCAGGTCCGCGGCAGCGAAGTTAGGCGAACTTAGGTGAGCGTATTGGTGCCGTCGAATGCAGGTAAGTTGACGGGTTGATAAGTAGATGCCTCTGTCTCTATACTGGAAGATATTTGGAAAATTTGGGTTTACTATCCCTTTAAGAATAAAAGTTTTTCCTGCTTATACATAACATAATGACGATTAAGTTAAAAAATGGGAAGATATACTCACAGAGTGGTCACTGAAATTGATACAAATTCTAAAAGAACATACAGGTAGATTACGAGTTTTGTGCGCTACAGGGTTTTTAACAACCACAACAAAAGCAGCGTTATTTCACCCTCTATAGCGCAGCCATTACAAGTTTTTAAAAAGCTGACTTGTGCAGGCAATATGGTGGCGTTGAGCTCCATACCGCACCAAAAACAAGCGCTGTTTTGACATGCTTGTGCATGCTTTCCCCATAGACATCAATGGGGAGAGTGGGCTAAAAAAAAAATTAACACCTGCGATTGCGGAATAAAAAGCTCTGTAACGCAGCCCCATTGATGTCTGGGGGGGGGGGGGGAAGTAACGTTTAAACCTAACACCCTAACATAAACCCCACGTCTAAACATCCCTAATCGGCTGCCCCCGACATCTTCGCCACCTACATACAGTTATTAACCCCTAATCTGCCGCTCCCGATATCGCCACCACCGAAATAAAACTATTAACCCCTAATCTGCTGCTCCCGATGTCGCCACTGCTATACTAAAGTTATTAACCCCTATCCCCTGCACCCCAACATCGCCCACACTATAATAAATCTTAACCCCTATTCGGCCGCTCCCCGACATCACCCCAACTAAATAAAGCTATTAACCCCTAAACCTCTGGCCTCCCACATCACTACCACTAAATAAACCTATTAACCCCTAAACCGCCAGTCCCCCACATCAACAACCGAAATTAAACTATTAACCCCTAAACCTAACCCTAACACCCCCTAACTTTAACATAATTAAAATAGAGCTAAATTAAAGTTACAATTATTAATAAAACTAATAGTTATACTGTAGCTAGCTTAGGTTTTATTTTTATTTCACAGGTAAGTTTGTATTTATTTTAACTAGGTAGACTAGTTAGTAAATAGTTATTAACTATTTACTAACTACCTAGTTAAAATAAATACAAACTAACCTGTGAAATAAAACCTAAGCTGCCTTACACTAAAACCTAACATTACAAAAATAAAAACCTACCATTACAAAAAATAAAAAAAACCTACCATTACAAAAAATAACAAACGAAATTTTACAAAATAATAAAAATGATTCCTATTCTAATACCCTTTTAAAAAAATAAAAAATCCACCCCAAAATAAAAAACCCTAATCTATAATAAACTACCAAGGGCCCTTAAAAGGGCCTTTTTGTTGGCCCTTAAAACGTCCTTTTGTAGGGCATTGCCCTAAAGATAATAGCTCTTTTCCTACAAAAGAAAAACAAACACCCCCTAACAGTATACAAACCCCCACCCCCCAAACCCACAAAATAAAAATAAAGTAAAACCTAATCTACCCATTGCCCTGAAAAGGGCATTTGTATGGGCATTGCCCTTAAAAAGGCATTCTAGTTTTTTCCCTGCCCTTAAAAGGGCATTCAGCTCTTTTATGAAATGCCCAAAGCCTAATCTAAAAATAAAAACCCACCACAAAACGAAAAAAAAAAAATTAGACAAAATAACAAACTAATTATCAAAAATAATAAAAATTAAATACCCATTTTAAAAAAAACACACCCCCAAAATAAAAACCTAAATCAGCTCTTTCACCTGAAAAAAAATGACAAAGACCCACTTACATTACAAACCCCCACCCCCCCCAAACCCACAAAATAAAAAAAAACTCTCCAAAAAAACCTAAGCTAACCATTGCCCTGAAAAAGGCATCTGTATGGGCATTGCCCTTAAAAGGGAATTTGGATCTTTTGCATTGCCCTGAAAAGGGCATTTAGCTCTTTTACGAAAAGCCCAAACCCTAAACTAAAAAAAAAACACCCCAAATTTTTTAAAAAAATCCTAACACTAACCCCCAAAGATCCACTTACAGTTGCTGAAGTGCCGCTTGAAGGATCTTCATCCCGACGGCTCCATCTTCATCCAGACGGCTCCATCTTCATCCAGACGGCAGGTGGTTCCATCTTTATCTTCTATCTTTATCCCGGCGGCGTCTTCTATCTTCATCTTGGCGGAGCGGGTCCATCCTGAAGACATCCAATACGGAGCATCCTCTTCATACGGTCGCTGCCGTACACTGAATCTTCAATGCAAGGTATGCGATTCAAGATGGCGTCCCTTGCATTCCTATAGGCTGATTTGATTTTGGAAATTCAAATCAGCCAATAGGATGAGAGCTACTGAAATGCTATTGGCTGTTCAAATCAGCCAATAGGATGAAAGCTACTGAAATTCTATTGGCTGATTTGAATAGGATGGACCTGCTCCGCGCCACTGGGATGAAGATAGAAGAAGCCTCAGGGATGAAGATAGAAGATGCCGCCTGGATGAAGATGGAGCCACCTGGATGAAGATGGAGCCACCGGGACGAAGATCCTTCAAGCGGGACTTCAACAACTGTGAGTGGATCTTCAGGGGTTAGTGTTAGGATTTTTTAAACTTTTTTTGGGTAGGTTTTTTTTTTAGTTTAGGGTTTGGGCTTTTTGTAAAAGAGCTAAATGCCCTTTTCAGGGCAAAGCAAAATAGCTAAATTCCCTTTTAAGGGCAATGCCCATACAAATGCCCTTTTCAGGGCAATGGGTAGCTTAGGTTTTTATTAGAGTTATGTTTTTTATTTTGGGGGGTTGGTTGGCTGGTGGGTTTTACTGTTCGGGGGGGGGGTCTTTGTATTATTTAGCAGTGTTAGGATTTTTTTAATGTGTATTTTAGTTTTCTTTAATTGGTAGTTAGTTTAATTTTAGTTTAATAGTTATATTAGTTTAATTGTTAGTTTAAACTTAGTTTTTTTAATTTGACAGGTAAGTTTTAATTTAATTTGAGATAGGAAATTGTAATTTTAATATAAAGTTATGGGGGCGTTAGGTTTAGGGGTTACTAGTTTAATTTAGTATATTTCATTGTGGAGGGCTTGTGGTTTAGGGCTTAATAGGTTTATTATAGTGGCAGCGGTGTAGGGCTTAATAACTTTAGTATAGTGGGGGCGATATGGGCGGACAGCAGATTAGGGGGTTAATAATATTTAAATAGTATTTGCAATACGGGAGGGCGGCAGTTTAGGGGTTAATAACTTTATTATAGTGGTGACAATGTCGGGGAGCGGCGGAATAAGGGTTAATACATTTTATTAGTGGCGGCGATGTCAAAAGTGGCAGATTAGGGGTTAATAAATTTTATTTAGTGTTTGCGATGCGGGAGGGCCTCGGTTTAGGGGTGAATAGGTAGTTTATGGGTGTTAGTGTACTTTTTAACACTTTAGCTATGAGTTTTATGTAATAGTTTTGTTGCGTAAAACTCATAACTACTGGTCTCAGATGGCGGTACGGATTGTGTCGTTATAGTGTGTAACGCAAGCTTTTTAGCCTCCCAGAAAAACTCGTAATATCAGCGCTATGGAAATCTCATGCAAAAACGTAATTTTTACGAGTGCGGTAGTGGCGTTGCGTTACAGGCTAAAAGGCTTGCGGTAAAGCTATACTGACAAGACTCGTAATGGCTGCGTTACTATTTTAACGCTGAAATTACCATTTTTTTCAGTGTTTAAAGACGAACGCACAAACTTGTAATCTACCTGATAATGATTTGGTGATCAAACAATTAGATAAAGAAATTCAACGATATAATATTAAACTCAAAGAATTTGAAGAAAAACAGGAATTCTTAATCAAATAATGTACAAATTATATCAGGGAGAGCTTGACAAATTAGAACAGGAAGTGATTCAAAACAAAAAAAATAAATTACAAAGAAATTTAGAGGATTTTCAAAGAAAAAGAGTATACAAATGGAGATATCATTGCACTTGGAGGACACAATTTTGTGAATCTGTTTCAGTGTTGATGTGATCCATATGAACAAATCTTTTGAAGAAAACAGAGAGATCTTTCATAACCTCTGCAAGGCCATCTTTCTTGAGTTTACCCACGTATGAGAGAGCAGTCTGCCTTAGCGGACAAATTGCAAAGATCTACCTTAGTAGGTGGTTAATTCTGTTGCAGGTTAGGTGAAGTTATGTATCAGATGATGGCAGATTAGAATCTTGTGGCATTGGTGACTCTGAAGCTGATACTTCCAAAACTTTAAAGAAGTTATTCATTTTAGCATTGGAGGTTGGAAGACCTTTGGTGAGTTTATCTGGTCTCAACATTCTCTTTGAAGCCATTGCAGAGTATATATGGGCACTATAACTATAATAACGCAATAGCTGAGATTGCATAATACAGTAGATAGATATGGAAAGTCTATCTATACAGATAACAATAATCTAAACTAAGTCAAAGATGACTTGAATCACTTTATATAAGAGAGAAAACGCAGGTAGGCTGTCTTTACATATGCAGCACAGTAATTTGTAAATTAAGTATTGGACAGAACTCTGTCAACAGACAAAATCCCAGAAAAGTAAGTGGGTCTGTGTTAGGTACGGGGTTAACTAGGGTACAAGACCCCTGTTTTGAGGTATATGATGTAATGACATATATAAACTTTAAGGCTTTTCTTATGTATACACCTTGTCTCTCTTAACTTCTGTTGGTAGTTAGTTGTATACTGAGGGCCAGATTACAAGTGGAGCGCTATTTAGTGCTTTTGCATGCACGCTAACTGCGCTAGAAGTAAACTTTTTGCATGCACCGGGTTGCATTCGTATTACAAGTTGAAAGTAAAATGTTATCACTCTCACTCTAACCCGAAGCTTGCAAAAAGGCAAACTTATATTATCGTGCATGTGCGATAATCTATTCCTCCATAGAAGTCAATGGAGAAAAAAAGTGAAAAAAAAACACTCGCTAACATGAACGCATATTATCAAGTGCGCTAACCCCCCATTTGTAGCTAGGACACCCGCCACCCTTCTGCAAGGGAATGTCTGTGGCAATTTTTTCCTATTCAACCAAAAGAGCATTTAGCGCTTCATATATATAGAGATAAAAGCGTGAGATTAAAATTCTCTACTTCAAAAATGAGCCCCAAAAAATATTGTACAACAAATTAGGCCCTCTAGGAAAGCAAAACCCCCTTGTTTTACCCTGAATTTGTCTGTATACATTATTACTACTGCACTAGAGAACTATAGGTAAGATATACAACATCTCATGCTTTTTGCTTCCTGTACTGTGTTTAACCACAGAAATCTAGTTGCAGCAAAATCAAAACCACTTCTTGACAGCTGTTTCAAGCTCATTAGCTCTCAGCAGAAGATAGGTTCTTCAGCTACGTGAAGCTTATTTCCAGGGCAAATAAGCACCCCACTTTATAGTACTATGTTTTAGATACAATATGGGCTAGATTACAAGTGAAGCGCTAAATTATCGTGCAAGATAATTTACCAGCCATTACAAGTGGCTAGTTATTGCTACCTTAAGCTTGCGGTAGCAATTGGCTCTTGTAAAATTAACCAGAAATCAGATCTCTCGTTAATTTTATAAATCTGCCCCAAATGCCCTCAAAATACTGTCTAGTGTAGTTTATTAAAAAATAACAATGGCAGCGTCTTAGCATGTGTGAACTATGAATCAAAATATGTTCTATACCTGATTATATGCCCTATGTGGGAAAATGTATGTTCATAAAACTGATGTTGATGTTGAATGAGCAGAGGTCACTACATAAATCCCACATTAGATAGGCAAGAGAAATCGGCCACACGGGACACCAAGTGACCGAACATTTTTTGGATCATGGGCATTCAGTATCAACCTTAAGATGTTGCCCCATGAACATGTGTTTTCCCAAATGAGTGAAGGGGACGAAAATAAATGAGTGAAGGGGACAGAAATAAATAGCTTGTGCAAAGAAAGAGAATGAACTTGAAGCATTACAACCTAATTCATTCATTCGGCAAACAACCGAATCAACAAACAGCAGCCTGCACTTGTTATAATATTTACAAATTAATGGAACACGATTTGTTAATACATTAGTTTATTAAATATCATTTTAATAAAAAAAAACTGCAATATGCTATTAACCAATAAACAGCCACACAATCACTCAGTAGAAAAAAGCAAATTCTATTGGCTAATTTAAAAAATCAATCAGCCAATAGAATTTGCTTTTTTTATATACAGTATATATATATACAGGTGAAACTCGAAAAATTAGAATATCGTGCAAAAGTTAATTTATTTCACTAATGCAACTTAAAAGGTGTAACTAATATATGAGATTGACTCATTACATGCAAAGCAAGATAGTTCAAGTCGTGATTTGTCATAATTGTGATGATTATGGCTTACAGCTCATGAAAACCCCAAATCCACAATCTCAGAAAATTAGAATATTACATGCAATCAATAAAACAAGGATTGTAAATAGAACAATATTGGACCTCTGAAAAGTATAAGCATGCATACTGTATGTACTCAGTACTTGGTTTGGACCCCTTTTGCAGAAATTACTGCCTCAATGCGGCGTGGCATGGAAGCTATCAGCCTGTGGGCACTGCTGAGGTGTTATAAAAGACCAGGATGCTTCAATAGCGGCCTTCAGCTCTTCTGCTTCGTTTGGTATCATATCTCTTATCTTTCTCTTGGCAATGCCCCATAGATTCTCTATGGGGTTCAGGTCAGGCGAGTTTGCTGGCCAATCAAGCACAGTAATCCCATGGTCATTGAACCAGGTTTTGGTGCTTTTGGCAGTATGGGCAGGTGCCAAGTCCTGCTGGAAAATTAAGTCAGCATCCCGATAGAGCTCGTCTGTGAAAGGAAGCATGAAGTGCTCCAAAATCTCCTGGTAGACGACTGCGTTGACACTAGACTTAATGATGCACAGTGGACCAACACCAGCAGATGACATGGCTCCCCAAATCAACACAGACTGTGGAAACTTCACACTGGACTTCAAGCATCTTGCAGTGTGTGCCTCTCCATTCTTCCTCCATACTCTGGGTCCTTGGTTTCCAAGTGAGATGCAAAATTTGCTCTCATCAGAAAAGAGGACTTTGGACCACTGAGCAACTGACCAGGTCTGTTTTTCTTTTGCCCAGGTAAGATGCTTCTGACGTTGTTTGTTGTTCAGGAGTGGCTTGACAAGAGGAATACGACATTTGAAGCCCATGTCCAGGATCCGTCTGTGTGTGGTGGCTCTTGATGCACTGACTCCAGCCTCAGTCCACTCCTTGTGAAAGTCCCCAACACTTTTGAATGGCCTTTTCCTGACAATCCTCTCCAGGCTGCGGTCATCCCTGCTGCTTGTGCACCTTTTTCTTCCACACTTTTCCCTTCCACATAACTTTCTATTAATGTGCTTTGATACAGCACTTTGGGAACATCCAACTTCTTTTGCAATTACATTTTGAGGCTTTCCCTCCTTATGGAGAGTGTCAATGATGGTTTTCTGCACAACTGTCAGGTCAGCAGTCTTTCCCATGATTGTGATTCCTACTGAACCAGACTGAGGCCCCTATTTACTACGGGTCTTACTGACCTGATCCGACAGTGCGGATCAGGTCCGCAAGACCTCGCTGAATGCGGAGAGCAATACGCTCTCCGTATTCAGCATTGCACCAGCAGCTCACAAGAGCTGCTGGTGCAACGCCGCCCCCTGCGTACTTGATCAGGTTGATTTCTGGCGATTCCTGTCCGCCTGCTCAGAGCAGGCAGACAGGGTTATGGAGCAGCGGTCTTTGTGACCGCTGCTTCATAACTGCTGTTTCTGGGGAGTCTGAAGGCTCGCCAGAAACACGGGCCGTCAAGCTCCTTTCGGAGCTTGATAGATAGGCCCCTGAGAGACCATTTAAAGGCTCAGGAACACTTTGTAGGTGTTATGGCTTAATTAGCTGATTAGAGTGGGACACTTTGAGCCTAGAATATTGCACCTTTTCACAATATTCTAATGTTCTCAGATTGTGGATTTGGGGTTTTCATGAGCTGTAAGCCATAATCATCACAATTATGACAAATCACGGCTTGCACTATCTTGCTTTGCATGTAATGAGTCTATCTCATATATTAGTTTCACCTTTTAAGTTGCATTAGTGAAATAAATGAACTTTTGCACGATATTCAAATTTTTCGAGTTTCACCTGTATATATTTATATAAATTAAAAGAACATTTCCTTATATGTGAACATTGTAATGTAGAATATGCGTAACGTGCTTCAGATTTTGCACTGTAAGTCTAAAGCGGTGTTGGGTTAAATCGCATAAAGAATTATTTATCTTAAGGCACGTTATGTAGATATTAAATATTGAAAAAATAATAATAATTATTAATATTTATACAGTTACTGTAATATACATAAACATTCTAATGATCTTTTAGAATTTTTAACATCTATAATAATGATATACATTAATTATTTCCATTCAAACACCTTGTGATATATCATATAACTTTTAACCTTTATAAAGTGCTAGATTACGAGTGGCATGCTAACTGTTGCACGCAAGCAATATCGGGTTTTTGCGCCCGTTCGCACGCAAGTTAAAAAAACGCTCATATTACGAGTTGAACATAAATGCGAACGTGCGAGCGCAAACGTGATTTACACAATAATGATTACTGCAACTTGAAAGTTCTGGATAACTATTACGTGAGATACAAAAGTTGCACAAAACACATCATAAATACATTTAACAGTACAGTTACACTTATATTAGCACTGCCTGATAAAAACATTGCAAAACAAGATGTAAGGACTCAGGTGCAAATAAGAAAAAAAAGGTTTAAAAGGGCTTTAACACAGAGATACATACATACACATGTATGTGTGCAGGGGCGGAACTATAAGTGGTGCAACAGATGCCGCTGCACCAGTGCCCAGGGCTGGCCCAAAGTGAGAGCAGTTTTATTTTTTTTATTTCTTTAAATATGCTATACCGTGGAGCTTGTTTCCCCACATTGCAGGGAAACAAGCTGTGAAAAGGGAAATTCAGCCAGCCTTGGTGGCTGCACAATCATACGGGCACTGGGAAAAAAGGGTCAGTGCTGCTCTAATTGTAAATGTGCATCCAGGTTTCCCTTACAACAGAGCCATCTCCACAGCCTTTTTAAGGGGCGGGCAAATCGGTCTACTGACAGGGGAGACAGATACATTTAGGGGCAAACTGGGAGCAGTCACTATTCAAAGAAAACACAGAGTTTTTCTGAAAGTGCACATTTGGGAGTAGATGCTGCAATCTACCCCCGAAGTTTCAGATCCGCCTGTAACTTAAGTTAAGAAGCAGCGGTCGTAAGACCGCTGCTCCTCAACTCACCTGCCACCTCTGAGGTGGCGGACAGCAATCATCCCGATTAGATACAATTGGGATCATTGACACCCCACAAATGTGCAGGGGGCGGCATTGCACCAGAAATGCTTGTGCAATGATAAATGCCAACAGCGTATGTGCGCCCGCCATTTGATAAATCTACCCCTTGGTGTTTGTGTGTGCACATTTCCTTCGCTGCCTGTTGTTCAGCAGCCTCTCCTCCTCCCCCTCCTTGCTGTAGCCATCGCCCCCTTCTCCCTCAATCCAGGTTGTAAGGGAAAGAGACTCTGCTTCAGAGATTTAAGGTGCGTATCAGTTATACAATGATGAAGCTACACACTGCTACGGTAAATCAGCACACTGCCTAAGACTGTTTTTCCCGTGAGCTCGTCTATTTAATTTCTTTATTGATGACTAAACTTTTTTCCAAAAATATTTACTTTCTTTTCTGTATATATTAACCTTGCTATTTTAGCATGTCAGCATCCCTTACTTAGTCAATATTACTTTTAGAGAATATAGTAGAGTTATTTAATCCAGCATCATTCATGTCAGTCTATTTTTGTCACATTGTAATGATTTGTATAATGTTATAGAATACTCTCTTAAACATACCTGTACTAAATGGTGTGTTAAGACTTGTTTATTTTCTAACATTCAGCACTTGAATTATGTTTATATATCAATGCTTTGCTACTATTTAAATATGCTTTGTAGTATACACAGAATGTCTAGAGTCACAATTGATTAGTACATAGTTCTGTTTTCTTATACATGTATATTGCTTGTTTAAGTATTTTGCATTAACTTATATCCTTGTGTCCTGTTTTTATACTATGGTCACTATAGGGTTAATTTTTAATCTACTAGGGTATATAAATAGCACCTTGTTTAGACATGTATTAGGTCTATGAGTAAGCGCCTGTAGGGGGCGCAAAACGCGTCAGACACGCCATTGTCCAAACCTTTGCCAGACTGTGAGTTACCTTGATGGACTGTTCCGTTATATTTGGATTGGTATTTACCGTTTTCTCTTTCCAATAAATTTGGGATTTTATTTGCAAACGAAAACCTGTGTGTAGTACCTGCTATCTTCTTTCACTTAAGGAAAGAATTATATTAATAGAAGGAATGAGCAAGGGGTTTGTGGTACCAGTTAAGGGGAGGGTTAAGGGAGCTGCGCAAGCTAGGAATTTGAAATCAGCAACAGAATTCCCAGAAATTTTGGGGGAAAAAATAGAAAAAGAAATAGACTGGGGTAGAATGGCGGGACCCTTTAGAGAAAAACCCTTTGTAGATTTGGTAGTGTCCCCTTTAGGTGTGGTTCCCAAAAAAAGAGAAGGGAAAATATAGAATGATACAACATCTTGTCATACCCTAAAGGAAGCTCAGTAAATTATGTAATCAATAGAGGGGACGAATCAGTACAGTACCATTCGTTTGACAGAGCTGTTAAGATAGTAAAAAAATCGGGAAAGGGGGCCCTTATGGCCAAAATTGATGTGGAATCTGCTTTTAGACTGCTGCCGTTAAACCCGGATAGCTTCAAGCTAATGGGGTGTAAATTTAAGGGGTCCTACTATATAGACAAATGCCTCCCAATGGGGTGTTCTATATCATGCACAATTTTTGAGAAATTCAGTTCCTTCCTCCACTGGCTGTTTGTAAAATGATTCGGGCACAAATCAGTGGCCCATTATCTAGACAATTTTCTGGTAGTGGGTAGGGCAGAAACTGACGAGTGCAAAAATATGAAGAGGGGTTGGAATTAATGTTACAAGAATGTGATGTTCCAGTTGCTGAGGAGAAATCGGAAGGGCAGAGGACGCGATTGTCATTCCTAGGGATACTAATAGATTCAGTAAAAGGGCAATGCGAGTTCCCAAGCAACAAAGTCAAGAAGGCTAGACGAATGATTGCGGAAGCGTTAAAAAGGAAAAAAGTGTCACTAAGGGAATTACAGAAACTATTGTGAACACTAAATTTTGCGTGTAGGGTAATCCCGGTGGGTAGAATATTTAAGCGGCGACTCGAATTGGGTACAAAGGAGGCTAAGCGAACAGAACACCTGATTAGGATTAGCGCAGAAATTAAGGAAGATCTCAGGATATGGGATTCATTTATGTTAGAATTCAATGGAGTAAGGATATGGGAGGAGAAAAAATCGGTAAATGAATTGGATGCGGCGGGTAGTAAGGGATTCAGGGGCTTACCTCCAAGGCAGATGGTGTACAGAGGAATGGCCTGTGGCATGGAAGGAGATGGGTTGGACAAAGAATCTAGACTGCTGGAGATATTCCCAATTGTAGCCACAATAGCACTGTAGGGCAGACTCTTGGCAAATAAGCGAATAATATGCTAGTCTGATAATATAGCAGTAGTGGAAATAATTCACAACCTATAATCATCCTATGGCCCAATAATTAAATATTCTAGGTACTTTGTACTGAGGTGCCTTAAGCACAACATATGCTTCAAAGCAAAACATATACCGGGATATAAGAATGTAGTGGCAGACGCACTGTCACGTTTCAAATGGGAGACATTCAAGAAACTAGCTTCTGGCGCGAGACAGAAGGTTGAATGCTGCCCTGTTTTTCTCTGGCAGATTGGCAGTGGATAGATGGAATCAGAGAGTTGGTCGAGAAATCAGTGGTGCCGAAAACCTGGGCTACATACAAAAAGTATTGGATGCAATGGCAGGAATTTAAGAAAAAAATTGGGCTGGAATTGAGAGCACATTTTTGGAATGGTTATGGGTGTTAAAACAAGGGGGGTATGAAGAAAGGACAGCTGGGTACAGTCATAGCAGGCGTATCGTATTTCACGCAGTTATACGGGGTGGTAGATCTAACTAAGCAGTTTGTGGTAAAAAAGATAATGAAGGGCTGGAATGCAGGGGAAAGAGTGGTAAAGGATCGCAGGGAACCAATAATGGAGGATAGATTGGGAACAATGGTACAGGTGTTACATGAGGTTTGTTTTAACAATGATGAGGCCCTAGTATTCAGAGTTGCATTTTCATTGGCTTACCATGGAGCGTTAAGAGTAGGAGAACTGTTAGCCAAAAACAAAAAGTATAGCGAGGGGGGCCTGAGGCTGGAAGACGTAAGATTGAGAGAGAATGCTGTATTAATTTTAATTAGGAAATCAAAGACGGACAGGGCTGGGAAAAGAGCATGGGTGTCAATGCAGGCAACAGGGGGGATAACGTGCCCAGTCGCATTTGTAAGGGAATATACGCCATCAATAAGGGAAGGAGGGTCGTGTTTGATTAGGCACAAAGATGGTGCTAACGTTACAATTCCAATTCAGGAAGGTGCTGGAGCATGTAGTGAGGAAGTTATGTTGGGAAGGAGCTTACTTTGCCCCACACTCATTTAGAATAGGGGCAGCAATTAGCGCGGCAAGCAAAGGATGGTCAGGTGAACAAATTAAGAAAATGGGCAGATGGAGGTCTGCAGCGTACAAATCTTACATAAGATTGGAAAAGAGTGGGGAATAAAAAAGGGTGGATTGCGAAAGTGGATATGTATGTGTATGTTCATATACAGATATATGTGGGTTTGCATATCTATGGGTATATAGAGCCAACAAAATGTGTCAGTTATGGTTATTGAATGGTTTTGGTTATATGTTCAACGTTGTTTTCTTTATTCAATTGCAGGAACAGCACTAAGAGTTTGGGTTGTAGGGCATTCATACATACATACATTGGGCTCACATAAGAGCAGAGAAAGTAAGGCAAGGAACACACTTATGCTTTACACATAAGGAGGCCAATATTAGGTGGATTGGGAAAAGAAGGATGAAATGGAACAAGCTAGTCGGTACTATACAGCAGGCAAGACAGAGATGGGGTCAGCCAGATGTACTAATTATTCATCTGGGGGTAACGACATAGGATCGTTCCCTCTGAGAGAGCTAGAAGAAAAGTTAAAGCAGGTAATGAGCTGGTTAGGCATAGCATGGCAAGGCGTAAAAGTAATTTGGTCAAATATGATCTCAAGGATGTTTTGGAGAAACACAGACACACAAAGAGCAGGATACAGGAACAGAAGAAAGATAAATCAAATAGCAGCCAAGGCAGTGAGAAGTATTGGGGGTCTAGTAATGGAACATACGTTGATAGCGGCAAAGAGGGAGTAGTTATTTAGACCGGACAGAGTGCATCTCAATGAGACAGGTAACGATCAGTTCCTACAGGACATCAGAGCGATGCTGGAGGATATGATGAAGGTATGGAAAGGTCAATAAGGGTAACTAGTGGGTATTGGCGAAAAGAGGGTCTCTTTGTTGGCAGTGAAATTGGGGTCTGGCACGTGGGCGGGGTATCTGAGGGGTGGGGGGAACCTGTGGCATACCTCATCCTAAGTCGTGATTCGGTGGTCTAACTAGGGGGTGGTCTATGCCGCGGGTTCTCTCCTCCCCTCTCTTACTCCGCCACAGGGGGCTATTGTGGTCTGACCCCTGTTGCATGGGCCCAAGTTCAAGTTCAATGCTGGTGCATTGTTTGTTATGGAAAATTGATTAAGATTTAGGGATATGTTATTATCCCATTTATTAATATACAAATATTAAAGTGACCTTTCCAAATTTCGCCAAAACCAAGTTGTCAGTGTCTTTATTCAAGGGTGGCCAACATGGCAAGGTATGGTTAACACAGCGTAAGACGCATGGTGGTGTTCATTGAAGTAATAGTTTATAATTATGGAAGCTACATGGAGCCTCTAAGACCTTATATCCAAGATACAGATCAACACACTATCTAAAAAAGTTATAACAAAGTGTTTTGCTTCAAAGGAGTGACATTATTTTATATATATTTTTACATTTTAGAGACTGGGAACTCTATTTTTAACCAAACAGTGGCTTTATTTGCTTACTTTTTAAGGGAGACGTCCTTTAGTATCCTATTATTTATATTGTTGTTTTTATATGATTATTAAACTATTGAATTGCACATTTATTTAGCATATTTATTGTAAACCGTTGATTTTATTCATAGATTTATTCCCTAGCCCTTGCATTCACTATATATAGTCATTTTACATCCCATTTGTATATGTTCTATTTATTAATTAATATTTCCTAATTTATTTTGATCTGTGCTTTCAGCGCTATACTCTTACTTTTGTACATTAGTCTGAAAAACCTCATATGGTCTCTGGGGCAAAGCATTGAGTAGTTCCCATTCACTGTTTTCCTCCATGCCATTCGAGTGCTGAATAGAGATGAATCACCATGTTTGTAGGGAACCACACTCAAGTCAAAGTAATGGTCTAGTAGCTGTTGCAGTTTAGCAAAATGCTCCTCCAGCAATGCACACACCTCTTCTTGCAATCTTTGCAAATTAATTGCCATGGCACTCAGCAGACAGAAGCAGGTCTAAAAGAACAGTCCTGTTATGACTGTGCAACCCGGATTACCGGGGGATGGAGGTGTTTAGATCTTATATATGGGCCGCTGCCTAGAGCCTCAGCAGTCCAGATAATGGCTGGAAGATCATAAGTACAGCAAGACAAACTAACATCAATCAATTCTGCAGATGATAACAATACACATCTCTTTGCAACCGCTATAAATAAGGATGTTGCAAGTTTTCCAAGATAGTAGATTAGAAGGATCACTTTGGCAGCCTCAGATTTTATGACCAAACATGACCGCTGCCAAGACAGCCCCTCCAATCCATGCCTATTTTATTGCATCAGAAGAGGCTCACATAGGAGCCTATGGAAGCGCGGCTATTTTTTAATTCTACATAATCGTGCACTGGTATTACAAAGTGGAGCGCTAATATCAGTTTTATTAAAGCGATATATAGCGCTCCACTTGTAATCTAGCCCATTGACTTCTATTAGCTGGACTTGAGAAGGAAGGGCACAGGGAGGAAGGTATGGAAGATAATTGAATTTTGGTAGCCGTAAAGCATTTATTGGCCATGGATGGAAAGAACAGAGAGATATACAATGCTAAACAGAATTTTACATATTTATGTGTTTACTTTTCTGTGCACAACATTGAAAATCAATAAAGATAAACTTACTTGTTGTTGCAGGGATGGGACCAAAAGCCACGCTCGTCACATTATCAGAAGTGACAGTATAAATGTTGAATGTGTAGTTTACACCAGGCAATAGTGATGTAATCTGTGTTTTGTTGTCCTTTGTAGAATTCTCCCAGGAAGAGCTGCCATTATTCACAGTTATTTTATAGACATAGGTTACTCTATTTATGTCATTGGGAACCGTCCACGATAAAGAGATGGTGGTTGTCGTTCTTGCAGTTACATTCACATTGCTTACAGCAGAGGGCTCTTAAAAAACAAAAAATACAAATTATCACATTTGTTTTAGTAACAAATATTGAATGGCATTGGATATTGAACTAAAATATATTCTGTACATATAAAACAACAACTATATTAAAAATGCGTTTTGCATGAAATATGTAAAGTAATAACAGTGTAAATTTAAACAATCAGGAAATGCCTGTTTGTGCACTGATAATATTGCCATATTATGCACACTGTATGATAGGGATGTCTCACACAGTTCTACAACAAGCCTACACAAGTTTGATTAAAAAATCAATGGATTGTTTTTTTTATAAAGCCTGTTAATAAGTCTTGTACTAGTTAATTTATAGAAATTTTATTTTTTTTCTAAGAGGTTTAACTGTACAGTATATGCATAATTTGGCATGATGATAAAAATAAAAGTATTATTTTGTTCTGTTTACACTAACCTAAACACTATGGGCTAGATTAGATAGCTAACAATAAAAAAGATACTTTATTCTGTTTTACAAGCGCAAAAACATTTTGGCCTAGATTACTAGTGGAGCACAAAATTTTGCTTATGCTCCACTTGTAATACCAGGATACGCAATTATGCTCTGGTATTTGAAGTGAGGCGCATGCGCTCATATAATAGGAGCCTCTTTCTCATGCCGATAGTCATGGCAGAGAACCTAGCTCAGCAAAGGGGGTAAGTCAAGTAGTGATGGGCAGCAAAGGTTATATATATATGTATATATATTTATGTGTATATATGTGCATATAAGCATATACATATATATTTATAGCAATAACACAGTCCCCATAGACCGCAATGTAAAGGCACTTTTCAGTGCCGTTTTTTTCTAACACCCCGCCCGCACACTTTAACCCCTTAACACTGAATAGTTTATTTTGGGGGCAATTGGGCCACAGTTTTTAAATTAACCATAGGTCTGATATTTTCGGAGGGCTAATTGCTACCCTGAGCTTGCGGTAGCATTAACCAGACACTTGTAATGGCTAGTTATTTAACGTTTGCCTGTAAATGGGCAAATTTGCCAGTTTACAGGTACACAATAAATTAGTGCTTCACTTGTAATCTAGTCCTTTTTCAGGTGTAATTCTTCCCTCATTTTCCTTTAACTTTCAGCAGCTTGGTTGTTTCTACAAGAAAATTATCATTTCAGATTATGTTGTTCAACACCTATAACATGGTGGTATACACTTGTTTTATGCACTCCACCCTCACCTGTGACCAACTCAGCCGCAATAAACATGCATGGAATTTCTGCACTTCTGACCCTGGAACTCTGTGTTTAACCTACACAAAGGGGTTGAGGCTGAGCATGTAGTTAAAGTGCTGCTCTGGAACTACAGATAATTGCCTGTCCCCAGCAGGCATGGTCAGGGAGAAAAATTGCTGCATCTGCTGCAGAACCCTACCAATCACCAGATGTGCTCTGTTCAGGAGCTGCAACGCTTGTGGCCCCCAAATTGAACTTTATAGCTATGTTTAACGTCTTTGCAGGAGTTAGACACAGTTCTAAGGTGAGAAGTGCTAGAATTACATGTTCTAACGAATTAGAGCAGGGCTTGACAAATCCTTAAGGCCAGGGAACCATGGCTCCTAGAATTTTAATGCTGCCTTCTATGTTTAGGTTATTTGCACTTGTATTTACATATAACCCCTTGCTTTGATACTTAACTCTATGGGGCCGATTTACTATGATGCTGGCGGACATGATCTGCTGTACCGGATCATGTCGCCCCGACATTACTAAATGACGACAGCATACACTGTCGGCATTTAACATTCCACAAGCATTTCTACTGAAATGCTTGTGCAATGCTGCCCCCTGCAGATTTAGCAGGGGATGCCAATCATCCCGATCTTATCTGATCAGGCTGATTGTTGTAAGTCGCCTCAGAGGTGGCAGACGAGTTCGCTGCTTCTTAACTTATGTTTCAGGGAACCTGAAACTACGGGGGTAGATTACAGTGCACATGTCTAGAGCACTACATGACAGGAAATAGTGCTGCCATCTAGTGCTCTTGCTAATGTATAACATTGCTGCAAAACTGCTGCTGACACGTGCACACTCCTGAGCTTACATCCCAGCTTTTCAAAAAAGGATAACAAGAAAACAAAGAAAATGTGATAATAGAAGTAAATTGGAAAGTTGGTTAAAACTCGTTGTTCTATCTGAATCATGAAAGAAAAAAATTGGGTTTATGTCACTTTAAAGCTGTCATTTTTGCACTACATTATCCCTTAAAAGGGTCAGTAAAGTAAAAACTGAACTACTATGATTCTGGCAGAGCATGTACTTTAAACAACTTTCCAATCTACTACCATTATCAAATTTGTTTTGCTCTCCCTATATTCTTTGTTGAAGAGTATAACTATGTAGACCCGAGGAGCAGCAAAGCACTGCTGGGAGCCTGCTAGTAATTAGTAGCTGCACATATATGTCTCTTGTCATTGGTACAACAGATATGTTCTGCTAGCTCTCAATAGTACATTGATGCTCCTGAGCCTACTCTTCAGCTAAGGATACCAAGAACACAAAGCAAATTTGATCATTGCATGCACTATGATAATCATGAAAGTTTAATTTTGACTTTACTGCCCATTAAAGGGACACTGTACCCAATTGTTTTCTTTTGTAATTCAGAAAGAGCATGCAATTTTAAGCAACTTTCTAATTTACTCCTATTATCAATTTTTCTTCGTTCTCTTGCTATCATTATTTGAAAAAGAAGGCATCTAAGCTTTTTTTGTTTCAGTACTCTGGACAGCACTTTTTTATTGGTGGATGAATTTATCCACCAATCAGCAAGGACAACCCAGGTTGTTCACCAAAAATGGGCCGGCATCTAAACTTACATTCTTGCATTTCAAATAAAGATACCAAGAGAATGAAGAAAATTTGATCATAGGAGTAAATTAGAAAGTTGCTTAAAATTTCATGCTCAATCTGAATCACGAAAGAAATTTTTTGGGTACAGTGTCCCTTTAAGTATTCAACTAGAATGTTATCCAAACCTATTTTATTGATAAGCGATTATGTGATCTATAAATTATGTTATACATTAATGCTTCAGATTGTTATGTGCAATCTTACAATAATGTCATTTGTATTTCATGATGGAAGAAAGTATAGGAAGGAAGAAAAAAGGGATTTAAACAGATTGATGTCTATTAGTTACAGGGAGGGCACAGGGAGGAAGGAAAGAAGGGCACAGGGAGGAAGGAAAGAAGGGCACAAGGAGGAAGGAACGAAGGGCACAGGGAGGAAGGAAAGAAGGGCACAGGGAGGAAGGAAAGAAGGGCACAGGGAGGGAGGAAGGAAAGAAGGGCACAAGGAGGAAGGAAAGAAGGGCACTGGGAGGAAGGAAAGAAGGACACACAGAGGAAAGAAAGAAGGGCACAAGGAGGAAGGAAAGAAGGGCACAGGGAGGGAGGAAGGAAAGAAGGGCACAAGGAGGAAGGAAAGAAGGGCACAAGGAGGAAGGAAAGAAGGGCACAGGGAGGAAGGAAAGAAGGGCACAGGGAGGAAGTAAAGAAGGACACACAGAGGAAAGAAGGGCACAGGGAGGAAGGAAAGAAGGGCACAAGGAGGAAGTAAAGAAGGGCACAGGGAGGAAGGAAAGAAGGGCACAAGGAGGAAGGAAAGGAGGGCACAGGGAGGAAGGAAAGAAGGGCACAAGGAGGAAGGAAAGAAGGGCACAGGGAGGAAGGAAAGAAGGACACAGGGAGGAAGGAAAGAAGGACACAGGGATGAAGGAAAGAAGGACACAGGGAGGAAGGAAAGAAGGACACAGGGAGGAAGGAAAGGAGGGCACAAGGAGGAAGGAAAGAAGGGCACAGGGAGGAAGGAAAGAAGGGCACAGGGAGGAAGGAAAGAAGGGCACAAGGAGGAAGGAAAGAAGGGCACAGGGAGGAAGGAAAGAAGGACACACAGAGGAAAGAAAGAAGGGCACAGAGAGGAAGGAAAGAAGGGCACAGGGAGGAAGTAAAGAAGGACACACAGAGGAAAGAAAGAAGGGCAAAGGGAGGAAGGAAAGAAGGGCACAAGGAGGAAGTAAAGAAGGGCACAGGGAGGAAGGAAAGAAGGGCACAAGGAGGAAGGAAAGAAGGGCACAGGGAGGAAGGAAAGAAGGGCACAAGGAGGAAGGAACGAAGGGCACAGGGAGGAAGGAAAGAAGGGCACAGGGAGGAAGGAAATAAGGGCACAGGGAGGAAGGAAAGAAGGGCACAAGGAGGAAGGAAAGAAGGGCACAGGGAGGAAGGAAAGAAGGACACACAGAGGAAAGAAAGAAGGGCACAGGGAGGAAGGAAAGAAGGACACACAGAGGAAAGAAAGAAGGGCACAGGGAGGAAGGAAAGAAGGGCACAGGGAGGAAGGAAAGAAGGGCACAGGGAGGAAGTAAAGAAGGACACACAGAGGAAAGAAAGAAGGGCAAAGGGAGGAAGGAAAGAAGGGCACAAGGAGGAAGTAAAGAAGGGCACAGGGAGGAAGGAAAGAAGGGCACAAGGAGGAAGGAAAGGAGGGCACAGGGAGGAAGGAAAGAAGGGCACAGGGAGGAAGGAAAGAAGGACACAGGGAGGAAGGAAAGAAGGGCACAGGGAGGAAAGAAGGGCACAGGGAGGAAGGAAAGAAGGGCACAGGGAGGAAAGAAGGACACAAGGAGGAAGGAAAGAAGGGCACAGGGAGGAAGGAAATAAGGACACAAGGAGGAAGGAAAGAAGGACACAGGGAGGAAAGAAGGACACAAGGAGGAAGGAAAGAAGGACACAGGGAGGAAGGAAAGAAAGACAAAAGGAGGAAGGAAAGAAGGGCACAAGGAGGAAGGAAAGAAGGACACAGGAAGGATTAGGTAGGATAGTGGGTAACTGAATTTTGGTAGCCGTAAAGCCTTTATTGACCAAGGGGTATATTTTATTTATCATAGTGTGAGCGGACATGATACGATGTAGCGTATCATATCCGCTGCACATTGACATTGTGAACTGCTGGTGCAGATTTGCGGCCGCTAGCAGGGGGTGTCAATCAACCCGATCGTATTCGATCGGGTTGATTTCTCTCCGCGGCCTCAGAGCAGACGGACCAGTCATGGAGCAGCGGTCTTTAAACCGCTGCTTCA
Organism: Bombina bombina; assembly: GCF_027579735.1. NCBI lineage: Eukaryota > Metazoa > Chordata > Amphibia > Anura > Bombinatoridae > Bombina > Bombina bombina. Next base: position 171,724,442 of record NC_069506.1, on the reverse strand, counting down.
TAACTGCTGTTTCCGGCGAGCCTGAAGGGGCTTACATACGGAGCTTGATAAATCGGCCCCCAAGAATGGGAAGTACAGAGATATGAAAATTGTAAAAAAAAAGTTTGTTTGCACACCAAGGTAAATCTATATAGATAAACCTACCTGTTGTTGCAGGGATGGGACCAAAAGCCACGCTCGTCACATTATCAGAAGTGACAGTATAAATGTTGAATGTGTAGTTTACACCAGGCAATAGTGATGTAATCTGTGTTTTGTTGTCCTTTGTAGAATTCTCCCAGGAAGAGCTGCCATTATTCACAGCTATTTTATAGACATAGGTTGCTGTATTTATGTCATTGGGAATCTTCCATGATAAAGAGATGGTGGTTGTCGTTCTTGCAGTTACAGTCACATTGCTTACAGTAGAGGGCTCTTAAAATATAAAAAATAAAAATTATCACTTTTTTTAGTAACAAATACTGAAGGGCATTGGATATGGAACTAAAAGATATTCTGTTCTGCATATGACAGAGCAGCAATTAACTATATTAAAAATGTGTTTTGCATTAAAGTTGTAAAGTAACAACTGTGTAAATGTATACAATTAGAAAATGATGTTTGTGCGCAGCTTATACTGCCATATTAATGCTCACTGAATGATAACGATAGCTCACACAGCTCTAGTGCAACCTCCCACAAGTCTGGCACAAGAAAGACATAGATTTAGTTTCCCTAAGAGTAATGGGGGCATCCAGACAAGGACCCCTGAGAACAGAGGCGTAGCTAGAAACAACAGGGCCCGGGTGCAAGAATTCAAGAAAGACTCCCGAACCCCACAATTTTTTTTTTAATTTGCATAATAACTAACAAATGCACAACAACAACACAATGCAATAGTAATGAGCCTAAACTCCTACTGAGTAATAGCTTTATTTCTGACAAGTTTTAAAGTTATGTCTATTTCAACTCCCCTTCTATCATGTGACAGCCATCAGCCAATCACAAAAGTGGGCATATACGTATATGATGTCAGTTATTACACATGCTCAGTTAAAGCTAGTGACATAAAAAGTGTACATATAACGAGACTGTGAAAATTTTGTTAATGGATGTAAATTGTAAAGTTGCCTACAATTGCATGTGACTGTCCCTTTTAATGTCCCCAAGTCAATAAATTATTTTGTTATTGAGAGTGACAAGCAGTTTAGAAATGGACTGATTAATCATTTTAAAATATTATATTAGCCTAAAGCCTTTTATCTGCTGAACTAGGGAAGCAGTGGTCTTATAAATAAATACAAGTCTGTGACTGTGTGACAAGCAGTTTTATTTATTCTATGGGACATATTTATTAAGCTCTGTATGGATGATTGACACCCCCTGCTAGCGGCCGATTGGTCGCAAATCTGCAGGGGGCGGCATTGCACCAGCAGTTCACAAGAACTGCTGGTGCAATGATAAATGCCGACAGCATTTATCGATGTGCGGCGGACATGATATGCTACTTCGTATCACGTCCCTATGCTTATTAAAAATCAATAGCAATATACAACATGTTCATTTCCTTTGAAAATGTTTAGACTTGGCCAATATCTTAATTCTATCGCAAGATAACATAAATGTCTTGCAAATACTATGGGCGCGATCCGATATAGATCGTAGTTTGGGGCGCAAGCGAGGGAACCCCCGCCGCCCGTAGTTTCAGCTCGCAACTCGAGCTATCCCATATACGGCGCCGTCAGATGCTAAAGTGCCGTAAGTCGGATAAACCAGCGATGTCCAGAAACTGCCGGCGCCTACAAAACCTGACTAAAGTATTAAATCTCCCGTAATGTATTAACCCCTAAACCGCCGCTCCCAGACCCCGCCGCACCTAATACAGTTATTAACCCCTAAACCGCTGCTCCCGGACCCCGCCGCCACCTACATTAACTACCCCCTAATGTGAGCCCCTTACACCGCCGCCACCTACATTACCTACCCCCTAATGTGAGCCCCTTACACCGCAGCCACCTACATTACCTACCCCCTTATGTGAGCCCCTTACACCGCCGCCACCTACATTACCTACCCCCTAATGTGAGCAACTAACCCGCCGCCAGCTATATTAAAATTATTAACCCCTAATCTAATCCCCCTACCCCGCCGCCAGCTATATTAAAATTATTAACCCCTAATCTAATCCCCCTACCACGCCGCCAGCTATATTAAAATTATTAACCCCCTAATTTAAGCCCCCTACCCCGCCGCCAGCTATATTAAATAAATTAACCCCTAATCTAATCCCCCTATACCGCCGCCACCTATATTAAATTAATTAACTCCTAAAATACTAAACTATCCCTACCACTAAACCTAAGTCTAACCCTACAAATAGCCCTGAAAAGGGCTTTTTGCGTGGCATTACTGCAAAGTAAACAGCTCTATTGCCAGCCCTTAAAAGGGCTTTTTGCGGGGCTTTGCCCCAAAGTAATCAGCTCTTTTACCAGCCCTTAAAAGGGCTTTTGGTGGGGCATTGTCACAAAGTAATCAGCTCTTTTGCCTATAATCTAAATCCCCCTATACCGCCGCCACCTATAATAAATGTATTACCCCCTAATCTAATCCCCTTACACCGCCGCCATCTATATTAAATAGATTAACCCCTAATCTGACCCCCCTACACCGCCGCCACCTATATTAACTATATTAACCCTAATTATATTAGGGTTAATATAGTTAATATAGTTATTATATTATATATATATATTAAGTATAATAACCCTATCTAACTCTAACACCCCTAACTAAATTCTTATTAAAATAAATCTAATTAATATTAATATAATTAATTAAAATATTCCTATTTAAATCTAAATACTTACCTATAAAATAAACCCTAAGATAGCTACAATGTAATTAATAATTACATTGTAGCTATTTTAGGGTTTATATTTATTTTACAGGTAACTTGTTATTTATTTTAACTAGGTACAATAGCTATTAAATAGTTAATAACTATTTAATAGCTACCTTGTTAAAATAATTACCAATTTACCTGTAAAATAAATCCTAACCTAAGTTACAAATACACCTACAGTATCAATAAATTAAATAAACTACAAATATCTAAACTAAAATACAATTAAATACACTAAACTAAATTACAAAAAAAACAAACACTAAATTACAAAAAATAAAAAAGATTAGAAGAATTTTAAGCTAATTACACCTATTCTAAGCCCCCTAATAAAATAACAAAGCCCCCAAAAATGAAAAAATTTCCCTACCCTAAACTAAATTACAAAAGTTAACAGCTCTATTACCAGCCCTTAAAAGGGCTTTTTGCGGGGCATGCCCCAAAGTATTCAGCTCTTTTGCCTGTAAAAAAAACTACAATACCACCCCCAACATTACAACCCACCACCCACATACCCCTACTCTAACCCAAACCCCCCTTAAATAAACCTAACACTAAGCCCCAGAAGATCTCCCTACCTTGAGTCGTCTTCACCCAGCCGGGCCGAATTCTTCATCCAATCCGGGCGATGTCTTCATCCAAGCGGCAAAGAAGAAGTCTTCCATCGGGCGATGCCTTCATCCAAGCGGCAAAGAAGAAGTCTTCCATCCGGCGATGTCTTCATCCAAGCGGCAAAGAAGAGGTCCTCCATCGAGGCGAAGTTTTCCTCCAAGCGGCATCTTCAATCTTCTTTCTTCGGACCTCCGACACGGAACATCCAGCTGGCCCGACGACTGAAAGACGATTGAAGTTTCCTTTAAATGACGTCATCCAAGATGGCGTCCCTCGAATTCCGATTGGCTGATAGGATTCTATCAGCCAATCGGAATTAAGGTAAGAAAATCTGATTGGCTGATTCAATCAGCCAATCAGATTAAAGTTCAATCCGATTGGCTGATCCAATCAGCCAATCAGATTGAGCTTGCATTCTATTGGCTGTTCCGATCAGCCAAGACTTCATTCGTCTTTCAGTCGTCGGGCCAGCTGGATGTTCTGCGTCGGAGGTCCGAAGAAAGAAGATTGAAGATGACGCTTGGAGGAAAACTTTGCCCCGATGGAGGACCTCTTCTTTGCCGCTTGGATGAAGACATCGCCGGATGAAAGACTTCTTCTTTGCCGCTTGGATGAAGACATCGCCGGATGGAAGACTTCTTCTTTGCCGCTTGGATGAAGACTTCGCCCTGAATGGATGAAGAGTCCGGCCCGGCTGGGTGGAGACGACTCAAGGTAGGGAGATCTTCTGGGCCTTAGTGTTAGGTTTATTTAAGGGGGGTTTGGGTTAGAGTAGGGGTATGTGGGTGGTGGGTTGTAATGTTGGGGGGTGGTATTGTGTGTTTTTTTTACAGGCAAAAGAGCTGAATACTTTGGGGCATGCCCTGCAAAAAGCCCTTTTAAGGGCTGTTAATAGAGCTGTTAACTTTTGTAATTTAGTTTAGGGAAGGGAAATTTTTTTATTTTCGGGGGCTTTGTTATTTTATTAGGGGGCTTAGAAGAGGTGTAATTAGCTTAAAATTCTTCTAATCTTTTTTATTTTTTGTAATTTAGTTTAGTGTATTTAATTGTATTTTAGTTTAGATATTTGTAGTTTATTTAATTTATTGATAGTGTAGGTGTATTTGTAACTTAGGTTAGGTTTTATTTTACAGGTAAATTGGTAATTATTTTAACAAGGTAGCTATTAAATAGTTGTTAACTATTTAATAGCTATTGTACCTAGTTAAAATAAATACCAAGTTATCTGTAAAATAAATATAAACCCTAAAATAGCTACAATGTAATTATTAATTACATTGTAGCTATCTTAGGGTTTATTTTATAGGTATTTAGATTTAAATAGGAATATTTTAATTAATAATATTAATATTAATTAGATTTATTTTAATAAGAATTTAGTTAGGGGTGTTAGAGTTAGATAGGGTTATTATACTTAATATATATATATATAATATAATAACTATATTAACTATATTAACCCTAATATAATTAGGGTTAATATAGCTAATATATATAATATAATAACTATATTAACTATATTAACCCTAATATAATTAGGGTTAATATAGTTAATAAAGGTGGCGGCGGTGTAGGGGGATTAGATTAGGGGGTAATATAGTTAATATAGGTGGCGGCAGTGTAGGGGGATTAGATTAGGGGGTAATACATTTATTATAGGTGGCGGCGGTATAGGGGGATTTAGATTATAGGCAAAAGAGCTGATTACTTTGTGACAATGCCCCGCCAAAAGCCCTTTTAAGGGCTGGTAAAAGAGCTGATTACTTTGGGGCAAAGCCCCGCAAAAAGCCCTTTTAAGGGCTGGCAATAGAGCTGTTTACTTTGGGGTAATGCCACGAAAAAAGCCCTTTTCAGGGCTATTTGTAGGGTTAGACTTAGGTTTAGTGGTAGGGATAGTTTAGTATTTTAGGGGTTAATTAATTTAATATAGGTGGTGGCGGTATAGGGGGGATTAGATTAGGGGTTAATTAATTTAATATAGCTGGCGGCGGTGTAGGGGGATTAAATTAAGGGTTAATTAATTTAATATAGCTGGCGGCGGTGTAGGGGGATTAAATTAGGGGTTAATTTAATATAGCTGGCGGCGGTGTAGGGGGATTAAATTAGGGGTTAATTAATTTAATATAGGTGGCGGCAGTATAGGGGCAATAGATTAGGGGTTAATAATTTTAATATAGCTGGCGGCGGTGTAAGGGGCTCACATTAGGGGGTAGTTAATGTAGGTGGCGGCGGTGTAAGGGGCTCACATTAGGGGGTAGTTAATGTAGGTGGCGACGGTGTAAGGGGCTCACATTAGGGGGTAGGTAATGTAGATGGCGGCGGTGTAAGGGGCTCACATTAGGGGGTAGGTAATGTAGATGGCGACGGTGTAGGGGCTCACATTAGGGGGTTATACATTTAATGTAGGTGGTGGCGGGGTCCGGGAGCGGCGGTTTAGGGGTTAAATACTTTATTAGGGATTGCGGCGGGGGATCACGGTTGACAGGTAGATAGACATTGCGCATGCGTTAGGTGTTAGGTTTTATTTAGCAGTTCGCGGTTGACAGGTAGATAGACATTGCGCATGCGTTAGGTTTTATTTTGCAGGTAGTTTAGGGAGTTACGGGGCTCCAATAGACAGCGTAAGGCTTACTACGCTTGCAATTTGTGGCGAGGTGAAAATGGAGTAGGATTTCTCCATTTTCGCCAAGTAAGTCCTTACGCTGTATATTGGATACCAAACTGCGCTGGTTTGGTATACCTGTCTATGGGCCAAAAAACTACGGCCGAAGGCAGAAATATACGAGCGTAACTTCTAGGTTACGCTGTATATGTGATACCAAACCAGCGCAAAATTTGGCGTCGCCGGCTTTTGCGGGCAACGCTGCATATCGGATCGGGCCCTATGTGTTTAGTGTCCTTTTAACAGCAATTTTAATGTAAAAGAAAAAATCCTCTGGGAAATAAGTAACGTGTATTGATAGTATGGCAGCTGAAATACAGATGTAGCTCAACAGCAGTATTTACAGATTATGCCCAAAGGAGAAAGTGAAAGCCAGGGGTAACTGCAGCTGCTGAATTTTACACTAGTTACTTTTTCTGGCAAAACGGAATCACCTCTTGCAAACTTTAGCTGTGGCCGTTTGCTCTGATCTGTTCAACACAATGCTACTTGCAGCTAGGCAAATGATATTATATAGAAATGTAATGAGATACCATGACTTATTATATAAAATAGATTGTATGACTTAATATGACTTAATCATTAGGCTTCAACTTCAGATCAATGTTTATTGAAAGAATACTCAGGGAATTTCTTTTATTTTATTTGTAACAACATTCTAAAGGTTTACTGTACATGTATATTGTGATGTTACTCATGTTTTTGTAGATCCCTAAAAACCCACAACAGAAGCTCTAAATCTAACATGAATTATTGTAATACAATTAAATGCATCAGTGATGTAAGTAAAGTCATATGGGAATGTTTAATATATAATGAGCAATTAAAATCACTATCAGGAGAATGTAAATGATCTAAGACAAATCAATAAATATGATTTAAATTGTGTCCAAATAAATTTACACTATATACTTTAATAAGTTTATTTAGGACTGTGGTCATATAATGAAATCAAATTTAATAAGTATTTTTTTAGACTAAGATGAATTTGTGATAGTTTGTGCGTGTTCTAGAACATGTGCCAAATAACACAGTTGTAAAAGAGCGTCTGATTTAAAACTGTCAGGAGGAGTAGAGGTAGACAGCAGATGAAGGAGGGGGGCTGCGGTGCAAGAAAAAAAAAGAAAAAAAATTGTGCTGAAGCTGGGGCCCCCTGATGGGGGATCTCCCGAGGGCCTGGTTGCGACCTTGACTGCTGCATCACCGGTAGTTCCACCCCTGCCTGAGAATAGAGAGATATAGCTGCACTTCCTCTGATTAGGCTCATATAGTCTGAAACATATGTCTGGGGTTAGCTGTACAAATCCTTTGTTTACATGAGAATTGCCTGGTATTTTGGGCAGGACTGTCCTTTTGAATGCTATCAGATTAATGTACTGCAGGAAAGTTTTATTCTGTGAAAGGGACAGATCGTGCAAAAGAGGCTGCCCCCTGGGTGGGTACCATCCCAAAGGGCTGGTTATTAAGCACAGTCCGTCCCGAGTTGAGCACTTCCACATTTTAGTACCACCACAACTTTGATTAAAAAAGGAACAAATAAAATTAAATTAAAAAAAATAAGTATAAGGCCCCATAAAAAGTCCACTAAAAAGTAAATTTATGCTTACCTGATAAATTGATTTCTTCTATGTTAAGACAAGTCCACTGATTCATCCTTTACTTGTGGGATATTATCCTCCTGCTAAAAGGAAGTGGCAAAGAGCACCACAGCAGAGCTGTCTATATAGCTCCTCCCTTAGCTCCACCCCCCAGTCATTCGACCGAAGGTACAGGAAGAAAAAGGAGAAACTACAAGGTGCAGAGGTGGCTGAAGTTTATATCAAAAAAATATAATCTGTCTTAAAATGACAGGGCGGGCCATGAACTCGTCTTACCATAGAAGAAATCAATTTATCAGGTAAGCATAAATTTACTTTTCTTCTATAAATGTAAGACGAGTCCATAGATTCATCCTTTACTTGTGGGATACAATACCAAAGCTACAGGACACGGATGAACGGGAGGGACAAGACAGATGGTTAAACAGAAGGCACCACTGCTGGAAGAACTTTTCTCCCAAAAATAGCCTCCGAAGAAGCAAAGGTATCAAATTTGTAAAATTTGGAAAAGGTATGAAGCGAAGACCAAGTCGCAGCCTTACAAATCTGTTCAACAGAAACATCATTTTTAAAAGCCCATGTGGAAGCCACCGCTCTAGTAGAGTGAGCTGTAATTCTTTCAGGAGGCTGCTGTCCAGCAGTCTCGTATGCCAAACAGATGATGCTTTTCAGCCAAAAGGCAAGAGAGGTAGCCGTAGCTTTTTGACCTCTACGTCTTCCAGAATAGACAACAAAGAAGATGTTTGACGGAAATCTTTGGTCGCTTGCAAGTAAAACTTCAAAGCACGAACCACGTCCAAGTTGTGCAATAGACGCTCCTTCTTAGAGGAAGGACTAGGACACAGAGTAGGAACAACAATTTCCTTACTAATATTCTTATTAGTAACAACCTTAGGAAGGAATCCAGGTTTGGTACGCAAAACCACCTTATCAACATGGAAAATAAGATAAGGCGAGTCGCATTGCAATGCAGATAGTTCAGAAACTCTTCAAGCCGAAGAGATAGCAACTAAAAACAGAACTTTCCAAGATAGAAGCGTAATATCTATGGAATGCATAGGTTCAAACGGAACCCCTTGAAGAACTTTAAGAACTAAATTCAAACTCCATGGCGGAGCAACAGGTTTAAACACAGGCTTGATTCTAACTAAAGCCTGACAGAACAACTGAACGTCTGGAACATCTGCCAGACGTTTGTGCAGTAGAATTGATAAAACAGATATTTGTCCCTTTAAGGAACTAGCTGATAGCCCCTTCTCCAATCCTTCTTGGAGAAAGGACAAAATCCTAGGAATCCTGATCTTACTCCATGAGTAGCCTTTGGATTCGCACCAATAAAGATATTTACGCCATATCTTATGATAAATTTTCCTGGTGACAGGCTTTCGAGCCTGAATCAAGGTATCTATGACCGACTGCAAGAAACCCCGCTTGGAGAAGATCAAGCTTTCAATCTCCAAGCAGTCAGCCGCAGAGAAACTAGATTTGGATGCTGGAACAGACCTTGAATCAGAATGTCCACTCCTGTCTCAGTGGCAGAGTCCATGGTGGAAGACTAGGTCTGCATACCAAGTCCTGCGTAGCGTCGCAGGTGCTATCAAAATCACAGAAGCTCTCTCCTGTTTAATTCTGGCAATCAAACGAGGGAGGAGAGGAAATGGTGGAAACTATGACCCACACTGGCCAGTGGAAACACATTCCCTTGGACAGATGATCCTGTGACAACCACCAAAGAAGAGAGTCTCTGGTCTCTTGGTCCAGATTTATCTGAGGAGATAAATCTGCATAATCCCCATTCCACTGTTTGAGCATGCAAAGTTGCAGTGGTCTGAGATGCAAGCGAGCAAACGGAACTATGTCCATTGCCGCTACCATTAAGCCGATTATCTCCATACACTGAGCCACAGACAACCGAGGAATGGAATGAAGAGCTCGGCAGATGGATAAAAATTTTGATTTCCTGACCTCCATCAGAAAAATTTTCATGTCCACCGAATCTATCAGAGTTCCCAGGAATGGAACTCTTGTGAGAGGGATAAGTGAACTCTTTTTTATGTTCACCTTCCGCCCGTGAGATCTTAAAAAAGCCAACATGATGTCCGTGTGAGACTTGGCTAGTTGGAAAGTCGACGCCTGGATTAAGATATCGTCCAGATAAGGCGCCACAGCTATGCCCCGCGACCTTAGAACCGCCAGAAGGGACCCTAGCACCTTTGTGAAAATTCTGGGAGCCGTGGCCAACCCGAAGGGAAGAGCCACAAACTGGTAATGCTTGTCCAGAAAGGCAAACCTGAGGAACTGGTGATGATCTTTGTGGATAGGAATGTGTAGATATGCATCCTTTAAGTCCACGGTGGTCATATATTGACCCTCTTGGATCATTGGCAAAATAGTCCGAATGGTCTCCATCTTGAAGGATGGGACTCTGAGGAATTTGTTTAGGATCTTGAGATCCAAAATTGGTCTGAAGGTTCCCTCTTTTTTGGGAACCACAAACAGATTGGAGTAGAACCATTGGCCCTGTTCTGTTTTCGGAACTGGGCAGATCACTCCCATGGTATATAGGTCTTCTACACAGCGTAAGAATGCCTCTCTTTTTGTCTGGTTTACAGACAATTGAGAAAGATGGAATCTCCCCCTTGGGGGAGAATCTTTGAAATCTAGAAGATACCCCTGGGTTACGATTTCTAAAGCCCAGGAGTCCTGAACGTCTCTTGCCCAAGCCTGAGTGAAGAGAGAAAGTCTGCCCCCTACTAGATCCGGTCCCGGATCGGGGGCTACCCCTTCATGCTGTCTTGGTGGCAGCAGCGGGCTTCTTGGCCTGTTTACCCTTGTTCCAAGTCTGGTTAGGTCTCCAGACTGACTTGGATTGAGCAAAATTCCCCTCTTGCTTTGCGGCATGGGAAGAGGTAGAGGGACCACCTTTGAAGTTTCAAAAGGAACGAAAACTATTTTGTTTGGTCCTCATCTTATTCGTCTTATCCTGAGGAAGGGCATGGCCTTTCCCTCCAGTAATGTCTGAAATGATTTCTTTCAGTTCAGGCCCGAATAGGGTCTTACCTTTGAAAGGGATGGCTAAAAGCTTAGCCTTTGATGACACATCAGCAGACCAGGACTTAAGCCATAACGCTCTATGCGCTAAAATGGCAAAACCTGAATTCTTCGCCGCTAATTTAGCCAGTTGAAAAGCGGCGTCTGTAATGAAAGAATTAGCTAGCTTGAGAGCCCTAATTCTATCCAGAATATCATCTAATGGGGTCTCAACCCGAAGAGCCTCTTCCAGAGCCTCGAACCAAAAGGACGCTGCAGTAGTTACAGGAACAATGCATGCTATAGGTTGGAGAAGAAAACCTTGATGAACAAATATTTTCTTCAGGAGACCCTCTAATTTTTTATCCATAGGATCTTTGAAAGCACAACTGTCCTCAATAGGTATAGTTGTACGCTTAGCCAGGGTAGAAATAGCTCCCTCCACCTTAGGGACCATCTGCCATGAGTCCCGCATGGCGTCTGATATGGGAAACATTTTCTTAAAAGTAGGAGGGGGAGCGAACGGAATACCTGGTCTATCCCACTCCTTAGTAACAATTTCCGAAATCCTCTTAGGGACCGGAAAAACATCAGTGTAGGCAGGAACCTCTAGGAATCTGTCCATTTTACACAATTTCTCTTGAACTACAATAGGGTCACAATCATCCAGAGTCGCTAAAACCTCCCTGAGCAATAAGCGGAGGTGTTCTAGTTTAAATTTAAAAGCCGTCATATCTGAGTCTGTCTGAGGGAACATATTTCCTGAATCAGAAATCTCTCACTCAGCCAGCAAATCCCTCACTTCAGAACATTGTGAGGGTACATCGGATATGGCTAATAAAGCGTCAGAGGGCTCAGCGTTTGTTCTCACACCAGACCTATTGCGCTTCCCCTGCAACCCAGGCAACTTAGATAAAACCTCTGTGAGGGTAGTATTCATAACTGCGGCCATATCTTGCAGGGTGAAAGAATTAGATGCACTAGAAGTACTTGGCGTTGCTTGTGCGGGCGTTAACGGTTGTGACACTTGGGGAGAATTAGATGGCATAACCTGATTCCCTTCTGACTGAGAATCATCCTGCAACATACTTTTAGTAGCTAAAATATGTTCTTTACAGTTTATTGACCTTTCAGTGCATGAGGGACACATTCTAAGTGGAGGTTCCACAATGGCTTCTAAACATATTGAACATTGACTTTCCTCAATGTCAGACATGTTGAACAGGCTAGTAATGAATACAGACAAGCATGAAAACACTTTATTTAGTAAAAAAAATAACAATCTTAAAAAACGGTACTGCGCCTTTAAGAGAAAAAAAGCATACACGTTCTGCAAAACAGCCTAAACATGCACCAAATTTTTCAAAATTTTGTATGCAGACACAATATATGTAGTTAAGATTGCCCCACAAGGTATTTTAACATTTAACCCTTTCATGTGCAAACCGGATTAAAAATAGGCCCAGATCCGGAAAAACACCCTCAGCACCTTGCCACAGCCCTGCTGTGGCCCTACCTGCCCTCAGGGATAGTAAATGTGGGGTTAAAGCTTCGATTTGGCCCAAAACATCCACCAGGGCCCTCAGGAGTTAGAGCTTGCTGCTTGCTGAGAGAAACTAACTGCGCATATGAGGCGCGAAAATAGGCCCCGCCCATCTCACTCGATGTCTCTACAGCCTCAAAGAACCGCACCAGAGCGGTTATAACTAGCCATGTGGGTTCTGAGACCCAGAAATTAAGCCATGTGTGCCCTCAATAAAGTTGCACAAAACGTTATTGCCCACAAAACGTTAAAGCACTCCCAGATCATAAAAAAGTTTGCCCACAAACATTTACAACTCAGTGTCAACCATATTTGTAATTGGCCCCTTATGCAAGCTTAGTAATGCCCTTATTATTAGCTCTAGGATTACTGCTTACCCTTACCCTCCTGGGTATAATGTCAGCCTTTCTGAAATACACAGTCCCTCCAGAAAACTATGACTGAACATACCTCACTGCTGCATAGCATGAAAACGTTCCTCACACTGAAGTTTCCTGTACTCCTCAGCCTCTGTGGGAACAGCAATGGATCTTAGTTACAAATGCTAAGATCATCATCCTCCAGGCAGCAGTCTTCATCCATCTGCTGCCTGAGAGTAAATAGTATACACCGGTACCATTTAAAATAACAAACTCTTGCTTGAAGAAATTAAAAACTAATATTTTATCACCTCTTTCACTTTACCCTTCCTAGTACTTAGAGTAGGCAAAGAGAATGACTGGGGGTGGAGCTAAGGGAGGAGCTATATAGACAGCTCTGCTGTGGTGCTCTTTGCCACTTCCTGTTAGCAGGAGGATAATATCCCACAAGTAAAGGATGAATCCGTGGACTCGTCTTACCTTTATAGAAGAAGGTGAGTTTATAGAAATTTGTTTTCTTTCTAAGAAGTTTAACTGTACAGTATATGAATAATTTTACATGCTCATAATTTTTTTTGTATTACTTTATTCTGTTTACACTAACCTAAACACTATGGGGCCTATTTAACAAAGGTCTGTCGGACCTGATCCGACAGTGCGGATCAGGTCCGACAGACCTCGCTGAATGCGGAGAGCAATACGCTCTGCATACTCAGCATTGCACCTGCAGCTCTTGTGAGCTGCTGGTGCAACGCCGCCCCCTGCAGATTCGCAGCCAATATGCCGCCAGCAGGGGTACAGGTTATGGAGCAGCAGTCTTTAATCTATGGGCTAGATTACATAGCTAACAATAAAATAGATACTTTATTCTTTTTTAAAAACGCACATTTTCTCAGAGGTAATTCTACCCTTATTTTCATTTAACTTTCGACAGCTTGATAGTTTCTCTAAGAAAATGATCATATCAGATTACGTTGTTCAGCAACTCTAACATGGTGATATAGGGGCCGATTTATCATGCCATCAACCAGCCCCAATGCATCTAATTCCGCACGATCCTGGGCCTTACACCCAGACTGGTCTGGGGTTAACTGCCTAGGACTCTGGGGATAGCACATTGAGCACCCAGGGTGGAGCATGTTGCAGGGTCATTGGATGTGTACCCAGTTCAGTCTGAAAATGCAGTCCCCTTTTGTGTTTTGTATATGCCTAGGGTGATTACATAAGGATGTGAACCCTTGACTTGTTCACCAGATTGTTTGATTGAGAGCTTGCATTTGTATAGCTTTATTAGCAACCCAGATTTTGGAAGAGACCTTGACGTGGTATTTGGGCTTGTCCCATTTTGCCAGCTGCGGCAACTAACTCTTCCAGTTTTGAGTGCTGGACTTTCTCTGTGCGTTGTGTATATATATATATATATATATATATATATATATATATTTATTTATTTAAAAAACAAAAGATATATGTAGAAATAATATATATATATATATAAAAATATATACTTTCATGCAGCCGCAATATTCTAAGTTCCACTTCTTGCGAATGTTGGGTTAACACTCGAGCGCAAACTTTATACTTTCATAATACAAGCGCAACCCAACGGGTGCAAAAAGCCTTGGTGCAGAGAAGTTAATGCACGAGCGGGCGCGCTAATGTGCACTCCAGTCGTAAGCTAGCCCCTAGTAAGTAGTCCAAAACACGAACATCCAAATACATTATTGGAAGAAACAGATGAAGAATGAATGATTGCTTGACCAAATTGATGCATTAATTTATTTTTGCCGGTCGGCAACCATAAAGGTACAGGAATGGGGGGTAGCTATATTGCTTGACTATTCAACTCCTTTGTGTAATGATGTAAAGAACTCTGGCCATTCATGTGTCCATTGTCCCCTGTCCAATTCTGCCACAGAATTACTAATGATTGATGTAAGGGACAGTCAGTCGGGCTTCTGTGCCTGTGTGATCTAGTTATTGACTCAAATCCTTTCAGTGAGTTTTTGTTCTGTTAGCGTTAAATGGTCATTTTAACTGCTCAAATTCTTTCATGTAATATTTTTGTTAAAATTAGATGTAAATATTTTCAGTTGCCATTGGAAATAATGGTAACAAATGTGAATCCAATATTCGGCTGAAACATATGCCCATGTAAAAAGAAATTTGGCCAAACCAAATGTTGAGAAAGCTAATCTTTGAAAGAAACAAATTTTTGCGCCCATGCACATCTCTAGCAATTTCTACACTAATAACCCTGGAACTCTGATTAAAAGGATATGAAACCCAATTTTTTTCTTTCATGATTCAGATAGAGCATGCAATTTTAACCCCTTAACAACTGCAATGTACCCTGTACACCGCCAGTCGTTAAGGGATTGTGTGGCTATAATAGCAAGGCTGGAAGCTAGCTGGTGATTGGTAGCTGTACATATGTCTCTTGCAGAGCCGAACTTGCCTACTGGGAGACCGGGAGATTTCCCAGTGGACCACAGCAACTGGGTCCGTGAGCCACAAGTTAAGAGGGAGGTGGCATTGGTGGAGCAGGTCCAGGCAGAGACAACGTGCCTGCACCTGATTTTTTTGTGACTCTAACTTGCATAAGACAGAAAGAGAAAGGGAAAAAGAGCACATACAGATAGTTTTTGGAGCAAAGGGAGATCTTTTATTAGTTACTCTGACTGTAATCTGTATATATTTTTGTACTGTGTATATAAAGTGATGTATCATCTGCAGATAACTAAAATCATGACTTCCTATAAAGTGTGCAAAAATATAAAGATTACAGTCAGAGTAAATAACAGTAATTATATCATGTCTGTGGCACCCAGTGGTGTATGTGCATAAATCACACAGTGTGCCAGGGACCAGCTGTTACTTGGCTCTTTTAGCTTGCCATGTCTCTCCTCCTCTCTACTATAACCTCTACCATTCCCAGAAGTTAGTTCTTCCTTTCCCAATCTGCACTAGTATAAGTTATGGGGAAGTGATAATTTATAAGACATATTTAGGCGCTAGACAATTAAAAATAATGGAATATGAGATGTTTAAAGTTTGACATTTTTTATTTAATTGATTGCAACACTGCAAGCATTGTAATAATACAAGAATGCTTATTTGGTTTATGGGCTCTAGTAGGAATCTTAATGATTTTCAGTGGTCAAATTTGCACATTTATTTATTATTTTTATAATTAAGCACTTTAATACATTTGACTAGTGATCTTTTCTGGGGGGTTTCTGTTCACATAAATAAAATTAAATCTATAATATACTTTGGGCTAGTGCTGGCTTAGGTTATGTATACAGAGAGCTTAAAGGCACATGAAACCTCAATATTTTTTTTTACATGATTCAGATTTTAAAGAACTTTCTAATTTACCTCTATTATCACATTTTCTTTGTTATCTTGGTATCTTTTGCTGAAAAGCTTGGATGTATGCTTAGGACCCAGGACATTTCTGGAGCACTATATGTCAGCAGATTTGCAAGAAAGTTATCCATTTGCAAGAGCACTATATGGCAGCACTATTTACTGCAACAAAGTGCTCCAGACACCTACCTAGGTATCTCTTCAACACAGAATATCATATGAACTAAGTAAATTGGAAACTTTTTTTAAAATTGTATGTTCTGTGTGAATCACAGAAGAACATTTTTGGGTTCCATATCCCTTCAAAGTTCACACTTGTCCACTCTCCAGGGTGTTGCATAGTAAGCCTTTGCCTCCTTTTTCCGCTTAGCCTGCCTTCCAGGTTGCAACTTCTGACTAATAAGACTGCATAATGAGATATTAACACATTTAAGAGGGTTATCTTGTGCAAGGCAGGAATATATCATCACCAGCATGGATAATAAAAACATTTTAATCTTGGTTGATTGTAGATAGGAATGAACAGTAACATTGTTCTCCTGTAGTTATACTAGTCTGGGTTAATTTAAATGTGTCCTTCAGTCAGCAGACAGCATAACAAGGCCAAATTGTGCCAAGGGCAGCATACTTTGGATGGGGGGGGGGGGGTTTCAACACATTTTAATGGGTAGTTCTATTGCATTATGCTTTAAATAAGACACATAGCTTGATTACGAGTTTTGAGCGCTATAGGGATTTTAACGACCGCAACTACAACCCCCTATAGCGATGCCATTACAAGTTTGGAAAAAGCAGGCTTGTGCGGGCGATATGGATGCGTTGAGCTCCATACCGCAACGAAAACAAGCGCCTGGATGAAAACTTCTTGCCGGCTGGATGAGGACTTTGTCGGCTGGATGAAGATCCTTCAAGCGGGACTTCAACAACTGTAAGTAGATCGTCGGGGGGTAGTGTTAGATTTTTTTAAGGTTTTTTTGGGTGGGTTTTTATTTTAGCTTAGGGTTTGGGCTATTAATTAAAGAGCTGAATGCCCTTTTAAGGGCAAGGCAAAAGAGCAAAATGCCCTTTTAAGGGCAATGCCCATACAAATGCCCCTTTCAGGGCAATGGTTAGCTTAGGGGGTTGGTTTGGGGGGGTTGGTTGGGTGGTGGATTTTACTGTTGGGGGGGGTTGTATTTTTTAAGAGGTAAAAGAGCTGATATCTTTGGGACAATGCCCCACAAAAGGCCCTTTTAAGGTCTATTGGTAGTTTATTGTAGGCTAGGTTTGGCTTAATAGGGTGGCCAGGGATAATGAATGTTTACACAGGTGTAGTCTAACCCTGCAACCCTTTAACTTCACAATACGATACCGGCTGAGAGAGACAATGCCAATGCTGACGGGCTATCCTGGCAATCCAAAGTTTGACAGATAGAAAGAGGCCAGCGGACAAGTGCGAACTATAGAGTTTCAACCTCAGTCCATTAAACAAAGGGGGGGCACTGTGAAAGAACTATAGCCATCCAAAGGGACAATGTGTCAATGTGTGGCACAGCACCCTATATTGGTTGAAAGTTCCTTGACATTCTATAACACAGCACCATCTATTGATTTCAGGTTCATCAACAACATTTGTACAGGATAAAAAGGGTGACAATGCAAATGGATGGCTATTACTTTTATTGTTTATAACCTCATGAACACCCCTTCCTTTTGTCAAAGTTCTATTTTATTATTATTATGTGTATATTATTTATTATCTGTATATTTATGCTTTATGTGGAGTGTGTCACCATAAGTTAAATGGTGTATTGTAAGAGGCATATTAGCATATTAAGTAGTTCCTTTTTTGAACAGTTGGTATTGCCTGATTCTTTCAGGGATTCCAGTAGCAGAGGTTTAGGCCCTGATTTTTGGCTACACATATACACATACTGTATATGTGCATATATATTTTTGTTGCTGGGAACAAATTGGATGAAGCCTGAATTTTTTTTTTACCCACATGCTGCAAGTGGTATTCTGATAACAATGTAATAAACTAGGAATTGAATGGGGAGGTAAAATAGAAGAGACATGGCAGCCAAACAGAAATGACAAGCAGCTGTGCTAGTGCATGTCAACAAAGGTTAAATAACATTTTACTGGGCATCAGGGTTTTATTGTGTGTATATATATATATATATATATATATATATATACACAGTGGGCTGTAAAAACATTGCTACACTTTAACCATCACAGAAAAAATACTATGGGGCCGATTTATCATGGCCCGTATCGGCCCCAATGCAGTTGTTTCCGCACGAGCCTTCAGGCTCACTGGAAACAAGTTAAGAAGCAGCGGTCTTAAGACCGCTGCTCCTTAACTCATACTCCTCCTCTGAGGCTGCGGTCTGCAATCCGCCTGATAGTGCACGATTGGGTGGATTGACACCCCCTGCTAGCGACCGAATCTCAAGGGGGCAGCATTGCAAAAGCAGTTCACCAGAACTGCTTGTGCACTGTTAAGTGCCGGCAGCGTATGCTATCGGCATTCAGCGATGTCTGGCGGACATGATCTGCTACAGCGGATCATGTCCGCCAGACATTGATAAATCGGCCCCTATGTCACACACTGCCTCACCTCAAAAAACTAATTCTGCTTCCTTATGCACGCTCTGATCCAGGCTGTAGCTGCCTCCATCCGCCACCCCTTTAGTTGTGCATGCACTTATATTACACCGCCGCGTCCCCCGCTGTGGGTAGGATGTCAGTCTCAAAAGTACTTGCAAGAGATTTGCAGACCTTCACTTTCAACATCCCTCTGGTGTTGCGTTTGTGCTGTCTGCGCTACACCGAGAGGAAATGTGCGCAGCTGTGCTACTGCGCACCTTACAGGGAACATTGCTGTCCAGTAAAAATTTTATAAAAATACTGGTCCATTTTTTTTAAGATAAAATCATTCATTTTAGTGTTACTGAAAGCAAAGGGGATAAAATCACTGCTTAGTTGTGTAAAATTTGTATGGCTGGGTGTAGGGTGCCGCCTAAGGTAGAGATTTGTGGAGGGGCCATTTTGGGACCCCACCTATCATTAGTCCCAGTCACCTACCAAGTGTGCAGTATATATTTGGTGGACAGCTGGCAACCCTAGTTAGACAACCATCTAAAATACTATCTCTTGTACATAGATTGTGTATTATTTAAATATAGTTAACTTCTAGTGGAATATAAACCAAGTCTATGCATATTTTGTATATGTGTATAATCTTTCTGTCGTTCTCTCGCACTCTTATTTTTATCTGATAGTTGAGGGAATACAGCCCTCCAGCAGGGTAGTATTTGGAAACATAATTTAATTGGAAGCTCAAATCTGTAGTTGAAGCAGGATGGCATGCAGTGTTACAATTGGGTCTAAGTGCCATTCTAATCCCCATTTGTATTTTTTTTTTTATGAACTTGGCAGTTTTAACATAATGCACTTAATGATTCTGAAAGCAATGATTAAGTTATTGTCATATTCTAGTACACAAATCTTCTCACTGTCTGGGTTGGAATGTAATGATCCTTCTGAAGAATGACTGTGTCTTGATGTGAACATGTTTGTTGGCCTGCTGTTGTGCCAATGTGATTGCCTGTAATCTTTCTATGCATTCCAGTGAGACGATAGTTGCTTATTTTATTTTCGTACATTGTTTACTGATGAGGGTACGGCAGTGACTGTAGCCAAACTCATGCTTCTGATTAGCATATCATTAATATTTCTGGGTTTTTTTTCAGACTCTGGACTAGATTACAAGCAGAGAGCTAATGTTAACGCAAGCACGATATTAAAATATTGCACCTGTGCTAATTTGCGCTCCTATTACAAGTTGAAAGTAAATGCGACCACACAAGCACAAATTAAATTTGCACTCATCAGGTTATCGCGGCTAAAGTCCTAAAGTGACACCAAAGACAACATAAACACATTTAAATAAAGTGTTATACTCATATATACACAAGCTAACAAAAATGATCCATACAAATAGTAAAAAGAAATATATGGGTAAAAAGGTATATGGTAAATAACAAGGTATTTGAACAGAGAGGGTAATATTGTATATATATATATATATATATACATTTACATGTCTATTTATGTATACACTCAAATACCACAAAACAAGAAAAATCATTTTTAATATTTTTTAATATTTATAATGTGTTTTACTGTTTATGTACTGTAAATATATTATATTTCAGTATTCTTCACATAGGGGAACACGTTCTATGTATTTTTAAATATATATTCTTATATATTCCTATACCTATATAAATTCATATATATATATACTGTATAGATACATAGATATTTTACAAAAAATACATACTATATACATAGAAATATTTTTAAAAATAAATAGAACATTTTTTTCTATGTGAATAACATTGAAATGTAAAATATTCATAACTGCCTATGGGTACAGTTGGTCTAATACGTGTCGGGTTAGCATGCAAGTGATAAGTATTAGCATGCATTAGTTTTCGCACGCACGCAAATAACTTATTTTCAACTTGTAATATGTGCGCTAACCCGCTCGCATTAAAAATTTACTTCTGTCAGTGTTTGCATGTAAGCGAAAGCACTAAAGGGACATGAAACCCACATTTTTTCTTTCATGATTTAGAAAGAGAATACATTTTTAAACATCTTTCTAATTTACTTCTATTATCTAATTTGTTTTATTATCTTGATATTCTTTGCTGAAAAGCATATCTAGATATGCTCAGTAGCTGCTGATTGGTTGCTGCACATAGAAGCCTCATGTGATTGGCTCACCCATGTGCATTGCTTTTTCTTCAAATAAGGATATCTAAAAAATGAAGCAAAATAAATAATAGAAGTAAATTGTAATGTTGTTTACATTTTTTATGTTCTATCTAAATCATGAAAGAAAGATTTTGGGTTTAGTGGCACTTAAATAACATGCCACTTTTAATCTGGCCCTGGTAATCTCCTTGTTGCTCCCAACCCAGTATTTGAGATATCATGATTTGTGTTTCCAATCTATCCATAAAGTTGATCACCATATTCCTCAAAACATTTGCATACATTCTGAAAAAATAAATATTAAGAGAAAGTCTATCCCACTAATTTTGTGAGCATTCTATGAACTTAACAAAATATAGGGCTGGTTTTCAATTTTTCCAGGGTTGCTCTTTGTGTCCTCTTTCTGGCCTCTTTTTATTGGCTCAACATATACTGTATGTTCTGCAAGCTCCCAGTAGTGCATTGCTGCTTTTGAGCTTACTCTTCAACAAAGTCAATTTGATAATAGAAAAAGTTGTTTAAAATTGCATGTTATTTGTGAATTGTAAAAGGAAGGACAAATGAAGAACGGATGGAAGTAAAATGGGTGGAATGTAGATAGGTAATTTCATTTTGATAGTTGTAAAGCATTTATTGGCTATGAATGGGAAGTACGGAGATATAAAAATTGTAAAAACGTTTGTTTGCATACAAAAAAAAAATCAATAACTTTAAACCTACCTGTTGTTGCAGGGATGGGACCAAAAGCCACGCTCGTCACATTATTAGAAGTGACAGTATAAATGTTGAATGTGTAGTTTACACCAGGCAATAGTGATGTAATCTGTGTTTTGTTGTCCTTTGTAGAATTCTCCCAGGAAGAGCTGCCATTATTCACAATTATTTTATAGACATAGGTTGCTGTATTTATGTCATTGGGAATCTTCCATGATAAAGAGATGGTGGTTGTCGTTTTTGCAGTTACAGTCACATTGGTTACAGCAGAGGGCTCTTAAAATACAAAAAATTCAAATTGTCATATCTGATTTTCGTATTCTGAAAGGCATTGGATATTGAACTTAAAGGGATTGTAAACTTTAACAAATTAAAGGCCAGTAATTAAATAATACTCTTAAAAACAGGGGCACTTTAATTCATTATAGTTTACAATGATCCTCCACCCGCATCTTATGCTTTCTTTAGCAGATCGATGTGGAATCCGGCTTCCTCTAATCATTGTGTGCTCCCTTAGGTTTTTCAGCTTGTGGGGCAACGCAACGACTGGAGGAAGCCGGTTTCGTCATCGATATGCTAATGAAGCAGCAGATCGGGGCGGAGGATCAGGGTTATGTTTACCATAAATCAAAGGTAAGTATTTTAAAAAATAAGCATCATTGTAAACTTTAATGAATTTAAGTGCCCCTGTTTTTAAGAGTATTATTTAATACTGGCCTTTAATTCGTTAAAGTTTACAATCACTTTAACAATATTCTGTTGTGCATATGCTAGAGGAGAATTAAAATATATTAAAAATATATTTGGCATGGAAGATGTAAAGTAACAACAGTGTAAATTTAAAAAACTTTACGTCCCTTTAAATGGACATTGTTGAGTATCTAATTAATAAGAGCATGTAATTTCTAGAGATGTGCATTCAGCTTTAAACATATTCAAATTTGTCCATATTTATGCATATTCGACGAGTCGTCCGATACACAAACAGACGAATACATTATTGCATGAAATAGGTGAAGTATTAATAATTATTGATGTTAGTTATGGGCTACATGTTGGATTTTAGTCATACAGGCTTGCCCAATCAAGCTTTAACCTAGCATAGGGAGGTGGAAGACTAGGGGAGGCTCAGGCGTTTTTTAATCACTTTGACTAGAGCTATTCTAAGTTGAAAAAATGACGTTAAAAAGATTTTTCAAAAATGATAGAGCATTGGCACATGATAGGAGTCACACACTTACAAATTCTGAGCCTTTTGAGAATGGTCAAACAGAAATGTTCGATCACAACTTTGACTTTAGGGACCTAGTCAGTTTAAAACAACTAAGAGATCTTGAAAGTACTAGTGTGGGACCTAGTGATCAGGATATCACAATGCCTTCAAAAAAATCTTCAGATTTTTACCCAGAACATTTCAGGGGTAGAGCATTAAATAATTTTCAGAAACAAGTTGAGAAAGAGATACTAGAATTAGAAGAAAAACTCAAATCTACACACACAAAACAAAATTTAACAAAAAATGAGAAAGAGGCACTAAGATCTTTAAAACAGAAGAATGATATCACAATCAGGTCTAGTGACAAAGGAGGGAATGTTGTTATTTTAAATAAATGTGATTACATGTCAGAGGCAAGAAGGCAACTTGATGATACTAAGACGTATAGAAGGCTTTCAAAAAATCCTACAAGTGAATTTAAAACAAAATTGTTAGGATTATTAGAACAAACTTTAGCGATAGGGTTACTTACAAAGAAAGAGATCAGCATTCTTGTCCCTAACCATCCATTGACACCAATCTTTCATCACTTGCCCAAAACACACAAGAATGTCACTTCCCCTCCAGGCCGGCCAATCATCTCGGGCATAGGCTCTTTGTTTGAGCCTCTGTCCAATTGGATTGATTCCATTTTACAACCTTTGGTAATCAGGTTATACAGTTATTTGAGGGATTCCACAGATTTGATTTTACAGTAAATAACATGGAAGAAAGGGTATTACTGGATTGTAGCAGATGTAACATCTCTGTATTCATGTATACCCCACATAAAGGGCATTAGAGCTATTAGGTATTTTTTGGATATAAACACCAATTTCACAGAAGAAACAAAATTACTACTATGTGAGATAATAGAATTTCTGCTACAACATAACTTTTGCCCCCTCATTCGCCAATTTATATGTTGGTTGTTGGGAGAATCATGTCATCTATAGCAGTGAGAACCCGTTTGTGGAGTCCATCATCACATATATGAGATATATTGACGATCTGATCTTTATAGTAGATGAATCAGTGAACTTTGATGGTTTCATGGAATATTTGAATGACAATGATTTAAATTTGAAGTTTGTTGGAGAATGCCAGTCCAACGAGATTAACTTTCTAGATCTCACACTAAGAGATGTCGATTCAGTGAACATTATAACTGATACCTTTCATAAGCCAACTGCTGGCAATACCATTTTACATGCTAGGTCTTGTCATCCTCCACATTTAAAAAGGTCCATCCCAAGGGGACAATTTTTACGCCTCAGGAGAAACACAAACTCACAAGATAATTTTTACAAACAAGCCTCAGCGCTTAAAGAGAGATTAGTAGAAAGAGGTTATGGAGAAAAACTTACATCTTAAGGGATGATGAAATACTCTGTGAAATAGCTGAGAAGTGTAAATTTGTTCCCAGAAAAGCACCCACATTATTGTCAAATAAACTTTCACCTAGTATGGTTCGTACCAACAAACATGAGGGAGGAAACTGGTTACAGAGAAAGGGCACATTTAGATGTGGAACTGGTCCTTGTCTCACCTGTGATACAATTAGTATAGGGAATACATTCAATAGCTCGCTTACCCATGAGCAGTTTGAGATCAAATTTTATTCTAATTGCAGAAGTGAGTTTGTTGTATATCTCCTAGAGTGTAATTTGTGTCACATGCAGTATACAGGTCAAACATCGAGACAGCTCAGATCTCGAATAAGAGAACATATTTATGATACAAAAAATTTCAACAAAGATTCAGCTATCGCCAGACATCATTTTTCTGTACATATGACTAATAAGTTTAATATGGGGGTAAAAGTTATTGACATAGTGAGAAGACCAATCAGAGGAGGGGACAGAAATAAGTTATTATTAAAACAAGAGATGTTCTGGATTTATAAATTAAGAACTATTGCCCCTAGTGGTATTAATAAAGAATGGGATATGAGTCTATTTGTAGAATAGGATTTTCGTTTACTAGTGTGAACAATACTCATAACGTTCATATCTACTTTTTGTATAGATCTTCATTTTAGATATAAACATATGTGCTCGTGTTAACTTTTATTCGAGCCCTTATCCTTTTCTGGTATCACTGTACATGTCTGTTAAACACCACAATATCCCCTTTTACTTATGTCATATGAAATAGGTCAATTCACATGTACTTTTCATAAGCATTTATTATTATTCTTAGGAACTATGTTTTGCACAATGTTACATTGATGAATGCCTTTATATATTTGGGGATGTCAATTATAAAGTTTGCTATCGAACTAGGTCCCTTATGGAGTTATAATAATACAATGTATATGATGCTTGGGATTTGACAGCTGGATTCTCTGTTTAGTGAGTGTTGCTGTCCCTGTCTCTTTAAATCTTTAATTTTTTTTAAATAAAGTGTCCCGGGACTTGGCAATTAATTCATGAATTTTGCTGTTTGCATGTAGTAATAATAATTTCTAAGTAAATGAAATGTTTTCACACAAATGTTATGTCGAAGAATAACATGCATATGCCCTTCTAGTTGCATATGTATATATGCCATACATTATATCAAATATAACTTTCCCTTTTTTTTAGTTTTAGTTTTTGATTCTGTTCAAGTTCAATAATATTTGCAAGTGCCGTATATATGTTTTGGCATAATTTGTTTGAATTGCAAAGTGTATGTTTTTTGGTTACACAGTATCAACTAAAACTGAATTTGTACATAGATCGATTACTTGTTATTTCAACCACTCCAATGTAACACAATATCATGTCCTATTTGGCATGTCTTATTATTGTATGATGTTTTAATTATTCCTCAGGTGTTTTGTTGGGTCACTCCTACCTTTAAGTAGGGGGTGTCTAAACGAACCACCCATTCCTATGATTAAGTGAAACGCGTAAGGAGCCTATTGTTCTGTGCCTGTTTTTAACATGTTCCAATAGATTTAGTTTTTTTACTCTCATAAGTGCCTCCCGAGTGCTGCCTTTAACTTTTTTTGGTGCACTTTGCGGTCTCTGCTTGGCCGCTTCCGGCTTGCACCTCTCGGGACTGTGTGTGGCTCCTCCCTCAGCTTGTGCGGCGTTCGGCTTTACAGCACTCACCTGTGGATCTGCAGCGGCCTGGTTCGTTTGTTTAGAGCTATTCTAATGTGAAGTTGTGTAACTGTGTGAGCTAGTCATTGACTTAGATTCAATCATCAAGTTGGAAATTCTGTTAGCATTGAACGATAGGTTCTTTTAATTGTTCAAATTCTATAATATAAGATTTTTGTTAAAATTAGTTGTATATATTTGCTGTTTCCATTGGAAATAATGGTAAGAAACGAATGCCCAGATGAGTGAAATTCGGCCACACTGAATGTTGGGAAAAATATCTTTTGGCTGAAATTTTTTGTGCCCATGCATATCTCTAGTAATTTCTGCACTACTGACCCAGGAACTCTGTGTTTAGCCTCCACAAAGGCGATGAACATATATTTAAAGCCCTGCAATGGAGCTACAGATAATAGTTTATCCCAGCAGGCAAGGCCTGGGAAATAATTAGCAGCAGCAGTTGCAGGACCCCAGCAATCACCAGCTGCGCTCTGCTAAAGAGCTGCAATACTTGTGGCCACCAAAGGGAACTTTAGCTATTTTTAACATCTTTGCAGATATTAGACACAGTTCTAGGGTCAGTAGTGCTAAAGTTTTATGTTCTAATGAATTAGAGAAAGGTTTGACAAATCCTAAAGGCCAGGGAGCCATGACACCTAGAATTTTACCACAGGCTGCTAATTGTTTGTTATTTGCATTTGTCTATATACTTAAGTCCTTGCTTTGCTACTAAACTCTATAACTGGCTCATGACCTTCCTGGCTGGCTCCTAAATTTGACATAAACCTGTCAAGCACTGAATTAAAGCATGTGACTTTTTCACTACAATGTCCCTTAAAAGGGTCAGTAAGGACAAAATTAAATCTCCAAACCTATTTTATTGACAAGCGATTATGTGATCTGACAATTCATAAATTCTTTAGGTTAAGTTTGACATACATTAATACCTCAGATTTGTATGTGTAATCTTAGAATAATTTATTTTTATATAATGATGGAATAAAATATAAGAAAAAAGGGGCTTTAAATAGATTGACGTCTATTAGTTACATAAGAGGAGGAAGGGCAAAGGAAGAAAGGATGGAAGGAAAATGGGTGGAATATAGAAAGGTAACTGGATTTTGGTTACTGTAAAGCATTTAATGGCCATGAATGGGAAGTACAGAGATATCAAATTGTAAAAATATTTTTGCACATAAAAAAAAAATCAATAAAGTTAAACCTACTTGTTGTTGCAGGGATGGGACCAAAAGCCACGCTCGTCACATTATCAGAAGTGACAGTATAAATGTTGAATGTGTAGTTTACACCAGGCAATAGTGATGTAATCTGTGTTTGGTTGTCCTTTGTAGAATTCTCCCAGGAAGAGCTGCCATTATTCACAATTATTTTATAGACATAGGTTGCTGTATTTATGTCATTGGGAACTGCCCATGATAAAGAGATGGTGGTTGTCGTTTTTGCAGTTACAGTCACATTGGTTACAGCAGAGGGCTCTTAAAATACAAAAAATAAAAATTGTCATATTGGATATTGAAGTTAACAATATTCTGTGCATATGACAGAGCAGCAATACAATAAATACATTGAAAATACAAATTATCACAAACTCTTAAGGTCATCGGATATTGAGCTTAAAATATTCTGTTGTGCATATAACAATGAATTAACAATAATGCAAAATTAGTGTTTCATGAATGATGTGAAGTAACAACTGTGTAAATTTAAACAATGTTAGTGTTCCTTTAAATGAATATTGTAGTGTAAAAATAACGTGCTCTATTTCATGTAATTTCTAGAGAGGTGCATTCAGTTTTGGACAAATCTAAATTCATTTGAATTTATGCAGATTGAGTAATCCAAAATAAGAACAACAGAATAAATTATTTGATGAAACGGACAAAGGGGCCGATTTATCATCGTCTGTCCGACATGATAGGATCTAGCGTATCATGTCAGACAGAAATCGCTGAATGCCAACACCATACGCTGTCAGCATTTAACATTACACAAGCAGTTCTGGTGAACTGCTTGTGCAATGCCGCCCCCTGCAGATTCACGGCCAATCGGCCGCTAGCAGGGGGTGTCAATCAACCCGATGGTATACGATCGGGCGGATTACAGACTGCAGCCTCATAGTCAGCGGACCAGTTATGGAGCAGCGGTTTTAAGACCACTGCTTCATAACTGCTGTTTCAAGCAAGCCTGAAGGCTTGCGTGAAAACAGGGGCATCAGGGGCCATTCGGCCCTTGATAAATCAGCCCATGAATGAATTTCTGTAGATAATTACTGGTCCCCAGAAGGTATGGTCAGGGAGATATTTAGCAGTAGCAATTACAGGACCCCCAATCACCAGCTGTGTTCTGCTCAGGAGCTGTAATGCTAGTGGCCCAAAATGGGACAGTTCCAGGGTAAGTAGAGCAGAGTTTGACAAATCCTCAAGCCCAGGGAGCCACTACACTATAATTTATCTCCAAACTAGAGAAACTTTGCTTATGGGGCCCATAGAAAGTAATGAAGCTCTCTGGGAAACTAATGCAGTCAGTTTTTCAGTTTTATTTTAAATACAAGAAATACAAAGTAATTTGTAAAATATACACATAAAAATACAAAGTGGCCGATTTATAAATGTCTGGCGGACATAATTTGCTGTAGCGGATCATGTCTGCCAGACATCGCTGAATGCCGATAGCATACGATATCGGCATTTAACATTGCACAAGCAGTTCTGGTGAACTGCTTGTGCAATGCTGCATCCTGCCTATTCACGGCCAATCGGCCGCTAGCAGGGGGTGTCAATCAACCCGATTATACACAATGGGGCGGATTGCAGACCGCAGCCTCAGAGGAGGTGTATGAATTAAGGAGCGGTGATCTTAAGACCGCATTAGGCACAATACGGCTGTTGGTAAATCGGCCCCAAAGTATGAGCCTTATTTGTTAAGGTTACTCAGAAATTATAATTTGATAGTATAATTTGATAGTATAATTTGAATTTGTAAAATCCCAATCCTAAATACACTGCTGTATTTTTTTAAATGTAATACAACTTAATCTGAAGAGTATAGTAACATAAAATGCAAAGCACAAAGTGTAAATGCAGCAGAACTGTCATGTCATGCAGTGCTATATTGCACTGTGCTTGTCTCTCCTTCATTTACCAAAATGCAGGGAACGCCCCTTGGAGAATTATAGCAAAATCTGCCTATTTAAAATTTCACTAGGGATCTCTCAATGTTGTAGGATCATTTTAAATCATCTCACCTGAGCGAGAGAGATAATTAGATCATCAGGCTCATAATGTTAAACTGTGATAGACGTGTGATGATAAAAGATTATTTTGGTTGGAGACAAATTATAGTGCAGACTTCACAGGGCAGCTACAATACAGAAAAGGGGTGTGGAGGGGTTCCGTAATTTACAATTGTGGGTGGGGGAAGTAAAAAATTAAAAAAACATTTTATAGGTAATGGCAGACAGCTGCCAGCACCTAAGATGGTGGCATTAGTTAGAGGGGGGAGGGTTAGAGAGCAGTTTGGGTGGGATCAGTGAGGTTGGAGAGTAAGGGGGGATACTACACAGCAGAAAAAAATAAAAAAAATAATTAAAAAAAAAAAGCCTTACATTTGTATATTGGCAGACTGTCTGCCAGTACTTAATATGGGGGTGACCACTCCAGTGGACGGTGAGGGAGGGAAAAGAGCTGTTTGGGAAGGATCAGATATGGACCAGGGTGTGTGTCAGGTGGGAGGGTAATCTATACACTAAAGCTAAAATTGCATTGAGGAGCCTAAAGTTTGTGAAAAAAAGTTATTATTTTTTTAATTTGACTGCATTTGGTGGTGAAATGGTGGCATGAAATATACCAAAATGGGCCTAGATCAAAACCTTGGGTTGTCTACTTAAATATATATATATATATATATATATATATATATATATATATAGTTTTGAAGGGAAAATAAAAAATAAAACAAGGCTCTATTTCTGTTTAAATGGAGTGATAGCAAAAATGCTAAAAAATCTCCGGTATTTTGGGTGTTTTTCTCTGAAAGTCCTGGTAGTGAAGGGGTTAAGGAGTGTTCTATGCATTTATGTAGCCCAATATTCAAAACTTGTTGATATATTCTGAAAAAGTGGGCTGTACCTCGCTGTGCCAAGAAGTGGTGATGTGTTTTCCATAGGAAATAATAGGGATTGCGGCTTCAGCAAAAGAACGCCCACACCGCTGCAATATCAGCAAAGTAGGGCTGTATTTGAAGTGTTCCTACTCAACACAGACAATGGAGCCGAATTATGAAGACCGCTGCTCCATAACAGGTTCGCCTGCTCTGAGGCCGCGGACATCAATCCACCTGATTGGCCGCAAGGTAGAGGGGGAGGGTTAGAGAGCTGTTTGGGGGGGCTAAGGGGGGATCACAGCAGAATATGTTTTTAAAAAAAACAAAACAAAAACAAAAACAAAACTTTTATTTTAGTACTGGCAGACTTTCTGCCAGTACTTAAGGTGGCGGGGACAATTGTGGGGTGGGGGAGGGAAGAGAGCTGTTTGGGAGGGATCAAGGGGTGGGATGTGTCAGGTGGGAGGCTGATCTCTACACTAAAGCTAAAATGAACCCTGCAAGCTCCCTACAAGCTACTTAATTAACCCCTTCACTCATAATACACGTGTGGTGCGCAGCAGCATTTAGCGGCCTTCTAATTACCAAAAAGCAACGCCAAAGCCATATATGTCTACTATTTCTGAACAAAGGGGATCCCAGAGAAGCCATAATTGCACAAGCTGTTTGTAAATGATTTCAGTGAGAAACCTAAAATTTGTGAAAAAGTTTGTGAAAAAGTGAACAATTTTTTTTTATTTGATCGCATTTGGCGGTGAAATGGTGGCATAAAATATACAAAATGGGCCTAGATCAATATTTTGGGTTGTCTACTACACTAAAGCTAAAGCTAAAATTAACCCTGCAAGCTCCCTACAAGCTCCTTAATTAACCCCTTCACTGCTGGGCATAATACACGTGTGGTGCGCAGCCGCATTAAGCGGCCTTCTAATTACCAAAAAGCAACGCCAAAGCCATATATGTCTGCTGTTTCTGAACAAAGGGGATCCCAGAGAAGCTTTTACAACCAGTTGTGCCATAATTGCACAAGCTGTTTGTAAATAATTTCAGTGAGAAACCTAAAATTGTGAAAAATTTAACGTTTATTTTTATTTGATCACATTTGGCGGTGAAATGGTGGCATGAAATATACCAAAATTGGCCTAGATCAATACTTTGGGTTGTCTACTACACTGCACTAAAGCTAAAATTAAACCTACAAGTTCCCTAATTAACCACTTCACTGCTGGGCATAATCCACGTATGGTGCGCAGCGGCATTTAGCGGCCTTCTAATTACCAAAAAGCAACACCAAAACCATATAAGTTTGCTATTTCTGAACAAAGGGGATCCCAGAGAAGTATTTACAACCATTTGTGCCATAATTGCACAAGCTGTTTGTAAATAATTTCAGTGAGAAACCTAAAATTTGTGAAAAAGTTTGTGAAAAAGTGAACGATTTTTTTTTATTTGATCGCATTTGGCGGTGAAATGGTGGCATGAAATATACCAAAATGGAACTAGATCAATACTTTGGGTTGTCTTCTAAAACAAAATATAAACATGTCAAGGGATATTCAGGTATTCCTGACAGATATCAGTGTTCCAGTGTAACTAATTCTGGGAAAAAAAGGTTTGGAAATAGCAAAGTGCTACTTGTACTTATTGCCCTATAACTTGCAAAAAAAGCAAATAACATGTAAACATTGGGCATTTCTAAAATGAGGACAGAATTTAGAAACTATTTAGCATGGTTGATTTTTTGGTGGTTGTAGATGTGTAACAGATTTTGGGGTCAAAGTAGAAAAAGTGTGTTTTTTTCCATTTTTTCATTATATTTTACAAACAAATTTATAGTAAATTATATATGATATGATGAAAATAATGGTATCTTTAGAAAGTCCATTTAATGGCGAGAAAAACTATATATAATATGTGTGGGTACAGTAAATTAGTAAGAGGAAAATTACAGCTAAACACAAACACCGCAGAAATGTAAAAATAGCCCTGGTCCCAAACGGTCAGAAAATGGAAAAATGCTTTGGTCCTTAAGGGGTTAATAATTATGTATGCAAAGTTGCATCAAATAACATAATCATCCTAAATACCCTTGCATTCCTCACCATATAATATTTATATATCTAATTTAATAAGTATGTATGTAAAGTTGCATCATATAATATGATTATTTTATTTGGGAACGTCTGCATTTGTTTATCATTGGATATTAACCTTACTTCTTTAGTTATACAATCTTCTTGCACCCTTGTCTTCATTTCCATAAACACATATAGATATAACAACACTATAGATATACATATACACTATAGATATAACAACCTTCATGAGTCTACAAGGTTGTTTCTGTTTTTTAAAATGGTATGTTCATTTGTTTGTTTTCTTTCACTCTACAAATTCACTATATTTATTTATTGCACTTTTTATACCTCGATATCTAGGGCACATACCCAAATTTGTAAACTCATTGGATTCACAACATCACATCAGTTACTAAACGCTGCTAGATTTCAGTTAATACAGAAGTTAGTTCTAAGCCGATATAGAAATCAACACAGAATTTAACACTACACACATCATTCAACGCTCATGTTTCATATACTCACACTTCACGTACACTAATACTGCTCAAATTGCTTTTTGTTTCTTACAAAGGTATTCTTGTTTTATTTTCACCACCTCACAAATGTATTATATTTACTTATTGCACTTCTTATGCTCCAATATCTAGGGCACATATCCGAATTTGCAAACACAACTGATTCACATCATCACGGCAGTCATTATATATTGTTAGTTCTTAGCTGACACAGAAGTTAGTTCTAAGCCGATACAGAAATGAACACAGTACTCAACATGACACACATCACTCTCTAATACTCATGTTTTATACATCCAAAGTCTTTAGGTGCACTAACACTGCAAGATTTTTTCTACAAATAAACTACATAGTTGTCAGACTCAAGTTGACACATTATCTATTTACATACAGCTAGATTACAAGTTTGTTCGTTCGTCTTTTAACGCTGAAAATATGGAATTTTCAGAGCTAAAACAGCAACGCAGCCATTACAAGTCTTGTCGGTATAGCTGTACCGCAAGCCTTTTAGCCTGTAACGCAACGTCTGTACCGCACTCCTAAAAATTAGGTTTTTTTAATGGGACTTCCATAGAATTGGTATCACAAGTTTTTCTGGGAGGCTTAAAAGCGAGCGTTATAGCCTATACCGACAAGATCCATACCGCCATCTGAGACAAGCAGTTAGGAGTTTTACGCCACAAAGCTGTTACATAAAACTCATAACTAAAGTCTTAAAAAGTACACTAACACCTATAAACTAATCAAAGAAAGTTTTGTGAAACAATCACTAGAGGGCGCTGTTAAATAAAATACATGATTAATCCTAAAAACACCTATTACAAAAATTAGTAATATACAAGCACCATATGATATGGTATGTATCTTTGTGGGGACAATATATGGTTATATGCTCCTTTTAACAATGATTTGTTAGATCCTTCCTAGTTATTAAATGTTTATATAAACAAGTAAAATATCCCTAAAAAATATTAAAGCAGCACCTCTTAACACAAATATCATAAGCGCAAATGTGTATCAAACTAAGAACAAACCAATGTGTAAAAACACACAAGAGGGCGCTAGTATGTCTGGTGACACCGTGAGAAAACAAAAAAATATAATATACCTAGGTGAGGATGAATACTACAAACTGAATACAATCAAATATTATTATATATAAATTGCTAATAATAATGATGATAATGGAAAGTGACACCTCATTAAATTTGTATAGTGAAATAGTCCAAATTTTTTCATAAATAGTCTTATAGATCACCAGAAGTCCACAACAAATTCCAACAAGTGGATTGTCAGGTGTTGTAAGGCTGCAGCAAGGTGCTCATTACCATACTGCCGTGAAGTTACAAAAAGTCTGCTGGTGTACAGCTGGTGTACAGCTGCTGCGAGGAGAACGCTGCCTGTGAAAGAGCAAGCTGGTTGGCTCAGATAACCAGATCGTATCCACAAGCACACTGGTGTGCTCAGCCAAAGTGTGAGTACCCTGGATTAGAGTGGGCTGCATGTGTGGGGTCTTTTGAACTGTCGATACACACAATGGTCGTCCTTTTCTATTTGTAATTTATACAGATCACTGATTCCACATCGGAGGAGAGGATCATTTCCACAGCCATTTGGAAACCGAATCCACTTGTTGGAATTTGTTGTGGACTTTTGGTGATCTATTAGACTATTTATGAAAAAATTTGGACTATTTCACTATACAAATTTAATGAGGTGTCACTTTCCATTATCATCATTATTATTAGCAATTTATATATAATAATATTTGATTGTATTCAGTTTGTAGTATTCATCCACACCTAGGTATATTATATTTTTTTGTTTTCTCACGGTGTCACCAGACATACTAGCGCCCTCTTGTGTGTTTTTACACATTGGTTTGTTCTTAACACCTATAAACTACCTATTAACCCCTAAACCAAGTCCCTCCCGCATTGCCAACACTATAATAACGTTATTAACCCCTAATCTGCCGCTCCCGACATCGCCACCACTAATAAAATTTATTAAGCCCTATTTCGCCGCTGCCCGACATCATCGCCACTATATTAAAGTTATTAACTCCTAAACCGCCGCCCTCCCGCATTACAAACACTATTTAAATATTATTAACCCCTAATCTGCCATTCGCCCACACTGCCGCCACTATGATAAACCTATTAACCGCTAAACTGCAAGCCCCCCACAACGAAATATACTAAAATAAACTATTAACCCCTAAACCCGAAAGCCCCCCACAACGAAATAAACTAATTTAAACTATTAACCCCTAAACCTAATGCACCTCTAACTTTATATTAAAATTACAATTTCCCTATCTTAAATTAAATTAAAACTTTCCTGTCAAATTAAAAAAACTAAGTTTAAACTAACAATTAAACTAATAAAACTATTAAACTACAATTAAACTAACTACCAATTAAAGTAAACTAAAATACACATTAAAAAAATCCTAAAACTACTCTAAAAATTAAAAAAAAAACTAAATTACAAAAAATAACAAACACTAAATTACGAAAAATAACAAACAAACTTATCAAAAATAAAAAAGAATTACACCTTATCGAATAGCCCTATTAAAATAAAAAAGCCCACTCAAAATAAAAAAAACCTAGCCTACAATAAACTACCAATAGCCCTTAAAAGGGCCTTTTGTAGGGGATTGCCCTAAGTTTATCAGCTCTATTACCTGTAAAAAAAATACACAGACCCCCCCCCAAGAGTAAAACCCAACACCCAACCAACCCCCCAAAATAAAAAACCTATCTAAAAAAACCTAAGCTAACCATTGCCCTGAAAAGGGCATTTGTATGGGCATTGCCCTTAAAAGGGCATTTAGATCTATTTAGAAAGCCCAAACTCTAAACTAAAAAAAAACCCACCCAAAAAAACCTTAAAAAAAACTAACACTAACCCCCGACGATCCACTTACAGTTTTTGAAGTCCCGCTTGAAGGATCTTCATCCAGGCAGCGAGTAGTCTTCATCCAGATTCAAGATGGCTTCCCTTGCATTCCAATTGGCTGAAAGATTTGAATCAGCCAATAGGAATTAGAGCTGCTAAAATCCTATTGGCTGTTCCAATCAGCCAATAGGATTTGAGCAGCTCTCATTCTATTGGCTGTTCCAATCAGCCAATAGGATAGCTGCTCAAATCCTATTGGCTGATTGGAACAGTCAATAGAAAGAGAGCTGCTCAAATCCTATTGGCTGATTGGAAAAGCCAATAGGATTTTAGCAAC
The DNA here is from genome assembly GCF_027579735.1 of Bombina bombina. NCBI lineage: Eukaryota > Metazoa > Chordata > Amphibia > Anura > Bombinatoridae > Bombina > Bombina bombina. The sequence continues at coordinate 171,688,589 of NC_069506.1, read as the reverse complement.
TCTAATTCCTATTGGCTGATTCAAATCTTTCAGCAAATAGGAATGCAATGGATGCCATCTTGAATTGTGTCCCTTGCATTGAAGATCCAGTATACGGCGGCGACCGTATGAGGAGGATGCTCCGTGCCGGATGTCTTCAGGATGGACCTGCTCTGTGCCGCCGGAATCAAGATAGTAGATGCTGCCTGGATGAAGATAGAAGAGTCCGCCTGGATGAAGACTTCTCGCCACCTGGATGAGGACTTCGCCGCCTGGATGAAGACTTCTTGCCGCCTGGATGAAGATCCTTCAAGCGGGAGTTCAAAAACTGTAAGTGGATCGTCGGGGGTTAGTGTTAGGTTTTTTTAAGGTTTTTTTGGGTGGGTTTTTTTTAGTTTAGGGTTTGGGCTTTCTGAATAGAGCTAAATGCCATTTTAAAGACAATGCAATAGAGCTAAATGCCCTTTTAAGGACAATGCCCATACAAATGCCCTTTTCATGGCAATGGTTAGCTTAGGTTTTTTTAGATAGGTTTTTTATTTTGTAGGTTTGGGGGGTGGGGGTTTGTAATGTTAGTGGGACTTTTTTATTTTTTTAGTAATTTTAGTGTTTTTTTTATTTTTTTAATGTTAGGTTTTAGTGTAAGGCAGGTTAGGTCTTATTTCACAGGTAAGTTTGTATTTATTTTAACTAGGTAGCTAGTAAATAGTTAATAACTATTTACTAACTAGTCTACCTAGTTAAAATAAATACAAACTTACCTGGGAAATAAAAGTAAAACCTAAGCTAGCTACAATATAACTATTAGTTATATTGTAGCTATCTTAGGTTTTATTTTACAGGTAAGTTTGTATTTAGTTTTAAATAGGAATTATTTAGTTAATAATTGTAAATTTAATTCAGCTCTATTTTAATTATGTTAAAGTTAGGGGGTGTTAGGGTTAGGGTTAGATTTAGGGCTCAATATAGTTTCATTTAGCTTGTTGTGATGTGGGGGGCTGGCAGTTTAGGATTTAATAGATTTATTTAGTGATAGTGATGTGGGAGGCCAGAGGTTTAGGGGTCAATAACTTTATTTAGCATACAAAGAGAGAAGCGCAGTACCAGGAACAAACAACAGCTTATCAGCTAGTTCTATGGCGATTTACCACCTGTAAGCAGCCTCTTTTAGACCAGTGTGCTTTTCACAGAGGAAAACTTTCCTAAAGTATATCAGTCTGATTCCGCCAAGTAAGGTCAGTCCAGCCCCGAAATACCAGGCAATTATCCTCTGAACAAGGAACATGACAACCCCAGACAATCGTTTCGGCCTCCTATGGGCCTCGTCAGTGAGGTGCAGCCACATTCCTCTAAGCACATTGGGCAAGGAGTCCACACCTGGTTTCCCCCATCATCCATAGAGAGACTTCCCCAGGGTTATATTTATTTGCATACGAAGAGAAAAGCGCTCTACCAGGAACTTCTGTGAAAAACACACTGGTCTAAAGAAGCTGCTTCCAGGTGGTAAATCGCCAAAGAACTAGATGATGAGCTGTTGTTCATTCCTGGTAGAGCACTTCTCTCTTTGTATTCAAATTAATATGACCCTGGGGAAGTCTCCCTATGGGTGATGGGGGAAACCAGACGTGGACTCCTTGCTCAGTGAGCTTAGAGGAATGTGGCTGCACCTCACTGATGAGGCCCATAGGAGGCCGAAACAATCATCTGGGGTTGTCATGTTCCTTGTTCAGAGGATAATTGCCTTGTATTTCGGGGCTGGACTGACCTTAATTGGCGGGATCAGACTGATATACTTCAGGAAAGTTTTCTTCTGTGAAAAGCACACTGGTCTAAAGGAGGCTACTTCCGGGTGGTAAATCGCCCAAGAACTAGCTGATGAGTTGTTGTTCGTTCCTGGTAGAGCGCTCCTCTCTTCGTATGCATAATAACTTTATTTAGTTTAGATGTCGGGGAGCGGCGGAATAGGGGTTAATAACTTTAGTATAGTGGCGGCGACATCAGGAGCAGCAGCTTAGGGGTTAATAGTTTTATTTAGGCGGCGATATTGGGAGCGGCAAATTAGGGGTTAATAACTGTATGTAGGTGGCAGCGATGTTGGGGCCGGCAGATTAGGGGTTAATAACTGTATGTAGGTGGCAGCGATGTTGGGGGTGGCAGATTAGGGGTTAATAACTGTATGTAGGTGGTGGCGATGTTGGGGGTGGCAGATTAGGGGTTAATAACTGTATGTAGGTGGCGGCAATGTTGGGAGCGGCAGATTGGGGGTTGATAACTGTATGTAGGTGGCGGCGATATCGGGAGCGGCAGATTAGGGGTTAATAGTATTATGTAGGTGGCGACGATGTTGGGGGCGGCAGATTAGGGGTGTTTAGACGTGGAGTTTATGTTAGGTTTTAACGATACTTTTTTTTCCCCCATAGACATCAATGGGGCTGCGTTACGGAGCTTTTCATTCCGTGATCGCAGGTGTTAGCTTTTTTTTAGCCCGCTCTCCCCATTGATGTCTATGGGGAAATTGTGCACGAGCATGTCAAAGCAACGCTTGTTTTTGGTGTGGTACAGAGCTCAACGCATCCATATCGCCAGCACAAGCCTGCTTTTTAAAAACTTGTAATGGCAGCGCTATAGGGGGTGAAATAACGACGCTTTTGTTGCAGTCGTTAGAAACCCTATAGCACTCAAAACTCGTATTCTAGCTGATATACTTTAATAAGTTACACAGTATTTATTTATTTACATATACTTCAACAAGTCACATAGCTTAGCTATACTTATTTTGACACAGTATTCATACACACAGGTCAGTTATACTTAGTTTGTCACAGCATCTATTCACATTTTAGTATCGTTACACTTTAGTTGACACAACAATTTTACACATTTTGGCAAATCACATAAATTAATCAGCAATGTTAAATTTATGCTGATATAGCATTCCTATATATACTTTAGTATCAATTATACACTAAAATTTTAGGATTGATTATAATCTATATATATATATATATGTATATATATATATATATATGTATAAATAACATCCTTTGACACATGTTTCGTTATAGGGTTTACGTTGACTAAAGTGGTTCAATCACTCAGTACATTAATGATTCGAAATGATCATTATTACTATTACATTATTATTATATCCGGGCCAATATCCGCATCCAGCTGAAGCCAAATGCTCACATTGAATTAACCGTTAGAGTGAAAAAAAGCTGACACTGATAAGGCAGAGACAGCTGCAGCAGCAGAGGGACATCTCTATGGTAACCATATACACAGACTTAATATGGTGAGTGAGTGTTTCTAATTGTTTTACACATCTACCGAGTATTGGTAAGGTTCACACTTAAAAGAGCAGTATTACGTTATCTGTCTATAACTACAAGGTGATAGCAACTACATGAGAGAAACAAACTGGACAGTTTTTTCAGCTGTTGACGTCAACACATTTTATACTTGAAAAAGAGACACTGATAACTGTGAATAAGAAACTCTCAGCCAGATTACGAGTTTTGCATTATGAGTATAACGCTGCTTTTTCCCTACCGCTGCTATTACGAGTCTTGTAGGTATAGGTGTACCACACACTTTTTTGGCCATCACGCAATGTCGCCGCCACTTAAAAAATGTAGGGTTTTGGGCAATGTAAAAGAGCTAAATGCCCTTTTAAGGGCAATGCCCATCCAAATGCCCTTTTCAGGGCAATGAGGAGCTTAGGTTTATTTAGATAGGATTTTATTTGAGGGGTTTGGTTGTGTGGGTGGTGGGTTTTACTGTTGGGGGTTGTTTGTATTTTTTTTTACAGGTAAAAGAGCTGATTTCTTTGGGGTAATGCCCCGCAAAAAAAGGCCCATTTCAGGGCCATTGGCAGTTTAGTGTAGTTTAGGGGTTTTTTTTATTGGGGGGGGGGGCTTTTTTATTTTTATATGGCTATTAGATTAGGAGTAATTCATTTTTATTTTTGATAATTTCTTTTTTTGTGTGTGTGTAATTTAGTGTTTATTATTTTTTGTAATTTAGATCAATGTATTTTGTTAATTTAATTTATTTAATTTTATTGTAATGTTAGGTGTTAGTGTAACTCAGGTTAGGTTTTATTTTACAGGTAACTTTGTATTTATTTTAACTAGGTAGCTAGTAAATAGTTAATAACTATTTACTAACTACTCTACCTAGTTAAAATAAATGCAAACTCAGCTGTGAAATAAAAATAAAACCTAAGATAGCTACAATGTAATTATTAGTTCTATTGTAGCTATCTTAGGGTTTATTTTACAGGTAAGTATGTATTTAGTTTTAAATAGGAATTAGTTAGTTATTAATAGTAGGTTTTATTTAGATTTATTTTAATTATATTTGTTAGGGGGTGTTAGGGTTACGTTAGGGTTAGGATTAGATATAGGGTTACGTTAGGGGTTAATATATTTATTTAGTGTTAGTGATGTGGGAGGCCAGAGGTTTAGGGGTTAATAACTTTAGTATAGTGGCAGCGGCGACATTGGGGGTGGCAGATTAGGGGTTAATAAATTTATGTAGGTGGCGTCGACATTGGGGGCGGCAGATTAGGGGTTAATAAGTGTAATGTAGGTGTCGGCGATGTTAGGAGCGGCAGATTAGGGGTGTTTAGACTCTGTGTTTATGTTAGGGTGTTAGGTTTAAACACACTTTTTTTTCCCCCCTAGACAGCAATGGGGCTGTGTTACAGAGCTTTACACTCTGAGATTGCAGATGTTAGCCTTTTTTTTAGCTGGCTCTCCCCATTGATGTCTATGGGGAAATCGTGCACGAGCACGTTAAAACACTGCTTGTATTTGGGTGAAGTATGGAGCTCAAAGCAACCATATCGCCCGCACAAGCCATTTTTTGCAAACCTGTAATAGCAGCGCTATTAAAAGGTGAGTGGTGGAAATAACTTGCAAGTAATTAGCGAGCCAGCCATAACGCAAAACTCGTAATCTGGCTGCATATTTGTACAAACTTGGGCAGTATGTATACCACTAACCTTTGACTCCCATAAACTAATGACATAGGATTTCTAAGGTTTAGTAAATCAGACACTGTTTGTCTACACAAATCTATTAAATAAAAAAGAACACTTTTCTATGTGAAGAACATTGGAATGTAAAATATGCATAACGAGCTAAAGGTTGAGTGCTATAGGTCTAACGCAGTGTTGGGTTAGCACACACAAATAATTAGTTATCTTAAAGGGACAGTCAACACCAGAATTTTGTTGTTTAAAAAGAAAGATAATCCCTTTATTACCCAATCCCCAGTTTTTCATAACTAACAATAATATAGAAATACACTTTTTACCTCTGTGATTACCTTGTATCTATGCCTCTGCAAACTAACCCATTATTTCAATTCTTTTGACAGACTTGCATTTTAGCCAATCAGTGCTATCTCCATGGTAACTTCACATGCATGAGCTCCATGTTATCTATATGAAACACATGAACTAATGCCCTCTAGTGGTCAAAATGCATTCAGATTAGAGGCAGTCTTCAAGCTCTAAGAAATTAGCACATGAACCGCCTAGATTTAGCTTTCAACTAAGAATACCAAGAGAACAAAGCAACATTTGTGATAAAAGTAAATTGGAAAGTTGTTTAAAATTACATTCCCTATTTAAATCATGAAAGTTCTTTTTGGACTTGACTGTCCCTTTAAGGCACATTATGTAAATATTAAATATTGAAAAAATACTAGAAATATTTATTAATAATTATTATAGTTACAGTTAAATATAAATATATATTCTATTGATTTTTTAGAATATTTGAGTAACTCTATAATAATTATTTACATTAATTGTTAATATTTTGCAATATTTGATATTTAATAAATACATAACGCACTCATGTTGGGTTAGGGCACATGAAGAATTAATATACTCATGTCGGCTTATGTGCGCAAAGCTAAAAGGAGTACACACATTTTTCATGTGCACTAACCTGACATGAGTTATATCAATGTGCATTATGAATTTATTAAATATGAAATATTGAAAAAGCTCATTAAGTATAATTTATACTTAAATGTTCTTAACATAGAAAAATATTTTTGTATTTTTAAAATATATATCTATATATATCTGATAATGTTAATATATATACACTGTGTATATATATATATATATATATATATAGATAGATTTATATATATGTGTGTGTGTATATATGAATACATTTACAGGTATAGGTATATAGATATATATAGAAATATCTATTTAGATTGTTATGTGCAATCTTACAATAATGTGATTTGTATTTCATGATGTAAGAAAATACAGGAGGAAGAAAAAAGGGATTTAAACATATTGATAGCTATCAGTCAAAATGAGAAGGAAGGACAAAGGGAGGAAGGAAAGAAGGACAAAAGGAGAAAGGAAAGAAGGGCACATGGAGGAAAGAAAAAAGGGCACAGGGAGCAAGTAAAGAAGGGCACAGGGAGGAAGTAAAGAAGGACACACAGAGGAAAGAAAGAAGTGCACAGGGAGGAAGTAAAGAAGGACACACAGAGGAAAGAAAGAAGGGCACAGGGAGGAAGGAAAGAAGGGCACAAGGAGGAAGGAACGAAGGGCACAGGGAGGAAGGAAAGAAGGGCACCGGGAGGAAGGAAAGAATGGCTCAGGGAGAAAGTAAAGAATGGCTCAAGGAGGAAGGAAAGAAGGGCACAGGGAAGAAAAAAAGAAGGGCTCAGAGAGGAAGGAAAGAAGGGCTTAGGGAGGAAGTAAAGAATGGCTCAAGGAGGAAGGAAAGAAGGTCACAGGGAGGAAGGAAAGAAGGGCTCAGGGAGGAAGGAAAGAAGGGCACAGGGAGGAAGGTAAAGAATGGCTCAAGGAGGAAGGAAAGAAGGACACAGGGAGGAAGGAAAGAAGGGCTCAGGGAGGAAGGAAAGAAGGGCACAGGGAGGATTAGATAGGATAGTAGGTAACTGAATTTTGGTAGTCGTAAAGCATTTATTGACCACAAATAGGAAGTACAGAGATATGAAAAGTGCAAAAAAAAGTTTGTTTGCACACCAAGGTAAATCTATATAGATAAACCTACCTGTTGTTGCCCTGATGGAAACAAAATCCATGCTTGTCACATCATCAGAAGTGACAGTATAGATCTTGAATGCGTAGTTTACACCAGGCAATAGTGATGTAATCTGTGTTTTGTTGTCCTTTGTAGAAATCTCCCAGGAAGAGCTGCCATTATTCACAGTTATGTTATAGACATAGGTTGCTGTATTTATGTCATTGGGAACTGCCCATGATAAAGAGATGGTGGTTGTCGTTCTTGCAGTTACATTCACTTTGCTTACAGTGGAAGGACCTAAAAATACAAGAAAAACAAATGATCACATCTGATTTCTTTTTGTAACAATTCTGAAGGGCATTGGATATTGAACTAAAAAAGAAAATTGTGATTTACTTATGAAAGAGCAAAAAACTATTAACAATGTTTGTACAAAAGATGTAAAGTAACAACTGTGTAAATGTAAACAACCAGGAAAAACCCTGTTTGTGCTCTGATAATGCTGTCATATTATGCACACTGGATGATAGGGATGTCTCACATAGCTCTACGACAAGCCTACACAAGCTCAATTCAAAAGGGAACAAAAAAAACAAACAAGTCCTGTAAAAGTTAAGCTATAAAAATGTGTTCTTTCTAAGAAATTTAACTGTACAGTATATGCATATACTAAACACTATGCGTTAACCTGACACACACAAAAAGCCAAACTTTGAATATCACAACCACATTAAAGTAATTCCCCCATGTGAAAAAAAAACCTTACTCACACATAAAACTAATCTTGTTTACTCAAGTGCACTATCCCGACATAAAATATTAATATTACACATTCACATAAAATAATATGTTCTATTTATTCTTAAATATATATATATATATATATATATATATACACACACACACATACACTGTAAAAAATAATATATACAAATAAATATATATATATAGATATATATATATATATATAGTTTTATATATATATATATATATATATTTTACAAAAAAATCACACACATACACACACACACACACACACACATATATGTGTGTGTATGTGTGTGATTTTTTAGGTAAAATATAATCTATAACTATATATATATATATATATACACACACAATTATAAATCGGTATAGATACATACATATATATATATATAGGAATATATATTTATAAATACTTACAACATATTCCCCTATGTGAAGAACATTATACTGTGAAACATTTACAGTACAAACACAGTCAAACACCTTATTAAATATGAATATTGCATACATTTGATTTTTCATGTTTTCAGCAACTTGACTGCAAAGGGCTCCAGTGCACTTAAATATATGCCTCTATGGGGTAGATTTATGAAAGTGCGAGCAGACATGATACAATGTAGCGTATCATGTCCGCCGCACATCGATAAATGTCGACAGCATACGCTGTCTGCATTTATCATTGCACAAGCAGTTTTTGTGAACTGCTTGTGCAATGCCGCCCCCTGCAGATTCGCTACCAAGTGGCCGCTAGCAGGGGGGTGTCAATCAGCCCGATCGTATAGGATTGGGCGAATTAATGTCCGCAGCCTCAGAGAAGGAAAACAAGTTATGTAGCAGTGGTCTGACTCTTTAGACCGCTGCTTCATAACTGTTGTTTCCGGCGAGCCTGACGGCTCGCGCGGAAACAGGGGCATCAATCTCCATTCGGAGATTGATAATTCAGCCCCTATATGTATACATATGTATTTATATGTTTATATCTGTAAATATGACTGTAAATAAAAATATACATGGATAAGTCTGTATCTCTGTGTCAAAGCTATTTGCATGCATTTTTTTCTAACACCTGAGACCTTAAATCTTTGAGTCATCACTTTTTTTGCAATTTTCTTAAAATAATTTTTATTAGACAGTCTTATTATGATTGTAATTGTACTGTGCAATGTATTTTTGATGTTTTTGTGCAAATTTTTAGTCAAGCGTAACAGTTAGCTAGAGCTCTGAAGTCACACTATCCTGATGCACGTTAAATTCAACTGCACTCCAATGAATGCATTTACTTTTAACTTGTAATACGCACACTACTGATGTGCAAAAAGGTGCAATAAATCCCTTTTCACTCGGGCGCAACTGTTAGCATGTCACTCGTATTCTAGCACTTTGTCAGGTGTAATTCTTCCCTCATGTTTATTTAACTTTCAGCAGTTTCGTAGTTTCTACAAGAAAATGATCATCTCAGAGTATGTTGTTCAAAAACTCTAACATAGTGGTATAGATTTGTTTTGTGTACTCCACCCTCACCTGTGACCAACTCAGCTGCAATAGATGTGCATGTATATTTAGATTTATTTTATTAAAGATTTAGGGCCTTTAGGATAGGGCCTGTAAGTATTATACAGAAACTGTATAGGTACATTCTAGTGTAGAGGGCGGCATGTAATGGTGCACTGGGATTATTATATTTATGGATACAAAATAAGAAAGACACTTGTAGGGTTAAAATGATTTAACCTTTATCCGAGACTTATCTAGCACTTGACAATTTCAACAGCAATTTTATTTGATTAGGAGTAAATTTCACTTATACCTTCATTTACGATTCCATAACATAATATTCACATTATATTATTTTTATAATCAAAAAGAGAAAAGAAGTCCTAACAGATAGCCATATTAAGAATTACAATGTATCATTGTTGATTCACAGATTGTCCATATAGCCTTATAAGGGAGCTCCCATGCTTAAAATGCTGTTAAAATGTTCAGCATAGATAATCACGGTATTTGGGGTTATTTGTATTGTTATTAATGGAAACTGAAGCTGTTATAAAGTTTAGCATCTGTACATCATACATCTGTAAATTGGTTTTAAGAGTATGCCAAAAAGATTACTTGTTTTCTAGATTTTATTACAAGGACAGAGACTCCTATTTTGCATAAGCCTTTCCCTTTACTGCTCAACAGCTATTCAAAGTAAGAATAAACACTTTAAATATTTAACATAGAAAACACAGAAATGAATATGGTAACCAATGAAAAACAACCCTGGATGGTGTGATCTAATTCCGACCAATCAGAAAAGTTAACTTTGCTATTAACTGTCCAAATAGTATCCCAACTGCCTCTTTTCACTTTGCTGCTCTCAAAGATAAGTATTTTGCAGTGTTTCAAAATATCTTTATTTAAAATCTGTTTGAATAAAATTTTTATTCCCTTGAGTTTCAATTTATATTATTATATTTATTGTAAGTTTTATTCATTATTTTATTTTAACTTCTTTTGTTTTTTTCTTTTACTTTTATTTTATTCGTATTAATTTTTTCTTTTATTTCATTTAGGCAGTTATCTTCTGTTATCGTTTTATTATCTTTTATTTTGATTTCTTTTTATTATTATAGTGATGTTTTGTATTTTGTTATTCTGGCTTAGTTTATTTTCTTTTTCCGTTTTATTATAACTTTTATTTTCATTTTTTATATCGTTATATACCTTCTTGTGCTTTCCGGGTTTTGTTCCTATTTTCACCATTAGGTTAGAGCTTTTATTACTTCTCTGTATCTATCCTTTGCTTCTTGACAGCGACACTGCTGTATTCTGGTTCAGGCATCCATTTTCTTTCCTGTTGCGTCTTAGACATGCCCCTCCTGTGACGCATCCATCTTCTCTCTGAGCCGTCGTCTGTTTTCCCACCTCTGACTGACGGTCCGCCCTTACCTCACTGAACTGTTGCGATATCTGGAGAATTTGCTTTTAGTTCTCAGATTTTTAGCAACATTGTTCTTAAAGTTTGTACTCTGATATTTGTTGACAGTTTCATTTAAACACAAATCATTTTTTACTGTTTATATCTGATATTGCATTACTTTATTTTATCTAACTAAGTTTCGTTTTACTAATACTTGTATTGGGGCATTATTTAGTTATATACTATACATAGTTATATACCCTCATATAAATTTTACATTTGTATTGTATATTATTTGTAATTAAAAATCTATACAGATGAGTCATATTCCTTATCTGAGGAATCTGTTACAGATGGATTTGATAACTCTATTAGAGACTATAGAAGTCATTTTAAGACAGCATCAAAATCTGTCAATGAGAATGCTAATTCTCCTAGAAAAGTTAAGCAAAAAAGAAAACATTTATCCAAAAAAATATAAAAATATTTTATTGAAAAAGAAGTTTAATAAAGGAGCTTTTAGTCTGATAAACCCAGACAACAGAGTTAATTCTCCTATTACAAAAAATCAAATTATCTCTTCAGAATCAGATTCTGAAGATGCAGCTCCTATTAAAAAAGCAGCCAAGAGGAAAGTAGGCCTAGTTTCTACATCTGAGTTTTCGGACTCCAATTCAAATAATGATAATTATTCTTGGCAATCTGTTTTTACACAAGAATTTTCTGATAGTTTTTCTTCGGATTATGTCCCTAAAAAGAAGAAATTTAAAAAAATCTATTAAGAAATCAAAAGCCAGGTCCACTTTAAGAGCTGAATGTCCTAGACCAGACTTGCCTCATAAAACTTCTGTCACGCCAGAAGTGGACGCAAATATTGTGAAATTTGTAAGTTCAAAAAATTTTAATATCAGAAGAGGACCTGATAAATTTTTGAAAGCTTGTCAGGATAAATATCTGGACACTTTAGGTCCTATTACTAAAATGTTGGAGCTGACTGAGGAAGCTATTGTTAACAAATCTTTGTTAGATCCTTATGTAATGAGACAATGGATTCAAAGATCTATTTATCTAATTAATGACACCAATACGGCCTTGTCTACTCAGCGTAGACAAAATATTTTGCGAAAACTTTACCATAAAATCTCCGACTTTGCTCCTACAGAGATGGGTCCTCATGCTGAGGGTCTCTTGTTTGGTAACCTAGGTTTAAAATAATTAAATTCATATGTAAATACCTTCAATGTGTTGACTAAAGTAAAAACCACTTAAAAAAATATTTTTTACCCTACACCTAACCGTGTTTTTGACTGGGCCGGGAAAGGAAGAGGCCTTTTTCCTGGTCCTCCATACTTCTCCAATAGACCTCAATATTAATCCTTCCCTCCATCAACTCAGTCCATCACAAACTTCTTCCCTTCAAGAGCCTGTTCTTGGAACCCAAGATTCTCCAGAGCAAGATCCCGTCCAAGACCTTTCTCAGGTAAGCTCTTTTTCTCCACTCAACACAAGTTGGAGGAAGATTATCCCTTTTTATAAAAAATTGGAGCTGTATAACTTCAGACGTTTGGGTTCTTCAGACTGTTTCAGGTCTCCTCCTAGATTTCATATCCCCTCCTTTCCAATATCTTCCTCCAAATCCAATTGTATTTTCAAAAGCAGACTCGAATCTTTTAGACCAAGAAATAAAAAATCTTCTTTTAAAACAAGCTATAGAAATAGCTCCAAACAACGAAAATTCGATTTTCAGCAACATGTTTTCTGTGAGAAAGAAAGAAGAATCTCTACATCCAGTGATAAATCTGAGGAATCTGAATGCCTTCCTATCTTACAATCATTTCAAGATGGAGGGAATTCATCTTCTGAGGGATTGTCTTATGGACAAAGACTGGTTAGTAAGACTGGATCTAACAGACGCTTATCTGACAATTCCTATTCATCCTTCACATCGCAATTTTCTCAGTTTTATCTGGAAAAATCTGATTTGGCTGTTTACTTGTCTCCCTTTTGGTCTTTCTTAAGCTCCTTGGGTTTTCACAAAAATTCTGAAACCTGTAGTAGCTTGGCTAAGACTCAGAGGAATTTGTCTAATTATTTATTTGGACGACATTCTTCTTATGAATCAAGATCCTTCTCTTCTTCTTTCTCATTTGGAATTAACCCTGGATATCTTAAAGAACCTAGGTTTTCTAATCAATTACAAAAAATAATTCCTTCCCATAAAATGATTTTTCTAGGTTTTCTGATAGATACATCTTTATCAACTTTGAGTCTTCCCTTGGAGGAAGCAAACAATTACAATTAGAAATTTCTAATTTATTAAAGAAAAGGTTTTTTCCAATCAGGTCTCTTGCAAGAATTGTAGGTCTTCTTTCAGCTTCAATTCAAGCTATTTTTCCGGCTCCATTACATTACAGAGCATTGCAGAGATTAAAAATATTTTATTTAAGGAAGGGTTTCTCTTATTCGCACAAGATTTCTTTGTCAGAAGAGGCCAGGATCAAATTTATCTGGTGGCTTTCCAATATAGAAGCTTGGAATGGCAAAGCTATATTTGGGAAAGCTCCAGATGTTATAATAGAATCGGATGCAAGCAATTCAGGTTGGGGTGCCAGATGTGGTTCTCAAATAACAGGAGGCAAATGGTAAATTTCGGAACGCAAGTTGCATATAAATTGTCTCAAATTGATTGCAGGTTCATTTGCAATTAAGAGTTTTGTCAAACAAAATTCTCCCATTTCCATTCTTTTACGGATGGAAAATATCTCAGCAGTTCGTTATCTGAATCGTTTGAGTGGAACTCAATCCAAACAATTATCAGCTATAACGAAGAATTTTGTACATCAATGTCTCCAGAACATCATATCTATTAAAGCAGAATAAATTCTGGGTCTCTCCAATACAGCTGCAGATTGGGGTTCTCTGTATATATCAGACTCATCGATTGGAAATTACATCCAGATATTTTTCAAAGTTTACAATTTGTCAGAGGTCCTTTCTCAATAGATTTGTTTGCATCTCGTCTGAATTATCAGATTCTTCCTTTCTTCTGTTGGCGTCCGGATCCAGAAGCGTTAGCAGTAGATGCATTTCTTCAGACATGGCCCCTTCAGGGAGGGTATGCCTTTCCTCCATTTTCAATGATTCCTCGAGTTTTGAATGTCATCAGGAGGAACAAAATTTCGGCCAACTCAATCCTGGTACCCATCTCTTCTGGAAATGTCAATCCACTTCCCGGTCCTTCTTCCTCTCGTTCCTCACCTTCTATTAGATCCAAATGGAGGTTTTCACGACCTAGTTCTTCAAGGTTCTCTTCAACTTATTGCATGGACAATTTCAGGGGATCCTGGGCTTCTGAAGGACTTTCTTCTTCAGCTAAATCATTATTACAAGACGCTTGGGCCCCAGGAAAAAAAAAATGTTATTTATCATCTTGGTCCACATGGTCTAGCTTGTTCTGTCAAAAACATTTGGATCCCTTTTCAGCTCCTTTAAATGAAATTATAAATGTTTTTTTTAACTTCTCAATTTTATGCAGGTTTAGCTTATAGATCTATTAACATTTATAGATTAGCTATATCTGCGGGTCATGAATTTATTAATAACATGCCTATTGGATAACATATATCAATTTCTAGACTTATTAAATCGATTAAAATTAAAAGACCTCCTTCAGCTAAGTATTCTTCCTTTTGGGATGTTAATTTATTTTTTTCCCTGCTTCTCTTCAGGAAATTTTGAATGCCGCTGACTGGTCTTCTGATTCAGTTTTTAGACAATTTTATTTTAAACCCATCAATTCTTTGCCTCAATGTTTATTAGAATAAGTTTTATTTCTAGCTTTAAACTTGCAAAATAGGAGTCTGTCCTTGTAATAAAATTCAGATTATCATAGCTTTGTGAAGGAATAATCTAGATTTTATTAACGAGACAGAGATTAGTATTTTCCCTCCCCTTTTCGCTACCCTATTGGTATTTGTATTTATTTATATTGGATAAATAATTTATTTATATTTATTTCAGCTCCTGGTCCCTCTCCTTCAGGATTTTGAACGTCTGCAAAATTCAGAAGAAGATCTTCAGATTCAAGCTTTATATGAAGAGTTTTCAACAAGTTCTACAGGATTTCATCCTCCTTGTCAAATTCCTTCGGATGAACTGTGTTTCAAATTTTTTTCTTTATTTTTTCTGGTTTTTACTTATGTTTTTTTGTATTAGTTTATGGACTCATTTGTGAAGGCTTCAATAATATTTTCTCCTCAAGCACCAAAGTTCAAAGAGGCAGTTGGGATATTATTTGGACAGTTTATAGCAAAATTAATTTTCCTGATTGGTCTGAATTAGATCACACCATCCAGGGTTGTTTTTCATTGGTTACCATATTCATTTCTGTGTTTTCTATGTTTAATATTTAAAGTTGAGCAGTAAAGGAAAAGGCTTATGCAAAATACTCGTCTCTGTCTCTTTAATAAAATCTAGATTATTCCTTCACAAAGCTAGGATAATCAGAATTTTGTCAATTTGCTTACATGGGTCTGAGGTTATATACACAGTTTGAGTCTCTGCTTATAGATTAGAGAGCAAGGAGGCAGAGTGCAACAGTAGTTTTCCTTTAATTGCTGAAAAGTGTTACCTCATTTAAATCATGGAATGTGTATTTATATGTCTGTCCTATTGAAAAATTAAGTAGCGTGTGCATTACAAGATGAAAGTAAAACCCAACGTGCACTAACCAAAGTACTTTGCGATATTGCAGCCGCGTTAACTTATTCTCCCCAAAGACTTTAATGGAGGGTGCAATAGAAAAAAATAACAATCATCACTTGTGCGCTTACAGGAGTTATGAATATTTTACATTTCAGTGTTCTTCATATAGAGGAAAATTCTATTTTTATTGTATATATATATATATATATATATATATATATATATATATATATATATATATACACAGTATATATAGCTATAGATATCTATTTTACATTAACATTATCAGATATATATGGAAAAATATACTTAATAACAAAAATGTAAACAAATTCTATGTGAAGAACATAGGAATGTAAAATATGTGTAACACGATTCATATTTTGTGCTTTAGTTCTAACGTGGTGTCGGGTTAGCGCACATGAAGAATTAATAATCTTAAAGCGCGTTCTTGATATATTAAATATAAAATATTTAAAAATCATTATTAAAAATGATATATATATTCTATTGATTATTTATAATTTTTTACAGTATCTATAATCATTTTTAATTATTATTAATATGTCAGGAACACATTTATAGGAATAAATATACAGGTTTAGGCATATACAGATATACTGTATATAATATATTTTTAAAATAAAGAAAAATCTGTATATGAAGAACATTAGAATGTTAAATATGTACAGAAAATATACAGTAAAATAAATACATATATACACACACATATATGCATACCTACACATAGTTAGACATGTATATGTATGTATATACAATATAGATTATAGCCCTTTGCAGTTAAACACCTTGATATATACTACAGTGTTCTCCACAGAAAATGTTGCCAGCCAGGTGGCATTATAAAGTAGCCATGGTGAGGGCAGTGTAATATTTTTTAATATTATATCATTTTCAGCTATCTAAAGCACAAATTAATTACATAATTTAACGTAAATTTATTTAATGATCATTTGTGCAAAAAACTTGAACATTTTTAATATTATCTCATTTTAGCTTAATATTGGCTAAAATTTTAGCCGGGTGGTCAATAAAAATAGCTAAAAAGACCCTGGGGAAAACATATACATGAACCATATATGTACGATATATTTTGTAACCCTTATAACTTTATATATATATATATATATATATATATATATGTATGTATGTGAATAATTGTTATCAGATAGTGTTTATATGAGTGTAACTAATTGTCAATGTTGTGTTATGTGCAACTTTTTAAAGGCACTAGCCTATAAGTGAGGTTTTCAATCACACTAACGAGTGTAAAATGCGATTGCGCTCTCTTGGTCATGTTTACTTTTAACTTATAATATAGCACTCTTTCCGTTTTAATGGCAAAAAGACGATATCGCTTGCGCAGTTAGCGCGTCACTTGTTTTTTTCTTTCTATGTAAAACAGTGCAGAGCATAAAATCATTGAAATCTTTTTTTAGGTCATCAGGATCTTTTCTTGCAGCCACTCATATCATTTGGGGAATCAAATTTATCACAAATCTGAAAATGTCTAAATCTTGATTGTCACTCATAAATGTTTTTGGGTAAATCTCTAATAAAAATGACAATTCTGGTGATGTGAGACCCAATAACCTCTCCTGTTAGGAATTCATCTAATTCACAATTTGACCAAACAGGGTTGCTGTGCATATTGAGAGTATTGCAAACAATCAGTTTAGAACATAGAAGGAAATTGCTTTAAAAATAATATTTAATAAATTAAATTAGAAAAATAGATTTTTTTACAAAACATATCCAGATCTGCAAAATGGTGAATATATATGTCATTACATAATAATGTTGCATATTTGTTATTTTCATTTTGTCACAGTTTATATTACGATATCAGTATTAACACCACTGCTAAATTTACATTCTTGCATATAATTCAATTGTGGCTAAAGTTAAAATCAATCATTTTAAAAGATTACAAGTTACCTGGTTAAAACCTACTCAGATTTTTTGTATTTACAAATCAACAGAGTTTTAAGGAAAAGCTTTATATTCATACACACAAAATCATTTTGATCCAGATAATCACATTCAATATTAAGAGACTTTTAAATTTGCTCCTATTATCAAATTTACTACATTCATTTTGTATCCAATGTTAAAAAATCATATCTAGGTATGCTCAGAAGCAGCAACGCACTACTGAGAGCTGGCTGGTGATTGGTGGCTGCACACATATGCCTCTTGTCATTGGCTCATCAGATGTGTTCAGCTAGGTACCAGTAGTACAGTGCTGCTTTGAAGCTTACTTTACCTATGGGTTTAACTTTTCAGGGGTTAAACATAGATACATGCAAGCAATAGTACAATAATAAAATTCTGTAACACATTAGAGAATTTTATTTTTCCCTTTTTTCCTCCTTAAATAAGTCTAGGACAGTCAAATGAATGCTGTGAATCTAGCAAAAATTTAAGTAAAGCAAAAAGGATAAAAAGCTAAACTTACGTGTAGTTTGACTTGTGTTTGCACTGTCTTTGCTGGAGACATCACTTGCTGAAACGGTAAAAACCTGGAAATGATAGTTCACCCCAGGGTTTAACCCAGTCACATTATAATGAGTGGCATTGGCCTCTGTTGTTTGGTTGAACACATATATGTTACTAGTTGATGCAAGAATATTGTATTTATATGTTGATGAATTTGTCTCATTAGGATTGGTCCATAATAGTTCCACACTGATATCTGTATATCCGGTTACATTTAAACTGCTGACTGTGGATGGTTCTAAGATGAAAGAGAAAACAAAAGAGTATTTCAGATATACTTTTAAATTATTATATAAGTAAAAACCTTTGCATTATATTTAACACTGAAAATGTTAGGTTTTCCAATTCTGAAAACTGGAAGTGCAGGTTGCAGACAAACCCTGCTACATATCGATTCTTAACAGGCTTCTATCTGGATTGGCGCCCCCAAATAAGATAGGTGGTCCAGAGCTACAGGATTTGGCAACACTAAACAGTAATAATAATTATAATACTAATAACACATTATTATTATTATGTGGAGGGGGAATTTGGCCATTTAAAAATAATTGCAGTACACATTGTGTTATTGTATTCATGATGTTTTCACACTAGCATGAAAGTGTGACCAAAGATGATGCCTATTTTCATACTTAATACATATACATATATATAAATATATATATATATATATATATATATATATATATATATACTGTATATACATTTTTTCATGATAAAGAATAACATATGTATATGCCACACTTTATTAAAGGACCAGTACAGACCAATACAGTAGATTTGCATAATCAACAAATGCATTATAAGAAGTCAATGCAATAGCACTTAGTCTGAATTTCAAATGAGTAGTGGATTTGTTTTAAATAAATTGCAAATTTGTCTATTTCCACTCCCCCTGTATCATGTGACAGTCATCAGCCAATCACAAATGCATATACATATATGCTGTGAATTCTTGCACATGCTCAGTGGGAGCTGGTGACTCAAAAAGTGTAAATATAAAAAGACTGTGCACATTTTGTTAATGGAAGTAAATTGGAAAGTTGTTTAAAATTGCCTGCTCTATCTGAATAATGAAAGTTTAATTTTGACTTGAGTGCCCCTTTAAGGAAAAGTTTTAGAGAAATAGGGTATCCTAACCAATGTCTAAAAATTGGTGAGGAAAACAAACAAGAACAAAAACAAGCGATTAGAATTATAGGCACATATGATGAGAACAACCATAAAGTCTGCCAGATCTTTAAAAAAAACACTGGCATGTGCTTAAAGATGACCCAGACTTGTTGGAAGTGATCACTGAGAATCCATTGATAACAAATAGGAGATCACAAAATCTCAAAGATATCCTCACTAATAGTCACTTTTGTGTTCCAAAACCTAGAACCTGGCTAAAGGAAACTAAAGGATTTTACGAGTGTGGTCATTGTAAAGCCTGTAGGAAAGTGAGACCTACAAAATTCTTTACACACCCAAGCACGCATAAAAAATATGAAATCAAATCCTTTCTTAACTGGTTGTCCAAAATGGTCATATATGTGGCTATGTGCAAATGTAATATGATCTATATAGGTGAAACATCTAGGGAACTGAGAACTAGAGTCCTGGAGCATATGGGTGACACAACATGCCGATAACAAGTATGACATTCAGTTTTCTGCAATTGAACAAATTAAATTGAAAGGCAGAAGAGGTAACATTAATAAAATTTTGCTGCAAAAAGAGTGTAGATGGATACACAAACTAAACTCTGCTGCAACCAAGGGATTGATGAATGGGTTATAGGTGATATGTGACATATACTCTTACCAATAATAAGAGGTATGCATAAAAGAAGCCCTGGAGGAGCAGATACGTCGGAGGGGCATGTGACCCCCTACCTAGGGACCAATGGAGCTGAGTGGGTGGAGAGCTGGGATCGGGTATATAGGAAGGGGGAGTGGTCCAAAAGAGCGCCAAAATTATCCTACAAAGGTCCGTGGGGGAAGAAGCTGGAGTTTCTGTCACGTACCTTGTATGAGAATGGCATCTCTGCAGGACCTGATCGAGTCTGTGACAGCCTTGGCTAATGCCAGAGGCGCAGACTGGGTGAGGGATCAGTTGAGGACAGTGGGCTTGGCGCCACTGGAGAGCGGAGATGCTGTCTGAGAGGCAGGACATCACGGCCTTCTGGAGGGAGGCCTGCCAGGAGGGCCAGACCACCAGAGTGGCTCAGTCCAGAAGTCGGCGGCAGGCCCAGGACGCAAGGGCCATGCTTGAGAAGAAGTTTGAGGAGAATGTCGCCTGCAGTGACCGGACCCGCGGCAACGGAAACGGCGGCGGTGGCCGGGGTCATTGGAGTGAGGAAGTCAGCTGGAGAAGGATGAGAGGCGGCAACGGATCGAGGAGTGGATGGCGGGACTACAGGATCCGGTGGGAGGACCAGGTGGAGCCAGCCGACGAGGAGGTTGCAGTGGAAGGAGACGCCGGAGGCAGGTAAGAAGAGAGGCGGCGGACAAGTAGTGTGACGGTGTGATGATGGGGCAGAGGGGATGTTCACCGGGGGATGAGGAGCAGATGCAGGGGGGGTGTCGGGGTGATTGCAGGGGGCACAGAGGGGATATGGGTTAAGGTCTGAGGGGCCTGTATAATAAAACAGGGAAATAATTAAAAAGGGGGGCCCGTGTGGGGATAAACATGGGCCGGATTAGCAAAGAGGTACATGGGTTAATTATATGGGTATTTAAGGTCCAAGGGGCATGTAAAATGACAAAGGAGAATGATTAAAAAATGGGGGCCCGTGTGGGGATAAACATGGGCCGGATTAGTGGGATAGCGGTTGGGGGTATGGGGGCCCCATGAAGGGATTGAGGGCATTAGGTAGTGCAGAGTTAGGAGAGGGTTTGGGCAGCCTGGGGATGAAGGCCTTAGGAATGGGAAGCCACGTGGGGGCATGCAGGCATTAGGCAGTAACATTGGGGGAACTCAAATCGCCATCCCATAAATTAGCAGGCTTTCTGACAGGGAGTTACAGGTTCCCTCTGCTTTCAGAGCAGTTTGTGGGCAGTCAGGGGAGCGGCCCATGTAAGCCAGGGTGCAGCATGTCCACATTTTTCTAGAGGGTTGCGCAAAAAAAAAATTGAGGAAATTGGGTTTAGTAGTTACAAGCTATATATTATGTACTGATGTAACAATCTGAATATGATATATATATATTCCTCCTCCTCTCCTTTCCCCCCTCTCCTCTCTTGTTTCCTCCTCCCCTCCTTCTTCCCCCCTCCCTTTCTTCGGGTTGGGGGGGTGCTTAGGATTGTGGTGTGGTTCAGTGTTAATTTGAGGGTGGTACCCTGTCTGCCTTCTGCCTTTCTTGCCTTGCAGGGGTACAAGCAGAGGGGAGCAGGAACAGCGACAGCGGACCTGCGAGGCAGGGGTCGCCCCAGGAGGAGCCCGACTTTAATGAGATGGATATGGATACCATTTTTCTTGGGGACTCATATAATTGATGAGGAGCTGCAAGGGAATGTGGAAGAGTCAGGACCAAGGACAGCGGACCAGGTAGGGGACATGAGGGTGTTAGCCCAATTGCTGCAGATTATGTCACCTGGTGCTGCGGGAGGGGAGAGGGGGAGAGGACAAAGGAACATAGACAACGGGAGCAGGTCTGGCACGGGGTGGTCTGGGTGGACTAGCCTTGAACATGTTGTATCTTCCCAGGCAGGATCCGGGCATGGCGGCAGACATGGCAGCCAAAGAGGGAGTGGAATGGAAGCGGAAAGACGGCAGGACAGGTCCCGTTCCCCGGTGGAAGTCAAGAGACAGAGGGTGCCGCACACCTCCCCGACCTGGGGCAGGCTGGAGAGATCACCTAGGCGAGGTGGTTACGCGGACAGGAACAGGACGAGGGACAGGATACAATCAATGGGGAGGCAAGGGGATGGAGCTGGAAGGGGGGACAGGAGATCCCTGGAGAGGACCAGGAGGGCGGAGGCATTTGGAAGCAGAAGTCAGGAGGAAGGCAGAGCAGGACAGGCCATGGCACCTCTCAACACAGGTGAGGTGTCAAGATCAACAGAAACAGCTATCACAACTAATGTGGGGAATGTAAATGAAGGAGTGTCTGGGTTATTGAGAGGTTTGAGAAAGTTGGTGGCACAGGCAGAGAAGCAGTGTGGGGGTGGTACAGGGGTAGCAGGTGTCTGGGGCCAGCAGGTGGGGGGCCAAGGGGCTACAGGGGGGGCGGTGGCAGTGGCAGCCGGGGATCTATTAAGGTAGCCGAGGTTGCAATGAGTAGGCCATGCCTCTGCACGATCGGGCCACTGGGGATACATTTGGCCCAGGACATCAAGGAAAAGACTTGGAAATGGGAGTTCTTGGAGATTTTTTCCCTGTTGCCGTTGGAGCAGTTTGTGGAGATTAAGGAGGATACCAAAGGAGAACATGGAGAAAAGGAGGAAGAAGAGCGGAAAAAGAGGTACAGAAAGTTGCCCAAGACCTTTGGGAACTGATCTAGGGCGTTTTGCATATTGGCAAGCGTAACGGCGGAGAAGTTTCCGGAGCAGGGATCCGCGCTGTTTTCTTATTTTGATGAAATAGCCGCGGCGTATCAGACTTACGGTGGGATGGCTTGGTGGCGTTACGATGAACAGTTTCGCCAGAGGATAGCAGTGCGATCCCCACTTTGAGGGGGCCAGTCCTTTCACGGGCTGGGGGAAGCAGGGGCAGGAGGAGGAGGCACGACAGCGGCAATGGCTATCAGAAAAGGTTTATGCTTCAAGTTCAACGATGGACTGTGTAGGTTTGGGGAAACGTGTAAGTATAAACACGAATTTTCAGGATGTGGGGGGGCCCACGCATGCGCAAAATGCTTTAGAAGAGGGAAGTTCCCGGCCAAACCGGGGGACGTGGGTACACAGGGCGCGGACGCCAGTGAGGGTCGAAAGGATGGTCCCTTGGTTAAAACGGTATGCTAAGGGGCCAAAGGGGGGTGCGGGATGCGGAGTTGCTGCTGTCAGGCTTTAGTTTGGGGTTTTGGATCCTGTTTGTCGAAAGGGGGGGAGTCAGGGCAAAAGGGAACTTGAGATCAGCCAGGGAATTCCCGGAGGTGGTCCGGAGTAAATTGGGGAAAGAAGTTGCGCTGGGTAGGATGGCGGGCCAATTCAGAGATGTGCCATTGAATAATTTGAGGGTCTCTCCTATGGGAGTAGTTCCGAAGAAGGTTCCGGGGCAGTTTCGGATGATTCACCATCTGTCTTACCCAAAAGGGGCTTCAGTTAATGATGGGATTGACCCGGAGGTAACAGCGGTCAGGTACGCATCCTTTGATAAGGCAGTGGAACTGGTGAGGGCAGCAGGGGTGGGGGCTTAGATGGCAAAAGTAGACGTGGAAGCGGACTTTCGACTGCTACCGGTGCACCCGAGGTGTCACCATCTGCTGGGGTGTTTTTTTGACGAGGCGTATTTCGTGGACTTATGTCTGCCGATGGGTTGCTCCATTTCGTGTTGCTATTTCAAAAAGTTCAGTTGTTTCGTGGAATGGGTGGTAAGACAGACGGCGAGGTTGGGGTCGATGGTGCACTATTTGGATGACTTCCTGTTTGTGGGCCCGGAGGGATCTGCGGATTGTGAAGATTGATGAAGGCCTTTATGCAGGTGGCAGGCGACTTTGGGATTCCGGTGGCAGCTGAAAAGACGGTGGGGCTGGCGACGTGCTTGAGCTTCTTGGGTATTCAAATCGATACGCACCTGATGGAGTGTAGTTTGCCGGCGGATAAAGTGGAGGATTTGTTAGCCACAATTGAAGGGGTGTTGGGGAAGCAGAAGCTGAAATTGAAGGAATTGCAATCACTAATTGGAAAGTTGAATTTTGCATGTAAAATTATACCGGTGGGACGGATTTCACGAGAATGCTATCGCTGGCAACTGCGGGGGTGAAGGAACCGTCGCACAGAATCCGGCTGAGGAAAGAGCTGAAAGAGGACTTGGTGGTTTGGAAGACATTTTTGGAGGAGTTTAATGGGAAAGCCCTAGTGCAGGAGGTGGTGACGGCAGAGTCGGATCTCCACTTGTTCATGGATGCGGCAGGGGCAGTTGGCTTTGGGGATTTCCTACAGGGCAGGTGGTGTGTTGGGTTATGGCCCAAGTGGTGGCAAGAGGAAGGTTTGACAAAAAACTTGGTGTACTTGGAACTGTTTCCCTTGGTGGTGGCATTGGAGGTATGGCCACATCTTTTGGCAGATAAGAGGGTAACCTTTCATTCTGATAACATTGGTGTAGTTTATGCAGTGAATCGCCTCACAGCCTCATCCTTGCCTGTAGTCCACTTGTTGCGGTTATTTGTGCTGAAATGTTTGCAATGCAATGTGTTGTTTCAAGCAGTGCATGTGCCTGGTAAAGACAACAATGTGGCTGATGCTCTTTCCCGTTTACAGTGGGATCGATTTCGGGAGTTGGCTCCGGAGGCAGAAGAGTACGGGGATCAATGCCCAGAGTCGTTATGGAGGAGAGCATTCGCGACAGGTTGAATTTGGTGAGGGGAGCGGTAGCTCCAGGAACTTGGAAAGCATACACGCAGGTTTAGGCTCTGTGGTTTACATTTTTGCAGGGGCGGGCGGTGGTTGATCTTCCGAGGACAGAATGGAAGCAGTGGTTGATTGGATGTTGGAATGGCGGAGGATGGGGGTGTCCAGATCCATGGTGAGGAGAAGGTTGTCGGCCCTGGCCTTCTTATTTCAGCTGATGGGATGGGAGGACGTTTCTAAGAGGTTTGTGGTTAGATTGGCAGCGAGGAGTTTGTGTAAAGGGAGGAGGGTGCCGGATGGCAGAAGACCTGTGGACTATTCAGTTTTGCTGCGCATCATTGGAAAACTGAGAGAAATCTGTTTATCGTATTTTGAATATAAGCTATTTAGGTTGGCTTTTGTGATGGCCTTTTTTGGGGCCTTTGGGATATCAGAGCTAGTGGGTATGAATAAAAGGGACAAAGGGGGGATCCAGTGGGAGGATGTGGCGATGGGAGTCGGGGTGCTAGATATATGGCTGAGGAGGTCCAAGACGGACCAGGTGGGGAGGGGCTGCCAGATATCCTTGGGAACCTTGGGGGGGAATTTGTTCTCCAGTACAAAGTTTTCAGGATTATGTGGGGGTGAGGCCCCAGGGAGGGGGACCCCTATTTATTCATAAGGATGGGACATCATTGTCACGCTTCCAATTTCAGGCAATTTTAAAAAGGTGTGTGAATTTGTTGGGGTTGGAGCCAAGGGAGTTTGGGACACACTCATTCCGGATAGGGACGGCCATGGAGGCGAAAGCCTTAGGTATAGGGGTTGGGGGGATTAAGAAGATTGGGAGGTGGGTGTCTAACAGTTATTTGTCGTATGTTAGGCCGGCTTTAATTTAGAATTGACATGGTGGCCGTGTGTTTTTTTTTTCTTGTTTTCCAGGTCTGGTTAATTGTTGGTTGATGGGCCACTCATACATTTACTGGGCACGGAAGACGGCGGCAGTTAAGGAGCAAGGGGTGCAATTGGGGTGGTCAGCGGATGAGGTCTGTATGCGTTGGTTGGGTTTCAGAGGTATGAGGTGGGACCAGATGCTGGTCAAAGTGATAGAGTATGCGAGGCTTTACCGACCGCCGGAGGTCCTGTTTATACACATTAGGGGTAATGATTTAGGTTTCATGGCGCAAAAGGAGTTGGTGAATGCAATGAAGAGGGATGTGGAGAGATTGTTGGAACTGTTTCCAGGGCTGGTAATATTGTGGTCTGAAATAGAGCCGCGGTTGGCTTGGAGGGCGGCATGGGATATTAAAAAGCTGGATACATCTCAAAGGAAAATTAACAGAATGATGAGTGTTTTTGTTAAAAGGAGGGGCGGGTTGTCTTTACGGCATCTGGAATTTGAAGGAGAGTCTGGGAGATGTTTTTTCCTTCGAGATGGGGGGCATTTAAATGAGGTGGGTTTGCATTTGTTCAATTTTAACATTAAGGAAGGGGTGACAAAGGCCTTTGGGTTGGTTGGCGGGGCAAGGCGGTAAGGCCTGTGCCTGTGGCAGAGTGCTTGCCTGGTGGGATAGCAGTAAGGGGTACCTCCTGGAATGCCAGGGGAGAATATGATGGATAATGGATTTATGCAACTGCTATGGGCAAGCTCTGTTTGGTGGGTTTGAGTATTTGACTGAGGAGTTGATTATTTATAACTGGTTATGTGTTAAAGTTAATAAAAAGCTGCGGCCTTTGTACCCCAATTATGGTGTTGTGTATTTATTCCAAATAGTTCCCAGTGGAAGGGTCATAAGAGGCACAATGTCAAAATCTATAAGTGAACCTCTCACCCACCCGGGTAGCAGAATCCTGTACAACAAAAAATAGTATACACCTGAATTACTATTACCTTTATGCTCAGAATGATATACATTCATTCGTAGCTCCTAAGGCAGTGCATATGCATCCTTGTTCAATTGGAACTATTTTAAATATCACCTTTGATTGTGAACAATGAGATATTTGTCTCTAATACATGTGTAAATAAGTGATCGAACAATGATATTAATGGGTATCACATATGAACAGAATACACACTTCTAAATCACTACATATGAGAACGTTACACCATCCATATTGAATCATAAATAGAATAATAAAATCCTGTATTATGCTTTTCCTTAAAGGCATAAAACTGATCCATATAAGTTATATCAAAGGATTATTGGAATAAATGCTAAATTTTCTCTGTTTGTCCCCTATATATGTATCTAACGACATGTATAGGGTAAAATTAACCTGATAAGTGTATTATGGATTGTTAAAAACCTTGGTAGTTAAAATCAGGTAGGAAAGCTGAATCTGTAGCGTAACAATAACATTCATATTTTGGATAAGCGATATGTGAGAGCTCTGCCTATTACCATTGGCACTAGGATCGCCAGGCTGCTGACACTTACGCCCATACGAGACATAACCATGGCAACAGATACCTATATAATAAGAGAAACTAGCTGAGACCGCACCTAAGCCCTGACCAAGTCACGTACAGTGACAAAACGTGTCGGAGCACGGGGTTGAGAGGATTAAGTGTGGTTTGAAGCGTGTTTGCTGTAAACAATTTGTAGCAATTTTTGTTACTTTAATAACTTAGATATTGATTAATCTAAGTGAAATAAATGAATGAGTAACGCTTGAAATATTTGCTACATATACTTACTCCATGATATGGGAGTTGCATTTAATTTGTACTGACTATTGATAATTGCAGCACTAGGGACTACAGCTAGAAATCGGCTAACTGTGTTAAATCACAGCAGTATGCAGACAGGAGGTCGCCTTTGAGCGCATAGATCAGCCAACCTGTGTGAAAGTTGAATCCCTGTGCATGATTACAGTGAGTAAGGAGAAAAAAAGGAGAAAAACGTAAGGAGAAAAATAAGGAGAAAAAAGTGTGCCCAGGCGCCAAACCAAACGGAGGCTAAGGTATAAAAGCAATAAATCGTGTAATTAAATTATGTGATTAAAATATTTATTACAAACTTGATCAATAAAAGCAGATATCATGGATCCATGCAAAAATTACCATAAGACAAAGTGACACATTAAAAGATAAAATACGTAATAAAATAGTTGATTAAAACATATATGGTAAGACAAGAAGCATACACGGGTATCGGTCAGGAATTACAAAAGTGATGGAAAAAATCCGAACAAGGGTCCTGGTGTGGACAGAAAAAGAAAAAGAAACAATGTGAAGGTGATAAAATGTCAATAAGTCAATGATCCTTTTCAAATTGAACGGTGATCCAAATAAGCAACAAGTCAAATGTCCAAAAAATATATATCCAAAAATAATGAGGTCAACGTGGTGTCATATCCAAAGAAAAATAAAAATAAAAATAAACAAATCCAGTGGTGTGGTAAAATGTATGCAATCCAAACGTGAAAAAAAGTCTAATAAAAAATGTGCTGATCACAAACAAAGGTGAAGTGCCAATATCAAACAATAAAAATACTGTCAGGCAGAAATATTCAGTGATACAATGTCTCTGTGCTCCTAGTAGCTGGCGATCACAAGCAACTAGTGGGCCAGAGTGGAAAAAATCCTGTGGGAAAAAATCCTGTGGGGAAAAAAGATAGAGCAAAATGTGTAGAACATTCACAAATAAATTCTCTGATTGAAATAAGGCTTACCAGTGCAGGTCTACGCGTTTCGGCCCTTACTAGGCCTTTATCAAGACTTGAAATTCTAACTGATAATTTTGCAAGAAAACTAGAATGTTGTTTGCTGTTTTTTTACACAATCTGTTTCTTTTAATGTTTACTTTGAGTTAACAGATTTGTTTTTACCAAAGGAGGACTGTTTAATATCCCTTTAAACTATGGTGACCATATTGCCATTTTAAAAAGAGACACATATGAAAAAAATGTTCCATTTTAAGAACTCTGACATATGTATGTTTCATATGTGTCCATTTTTTAAAGCAGCAATATGGTCACCCTACTTGAAACACATAGACTTGTAGGGTCAATAGTGCTAAAATGACATTCTGTAAGTAATTACAGCATGTAATGTTGGCTCTACAATGCCCCATTTTATACTACAATTTCCAAAATGAAAAAAATAAAAGCCCAGGAATTCTTCCTTATTCTCTATATTAACCAGCTCAGAAAAACAGTTACTCTAAATATCAATCACTATCACTTTGAAGCCATATAGAGCAACATAAACAACTTACTGTTACCATGCTTACAATGTAAAACTTAAAGATAACCAAAGAGAAAAAAATATAATCCAGATTCACTGGTTCACTGGTTTAAGTATTAAGTGAATGAACTAGATAAAGAGGGAGTCAGATCTGCTCATGCTCAGAACGAACGAAACTTAAAGAGAATGTGTAATTTTTAAAATTAGATTAAAAACAGCGGCACTTTAATTCATCAAAATTTACATTTCACTCCTGTTGTGAAAAAAACTTACCTTTTAATCTTCATAGCAGCTCCAGCTTCCTCCACCCGTCGCAAAGCCTCTTCCTGGATCTAAAATGAGGAATCCGGCTTCCTCCAATCATGGCGTTGAATCAGAAGCTGATTCCCGGGGGAGGAAGCCATGATTGGAGGATGACCTATCCATCATTTCTGACATCAGAAATGGCTTGCGACGACCGGAGGAAGCTGGAGCTGCTTATCTTTTAATGTGTCACTTTGTCTTATTGTAATTTTTTGCATGGATCCATGATATCTGCTTTTATTGATCAAGTTTGTAATAAATATTTTAATCACATAATTTAATTACACAATTTATTGCTTTTATACCTTAGCCTCCGTTTGGTTTGGCGCCTGGGCACACTTTTTTCTCCTTATTTACCTCTGCGGTGACAGCTAGGGATCACCCCCCCTGGGCTTTTAGGCTATTATTGGCGCTGGAGTACACCCCAGTTTCTCAATTCATGATTACAGTGACATCACTACGTCTCTTCTCTCAGCCCACACAGCTCTATTTTTTAACTATTAGCTGGATTTCAGAAATATAAATGTGAAGTGGAAGTGATTTACCCAGTCATATCTGAGGCTCCGGCTGTATTTTTAAATGTGTGACTGTGTTGCATATTTATTAATAAAGTTTTTTTTTTTTTTTTATTTACTTCAATATTTAAAATTTTCAGTGTGTAATTCAGCACTGGGCTTTTAAGCCCCAAATCTTTTAGGGATCCCTAATCTGTATTAAGGCCGCCTCTTATAACATGCTTTTTTATTTGCTTTTCCCAACAGGGGAGAGCTAGTTCATGTGAGCCATATAGATAACATTGTGATCACGCCTGTGGCAGACACTGCACTAATTGACTAAAATCCAAGTCAATAGATAATAAATAAAATGTCATGTGATCAGGGGCTGTCAGAAGATGCTTAATTACAAAGTAATCACAGAGGTAAAAAGTATAATAATATAACAGTGTTGGTAATGCAAAACTGGGGAATTAGTAATAAAGGGAGTATCTATATTTGAAAACAATAAAAATTCTGGTGTAGACTTTAACACATGATTTTGCACTTATCCTTATATTGTAGTGCAAAAATAACATGCTCTAATTTATTAGCGCATGGAATTTTAGCACTGTTGACCCTGAGTCGTGTGACAACCACTGCTGATTGGCTCACAGGTCGATACTGCTCTGGACAAGCAATTCTCTGAGAGGTACTTTAAACTGTTTATTCGCTTTGCAGGGATTGAAGGGATATTAAAAAGTCTGTTTCATTATCATAATAAAAAAGCAATGAACAGTAGCATATACTTAATATAAATAATTGCAATATGTATTACTCATCTATTTAAATAAATGTACCTTTTATTTATTTTTTCAAACTTCATTTGTGCAGTGTCCATTACTTCCTGTCACAGCCCTACAAGGAGGCTGTGGTCTCTACAGGAAGTTTATCTAGCATCATGTCATACAACTTCCAGAGTTGGTTTAAGTATTAAGTGAATAAACTAGATAAATAGGGAGTCAGATCTGCTCATGCTCAGAACGAACAAAACTTAAAGAGAATGTGTAATTTTTAAAATTAGATTAAAAACAGGGGCACTTTAATTCATCAAAATTTACATTTCACTCGTGTTGTGAAAAAAACGTACCTTTTAATCTTGACAGCAGCTCCAGCTTCCTCCACCCGTCGCAAAGCCTCTTCCTGGATCTAAAATGAGGAATCCGGCTTCCTCCAATCACGGTGTTGAATCAGAAGCTGATTCCCGGGGGGGGGAAGCCGTGATTGGAGGATGACCTATCCATCATTTCTGACATCAGAAATGGCTTGTGACGACCGGAGGAAGCTGGAGCTGCTGTCAAGTTTAAAAGGTAAGTATTTTTTCACGAGTGAAATGTAAATTTGAATAAATTAAAGTGCCCCTGTTTTTAATCAAATTTTTAAAAACCGGCACTTTAGCATCAAAATTTACATTCACTTTAAGTTTAAAAAATGTTCCCCTTTTATCACACTGGGGCAGGGGCTACCAAAGGAGGACTGTTTAATATCCCTTTAAACTAGAGTGACCATATTGCCACTTTAAAAAGAGACACATATAAAAAAAAAAATGTTCCATTATAAGAACTCTGACATATGTATTTTTCATATGTGTCCATTTTTAAAAAAAAGCAATATGGTCACCCTATTTGAAACACGTACGCTTAGATTTAGAGTTTTGTCAGTAACGACCCGTGTAGCTAACACATGCTTTTTTTCCCTGCACCTTTTAAATACCGCTGGTATTTAGAGTTCACAGAATGGCTGCGTTAGGCTCCAAAAAAGGAGCGTAGAGCATAATTTACCGCCACTGCAACTCTCAATACCAGCGGTGCTTACGGACGCGGCCAGCTTCAAAAACGTGCTCGTGCACGATTCCCCCATAGGAAACAATGGGGCAGTTTGAGGTGAAAAAAAACCTAACACCTGCAAAAAAGCAGCGTTAAGCTCCTAACGCAGCCCCATTGTTTCCTATGGGGAAACACTTCCTAAGTCTGCACCTTACACCCTAACATGTACCCCGAGTCTAAACACCCCTAACCTTACACTTATTAACCTCTAATCTGCCGCCCCCTGCATATTATTATTAACCCCTAATCTGCCGCTCCGTACACCGCCGCAACCTACATTATCCCTATGTACCCCTAATCTGCTGCCCATAACACCGCCGACCCCTATATTATATTTATTAACCCCTGATCTGCCCCCCACAACGTCGCCTCCACCTACCTACAATTATTAACCCCTAATCTGCCGACCGGACCTCACCGCTACTATAATAAATGTATTAACCCCTAATCCACCTCACTAACCCTATAATAAATAGTATTAACCCCTAATCTGCCCTCCCTAACATCGCCGACACCTAACTTCAAGTATTAACCCCTAATCTGCCGACCAGACCTCACGGCTACTCTAATAAATTTTTTAACCCCTAAAGCTAAGTCTAACCCTAACACCCCCCTAAGTTAAATATAATTTTAATCTAACAAAATAAATTAACTCTTATTAAATAAATTATTCCTATTTTAAGCTAAATACTTACCTTAAAATAAACCCTAATGTAGCTACAATATCAATAATAATTATATTGTAGCTATTTTAGGATTTATATTTATTTTAAAGGCAACTTTGTATTTATTTTAACCAGGTACAATAGCTATTAAATAGTTAAGAACTATTTAATAGCTAACTAGTTAAAATAATTACAAAATTACCTGTAAAATAAATCCTAACCTAAGTTACAATTAAACCTAACACTACACTAGCAATAAATTAATTAAATAAAATACCTACAATTATCTACAATTAAACCTAACACTACACTATCAATACATAAATTAAATAAAATACCTACAAATAAATACAATTAAATAAACTAACTAAAGTACAAAAAATAAAAAAAGCTAAGTTACAAAAAATAAAAAAATTAATTTTAACAAACATAATAAAAATATTACAACAATTTTCAGCTAATTACACCTACTCTAAGCCCCCTAATAAAATAACAAAGCCCCCCAAAATAAAAAAAATGCCCTACCCTATTCTAAAATTAAAATAGAAAAGCTCTTTTATCTTACCAGCCCTTAAAAGGGCCTTTTGCGGGGCATACCCCAAAGAATTCAGCTCTTTTGCCTGTAAAAAAAAACATACAATACCCCCCCCCAACATTACAACCCACCACCCACATACCCCTAATCTAACCCAAACCCCCCTTAAATAAACCTAACACTCAGCCCCTGAAGATCTTCCTACCTTGTCTTCACCATGCCAGGTATTACCGATCGCTCCAGGCTCCGAAGTCTTCATCCAAGCCCAAGCGGGGGCTGGTGATCCATCATCCGTCTGAAGTCTTCTATACAGCGGCGGCTGAAGAGGTCCAGAAGAGGCTCCAAAGTCTTCATGCTATCTGGGCAGAAGAGGAGATCCGGACCGGCAACCATCTTCTTCCAAGCGGTGACAAGCGGCTCCATGTTGAAGACCTCCGGCGCGGATCCATCCTCTTCTTGCGACGTCCTAAGTCTGAATGAAGGTTCCTTTAAATGACGTCATCCAAGATGGCATTCAGCCAATCGGAATTCGAGGGACGCCATCTTGGATGACGTCATTTAAAGGAACCTTCATTCGGAGTTAGGACGTCGCAAGAAGAGGATGGATCCGCGCTGGAGGTCTTCAACATGGAGCCGCTTATCACCGCTTGGAAGAAGATGGTTGCCGGTCCGGATCTACTCTTCTGCCCGGATAGCATGAAGACTTTGGAGCCTCTTCTGGACCTCTTCAGCCGCCGCTTGATAGAAGACTTCAGACGGATGATGGATCTCCAGCCCCCGCTTGGGCTTGGATGAAGATTTCGAAGCCTGGAGCGATCGGTGATACCTGGCATGGTGAGGACAAGGTAGGAAGATCTTCAGGGGTTTAGTGTTAGGTTTATTTAAGGGGGGTTTGGGTTAGATTAGGGGTATGTGGGTGGTGTGGGTTGTAATGTTGGGGGGGTGGTATTGTATGTTTTTTTTTACAGGCAAAAGAGCTGAATTCTTTGGGGTATGCCCCACAAAAGGCCCTTTTAAGGTCTGGTAAGGTAAAAGAGCTTTTCTATTTTAATTTTAGAATAGGGTAGGGCATTTTTTTATTTTGGGGGGCTTTGTTAAATAGAGTAGGTGTAATTAGCTTAAAATTGTTGTAATATTTTTATTATGTTTGTAATTAATTTTTTTATTTTTTGTAACTTAGCTTTTTTTATTTTTTGTACTTTAGTTAGTTTATTTAATTGTATTTATTTGTAGGTATTTTATTTAATTTATTTATTGATAGTGTAGTGTTAGGTTTAATTGTAGATAATTGTAGGTATTTTATTTAATTAATTTATTGATAGTGTAGTGTTAGGTTTAATTGTAACTTAGGTTAGGATTTATATTACAGGTAATTTTGTAATTATTTTAACTAGGTAGCTTTTAAATATTTATTAACTATTTAATAGCTATTGTACCTGGTTAAAATAAATACAAAGTTGCCTGTAAAATAAATATAAACCCTAAAATAGCTACAATATAATTATAATTTATATTGTAGCTATATTAGGGTTTATTTTACAGGTAAGTATTTAGCTTTAAATAGGAATAATTTATTTAATAAGAGTTAATTTATTTCGTTAGATTTAAATTATATTTAACTTAGGGGGGTGTTAGGGTTAGACTTAGCTTTAGGGGTTAATAAATTTATTAGAGTAGCGGTGAGGTCCGGTCGGCAGATTAGGGGTTAATACTTGAAGTTAGGTGTCGGCGATGTTAGGGAGGGCAGATTAGGGGTTAATACTATTTATTATAGGGTTATTGAGGCGGGAGTGAGTCGGATTAGGGGTTAATACATTTATTATAGTGGCGGCGAGGTCCGGTCGGCAGATTAGGGGTTAATAATTGTAGGTAGGTGGAGGCGACGTTGGGGGCGGCAGATTAGGGGTTAATAAATATAATATAGGGGTCGACGGTGTTAGGGGCAGCAGATTAGGGGTACATAGGGATAATGTAAGTGGCGGCGGTGTGCGGTCGGCAGATTAGGGGTTAAAAAATTTTAATAGAGTGGCGGCGATGTGGGGGGGGCCTTGGTTTAGGGGTACATAGGTAGTTTATGGGTGTTAGTGTACTTTAGAGCACAGTAGTTAAGAGCTTTATGAACCGGCGTTAGCCCAGAAAGCTCCTAACTACTGACTTTTTTCTGCGGCTGGAGTTTTGTCGTTAGATTTCTAACGCTCACTTCAGCCACGACTCTAAATACCAGCGTTAGAAAGATCCCATTGAAAAGATAGGATACGCAAATGGCGTAGGGGGATCTGCGGTATGGAAAAGTCACGGCTGGAAAGTGAGCGTTAGACCCTTACCTACACGACTCTAAATACCAGCGGTAGCCCAAAACCAGCGTTAGGAGCCTCTAACGCTGGTTTTGACGGCTAATGCCAAACTCTAAATCTAGCCGATAGACTTGTAGGGTCAATAGTGCTAAAATGACATTCTGTAAGTAATAACAGCATGTAATGTTGGCTCTACAATGCCCCATTTTATACTACAATTTCCAAAATGAAAAAAATAAAAGCCCAGGAATTCTTCCTTATTCTCTATCTTAACAAGCTCAGAAAAACAGTTACTCTAAATATCAATCACTATCACTTTGAAGCCATATAGAGCAACATAAACAATTTACTGTTACCATGCTTACAATGTAAAACTTAAAGATAACCAAAGAGAGAAAAATATAATCCAGATTCACTGGTCTGACAATAGCGTCTTTCAGTGGTCTGTTCTAGGAAGTTCATTATAAAGTTCCTTAGAAGGCTAATGGAGATGCTTACCAGATTGAGCCATGACTTCTGTACCTCCATGCCAAATCAGAATTGCCTGGAAAAAAATATAAAATAATTTATTTTGTACAAGCAGATTAGGCACATTTAATAGCACATATTGTTTTTTTTAAATTTGGATAACATATCAAATATGCTTATTTATTTATTTATTAAAAAGTCTATCTTGCTTAACATGTTAAAATATTGTTTTGCATGAACATATGTTATGAAGCTGTTTAAAGGGATACTAAACCCAAATTCTTTCTTTCATGATTCAGATAGAGCATGCAAATCTAAGCAACCTTCAAATTTACTCATAGCATCAATTTTTCCTCGTTCTCTTGCTATCTTTATTTGAAAAAGAAGGCATCTAAGCTAAGGAGCCAGCCATTTTTTTGTTCAGGCCCTGGACAGCACTTGTTTACACAGGTTGTGATGTGAACCAAAAATGGGCTGGCTTGTACATTCTTGCTTTCATATAAAGATAGCAAGAGAATTAAGAAAATGTGATAATAGGAGTAGATTAGAAAGTTGCTTAAAATTGAATGCTTTATCTGAATCATAAAAGAAAAAATTGGGTTCAGTGTCCCTTTAAACAAATTTTTTCATTAACAAGACATTCACGTATGCACCATCTCTCACTGGCTGAAATGAAAACTTCCAACAGCTTTTTTTGGTAGAGAGAGCAACACATTCCACAGGCATAAAACCAAGAAGCCTTTTGTGCAGCAAATAAACATACATTTTAAATAAACATTTTACAAAAACACATAATAAAAAAAATAGTGGAACAGAGTAAAATCAAAAGTGCTCTAAAAAGCAAAGAAAAGTGAAAACATTAAAAAAATGTAAGGTTAAAAACCAAACATAATTAGAATAATCCTAATATAATTATTTGTAAGAAATATGTTTATTAAAAGTTTATGAAATTGTGTTTGTAAAATAACAATTCATTTTTTCTTTGATGATTCAGATAGAGAGTGTGATTTTAAACAACTTTCAAATTTACTTGTTGAAGAGATATCTAAATAGGTAGCGTGCACATACCCGAGGCACTACATGACAAGAAATAGCTCTGTCATCTAGTGCTATTGCTAATGAATAACATTGCTGCAAAACTGCTGTCATATAGTGCTGCAGACACGTGCACACCCCTGAGCTTACATCCCAGCTTTTCAACAAAGGATAACAAGAAAATAAAGACAATTTGACAAAAGAAGTAAATTGGAAAGTTATTTAAAATTGTTATGTTCTATCCTAATCATAAACAACAAAATATTGTTTTATGTCCCTTTAACAGTTTGCAGTATAAATTATATAGTACTATTTTTTAATACAATTTCCTTTAAAGAAAAATAATTTGGGGGATTTTTTTTACCCTGTTAGTGAAAATCTGCCAATAAATAACATATTATATGAGAGATTTAAATATTACTGTATTTAAAAGTGGCATTACAAAATTATTTAAAAAAACAAAACAATTCCTGTACTAAATAGTTGCAAAGAGGGTATTGCAGAACTTTCTGGCAACTTATCAGTTAAAAGAGTTTCCTCTCAGTGCACAGCTTGAGAAATCAAAGATAAGGACATTTATTTAGAACAGAATTATAGTAAACCTGGGGCATTTCCCTGTTGATGTTTAATTAATCGCGTTTGCTAAAACCTTTATTATGTATTGCCTTAGCCATACAAACAGCTGTGCTTTACACACAACTAACCAGCAGGTGGCAGGACTCTTCAATAATCAAGCAATCTTGTACAATTAAAAAAGTTGTTTTGCACCTGTTATAAACCATGAAAGCAAATCCAGCTTTGTTGTTAGTCATTAATAATCGTGTAACTTCCTGAACACCTATAAACCTGAATAATAAGTGATGTTTTACAGTTTATTGTATTACATACCTCTTCCATGTTCAGAATATTTTTTATTTACAAACAAGCACATGTATGTGAACATTTTTTTATTCTTTTTTCCCTGTTGTTTTATCTAATTTATGGCTCATTAATATATTTTATGTTTAGTAATTAACTTTTAAACAAGATGAGGATAATCATTACCTAGACATAGAGAGTAATAAATACTGCAAATATTGCATAGCAGGTACAAAGGAAAACAAGGCTCGCTGCTGAAACGTCTAAATACTTCTAGTTTTCATGAACTTGTAGGATTTCTAGATCTGTGTTCTACATTTGTAAAATAAATTTATCAGCTACAGAACGTTAATGTATTTTAATTTACAGCGAGAGAATATTCCGAAATTTCTATATTATTTTATAGTCTTGTGATTACAATTGAAAGAGATTGTCCATATTACACAGACTTAGAAATAATGATCTATATTCAGTTAATTTAGCAAAGGAAAACAGCTGAGGATCTAATAAGGACAATACATTGAATGGACATTAAAGGGATATGAAACCCAAAAAGTTTTTTTCATGATACATAGAGAATACAACTTCCTAATTTACTTTAATTTTTTTTATTTTTTCTTAATTCTCTTGGTATCAAGAATGTTTCCTGTTTGCAAGAGGAATAGATGGTAGAACTATTTCATGCCCTGTAGTGCTCTAGAAATCAAATTTGATCATGTAAGTAAATTGAAACTTTTTTTTTAAATGGTATCATATCCCTTTAAACACATCTTGCATTTGTGTAAATATTGTGTTCATACCACACTCCATAGAGAAATAAAACGCAAAAGAAGATTTTAAAAATGTTGCACACTGCTTAAAGGGATAGAAAGGTCAAAACTGAAACGTGCATGGGTGCAGAGCCATTGAAATAGAAGCAGTTTTGCAATATACTTCAATGAGCAAAACTGCATCTAGTAAGTTATTACTATTTTTCAGCAGCATACACACATATGCTGTGGGGTCCCATGCACCTATATGGCGACTTCTACATTTGCAAATGTAGAAACACTAATGCTGAATGAAACCGCAAATAGAATGCAGGGCACAGAGAGAATAAAACAAAACATAAAATGTAGAAAATGGGATAATATATTAAACTGATGATAAATCCTAGCTTTTTTGAAACGCTGGGATTTACCAGTGCAAGAAATAAAGGAGACTTTCAGTCATGAAGTATAAAATACCTCATGCTGTAAGTTCCTTTATTTGTCTCTGAGCACCTCAGGCAGCCCACAGCAGCTATTTTACAATGAGTTAATCTTAGCCAATAGCGTACTTGCTATCCGGCATGGTGCCAGCTGGCCCGCATGGCTATTGGCTAAGAGGTGGAAACATTACCTCATAGAAAAAAATAGCGTTTTGCTGCGGCAGCTTGAGGCGCTCAGCGCCACAAATGCTACAGACAAATAATGGAACTTTCAGCATGAAGTATTTAATACTTCATGACTGAAAGTCCCCTTTATTTGTTGCACGGGTAAATCCTAGCATTTCACAAATGCTAGGATTTACTATCACTTTAACTTTATACATTAGTTAAAAAGTAGCATTATCATCATGTTCTAAAAAACAAACATACAAAATAACTCAATGTAAGTATTTTTTTCTTTACTAAATATAATTTATGTGTATAATACAGGGCTTAGCGAATCCAAGGAGTAACAGCTCCAAATGTTGTATAGTCTTCTACATAATCCCTATGCAAAACCATTCAGCGCCCCTTAGTGTTATATGGCTGACTCTTCAGTATCAAGGGTGGCTCAAACATTTCAAATATATTTTGTTAACTACTAACAGAGGGCCAGATTACGAGTTGAGTGCAAAATATCGCTTATGCTAAAGCAATATTTGCGCTCAACAGAGTGATACCAGCGCATGCAAATGTGTGCTGGCATTACGAGTTAGGTGCAATGCGAACACGACCTCATTCTGATGCCATCTTACACAGCACAGAACCTAAGTGTAGTAAAGGGTGTAAGTGGTGCGGCGATGGTCAGCAATTTTACATATATATGTATATAAGCAAATACATATATATTTACAGCAGGAACACAGAGTTCCCATAGCCCACAATGTAAAGGCACTTTTCAGTGCCGTTTTTTTTTCTAGCACCCGTCACTTTTAATCCCAAAAAACCTACTAGTGCAGAAGTTTTTATATAAAAAAAATGCTACATTTATTTTTTTCATAAAAAAATAAAAGACCCTCTATTAAGGGTGCATTTGGGGCACTTTTAGAAAATTAACCAGAGATCTGATCTGATCGATAAATTAGAGCTCCACTTGTAATCTAACCCATAATATAGTGCAATCTTCCCTGCAGAAACTGTGAAATACAATTACAGCAAATTTGGATAAGGAAGACGTTAAAAAGAAAAACTATACATATTTGCTGTGCTGAAAATTGTATACATTCTGAAAAACAAACGTTTAAATTTGTTAATTTTCGTCTGCTGGTCTGTACTTAAATTTAAACTGTGAAGTATATTCCAAGTTTCTCTAATATTCTTATTATTCTTATGTTTGCATATGGGCCACACATCATATGTCTGTGATAATCCTAAAATTTCTGTGTTTCCTACATTCGGATTGGCTAAACATGTGAATACCTAAAATAATCAGCCAAAATGATATGTTGTTGCTGGTGGCTGCCACAATTGTAAACTTGCAGATTGGTATAGTCTTAGTTAATGACATGTAATTAACTTACAACTGATATTACGTCTAAATAGTTAAAGGGTGATAAAACCCAACACATCTGGTGAGCCAATCACAAGAGACATATGTGTATAGCCACCAATTACCAGCTATGCTCTGAGCCTACCTATGTATGTTCTTAAACAAAGGACACCAAGAGATCATTAAAGTTTAATGTGCTATTAAAAACAAACCAGAATTCTAGAAGTGTTAGTTCAAAAAAAATACAGACTTTGAAATAGTGAAAGAATATTAATGTTTTGAAAGCAGAAGTGAAAAAATAGTCATAACTCAAAATAGAAAGTGGAACCAGAATTTTGCCAGTGTAAGTAGATTATTGTTTGCTTTTTTGGGTGATGCTCCTCGTCCACTAAACTCATTATGT
Organism: Bombina bombina; assembly: GCF_027579735.1. Taxonomy (NCBI): domain Eukaryota; kingdom Metazoa; phylum Chordata; class Amphibia; order Anura; family Bombinatoridae; genus Bombina; species Bombina bombina. Next base: position 171,648,377 of record NC_069506.1, on the reverse strand, counting down.
TATGAAATCTAACTATACAAATATTTTTAAAAAAAGCAAACCTGTTGTGTAACTTCTAATTTATCAGTCCGATCTTGCAATTGATTATCATTTCTGAAAATTGTACTTCCCTGTTTGGGAATTTGCTGAGTTTATGACAGACTGGCATTTCAGGCAATTTGTGCTGACTCTTAAATAACTCCACGTGAATGAGCAAAATGTTATTTGTATGAAACACACGAACTAACGCCCTCTAGCTGTGAAAAACTGTCAAATGCATTCATATAAGAGGCGGGGTTCAAGGACTTAGAAATTAGCATATGAGTCTACCTAGGTTTAGTTTTCAACTAAGTATACCAAGAAAACAAAGCAAATTTGATGATAAATGTAAATTAGAAAGTTGTTTAAAATTACATGCCCTATCTGAATAATGAAAGTTTAATTTGGACTTTACTATCCCTTTAAAGAGATAAAATCAGAATCAGTATTGAGGTGCTGTAAATGCCGATCTCCAGCCTCCGCGGATCATTTGGGATTGTTACTGTTTGGGAAATCTGCCACTTTCACTCCAAAGCCGATCCAGCCAGTGCAAATGTCCTAATTTTTCATGGACTTCCCCGGCTTTGCCCCACAACATGCCCTGCCTGTGACATGCCGATTCCACATTACAAGTCTGCTTCTTTATCCCTCCCATCTCTAACGCCCACAAAACATCTGTAAACCCTTTCTGTTGTGATATATGTAACTGTACCGATGAATTCCTTTCTTGTACCTCATTCAAAACAAACGATGTACCTGTGTGTACCTTAAATGTTATTGCTTGACACTGTACAGCAAAGACTGTAGAGAAAGCAATTTAATCAGAAATATAAAAGTACATCAACATTTTAAAGGCACAATCTACTCCAGAATTTTTATTGTTTAAAAAGATAGATAATCCCTTTATTACCATTCCCCAGTTTTGCATAACCAACATGGTTATATTAATATACTTTTTACCTCAGTAATTGCCTTGTATTTAAACCTCTGCAGTCTGCCCCTTATTTCAGTTCTTTTGACAGAATTGCCTTTTAGCCAACCACTGCTGACTCATAGGTAACTTCACGGGCGCACATGAACTAACGCCCTCTAGCTGGGAAAAACTGTAAAATGCATTGAGATAAGAGGTGGCCTTCAAGGGCTTAAAATTAGCATATGAGCCTACCTAGGTTTAACTTTTAACTAAGAATACCAAGAAAACAAAGCAAATTTGAAGCTAAGGGGACAATTTATTAAGATTCTAGTGAAATGCTTGTGCAATGCTGCCCCATGCACATTTTCTGCCAATCGGCCGCTAGCAGGGGGTGTCAATCAACCCGATTGTATCCGATCGGATATTCAGGGTTAAAATTACATGCCTATCTGAATCGTGAAAGTTTAATTTTGATTAGACTGTCCCTTTAATGCAAAAATGACATGCTCTAATTCATAACAGTTTTTCCCATTTGCAGTGAGATTGCTAGATAACTATGTGTTGATCCCCCAAAAAAGCTTCAAGCCTTGGCAGGTAAAATGGCAGGTAATTGGCTGGGTCCTGTTCAGTTTCTTTAAGGTTTTGTAAGATCACAACTTGAAAATTGTTGAGATTTGTGCCCACCCCTTGTCAAATCTGCAAATTGTCCTACATTATATTAGTGGAGCCGTATCCATCTTGCGACTATGTATGGGCAGAAAGTTGTTTTTTAACATTAATTTACAAAGAAAATGGCAAATATGTCCGCAGGCAGCAGCATTTGGCTGATTCTCGGCACCAGATTTATTTGTGCAACACACAAAGGAAAGGAATAGAACAACTTTGCAAAAGTAAGACACAACAGCAAGGGACAAGATATTTCACAAGGTTAATAGAGCCTTTACTAATTACACATGCTTGGTGGTAGTGTGGTGACACATGCAGACCTTCTTCATGTACTCTGCAATGTCTCTGAGATAACTTCTGTTGTATCCAGCAATACTCATTTTTGATAACAAAACCGATGGGAATATTTTACACTTGTAAACAATTACAGTCATTTTCAAACAATTTAAAAAGGGATTTTAAACAACAAAAAGCCACAAGATACACTTTGCATGGCCATTCTGACTGACTGTAATGAGGACCTGTGTGTTTAAAGGATCAGTAAACACCTTGAGAGTTTTATATAAAATGTTCAGCAAAGCATAATTAAACAACTTTAATAGGCCTAGATTTGGAGTTTGGCGGTAGCCGTGAAAACCAGCGTTAGAGGCTCCTAACGCTGGTTTTAGGCTACCTCCGGTATTTGGAGTCACTCAAAAAAGGGTCTAACGCTCACTTTTCAGCCGCGACTTTTCCATACCGCATATCCCCTTACGTCAATTGCGTATCCTATCTTTTCAATGGGATTTTTCTAACTCCGGTATTTAGAGTCGTGTCTGAAGTGAGCGTTAGAATTCTAACGACAAAACTCCAGCCGCAGAAAAAAGTCAGTAGTTAAGAGCTTTCTGGGCTAACGCCGGTTCATAAAGCTCTTAACTACTGTACTCTAAAGTACACTAACACCCATAAACTACCTATGTACCCCTAAACCAAGGTCCCCCCACATCGCCGCCACTCGATTAAATTTTTTTAACCCCTAATCTGCCGACCGCCACCTACGTTATCCTTATGTACCCCTAATCTGCTGCCCCTAACACCGCCGACCCCTATATTATATTTATTAACCCCTAACCTGCCCCCCACAACGCCCCGCCAGCTACCTACAATAATTAACCCCTAATCTGCCGACCGCAAAGCGCCGCTACTTAAGTTATCCTTATGTACCCCTAATCTGCTGCCCCTAACACCGCCGACCCCTATATTATATTTATTAACCCCTAATCTGCCCCCCTCAACGTCGCCTCCACCTGCCTACACTTATTAACATAAAGTCAAGAAAAAGAAATAGCACCAATAAGTCGTAGCATCTGTTATGGTAAGAAAATTTTATTGTACAATCCAATGTTAGAGTACAAACAGGGTCACAGTGGAGAACGCCTGACGCGTTTCGCGCATGCGTAGATGCGCTTCTTCTTCTCCTCCGAAGAAGCGCATCTACGCATGCGCGAAACGCGTCAGGCGTTCTCCACTGTGACCCTGTTTGTACTCTAACATTGGATTGTACAATAAAATTTTCTTACCATAACAGATGCTACGACTTATTGGTGCTATTTCTTTTTCTTGACTTTATGTTTCCAAGCGGCTGGGTTTACCGCTTTAAGCACCATATACCAGCACAAGCCACCTCCGGGCTACAGAGCCGTTATTACTTGCCTTTACGGATTGCTTCCCCCCTCCAGGAAACACCACTTGGTCCAGCCTTGCAACGTCACGGGTCAGGTACTGAGGAAACGTCCTTGCGTCGGATCCACTGATACGCCGAGAAGGGAAACACAGACTGCACCCCCCCGAAAGGGTTCGTCGCCCACTCGAGGAGAAGTACAGGAGTGTTCCCAGGCACCCCACCATCGGATTGGAGGGTAAGAATTGATCGAAGACGCAATACTGTGATTTAACACTGCCACCCGTGACTATTAGGCTTTTGAGACACCTGGAAACTGTGGAACTTTACTTTCATTTCATTTCATACCTTGTCCATAAGGCACAACGGACTCTGTTCCTACCCTAGTGACTTTTCATATTGACTTTTTTTGGTTCTTTACAAATACACATTTAATTGGGACCGAGAACTTCCCAACGACTGGGTGCTTTGATATACGTTTTTAAGCACCAGGGGATTATTTGATTCTGAACACTGTCTCTTCTTTTTGATGATTTATTGATACACTTATTAACCCCTAATCTGCCGAGCGGACCGCACCGCTATTATTATAAAGTTATTAACCCCTAATCCGCCTCACTAACCCTATAATAAATAGTATTAACCCCTAATCTGCCCTCCCTAACATCGCCGACACCTAACTTCAATTATTAACCCCTAATCTGCTGACCGGAGCTCACCGCTATTCTAATAAATGTATTAACCCCTAAAGCTAAGTCTAACCCTAACACTAACACCCCCATAAGTTAAATATAATTTAAATCTAACGAAATTAATTAACTCTTCTTAAATAAATTATTCCTATTTAAAGCTAAATACTTACCTGTAAAATAAATCCTAATATAGCTACAATATAAATTAAAATTATACTATAGCTATTTTAGGATTAATATTTATTTTACAGGTAACTTTGTATTTATTTTAACCAGGTACAATAGCTATTACATAGTTAAGAACTATTTAATAGTTACCTAGTTAAAATAATAACAAAATTACCTGTAAAATAAATCCTAACCTAAGTTATAATTAAACCTAACACTACACTATCATTAAATTAATTAAATACAATATATACAATTATCTACAATTAAACCTAACACTACACTATCAATACATTAATTAAATACAATATCTACAAATAACTACAATGAAATAAACTAACTAAAGTACAAAAAATAAAAAAGAGCTCCGATCAGCCAATAGAATGCGAGCTCAATCTGATTGGCTGATTGGATCAGCCAATCGGATTGAACTTGATTCCATCAGCCAATCAGAATATTCCTACCTTAATTCCGATTGGCTGATAGAATCCTATTAGCCAATCGGAATTCGAGGTCCCTTAAAGGAACCGTCATTCTTCAGTTGGACGTCGCCGGATGAAGATGGGTCCGCGGTGGAGGTCTTCAGGATGGAGCCGGTCCTCATCGGATGAAGATAGAAGATGCCGCTTGGAAGATGATGGTTGCCGGTCCGGATCTACTCTTCTTCCCGGATAGGATGAAGACTTTGGAGCCTCTTCTGGACCTCTTCAGCCACCGGATGATGGATCGCCAGCCCCCGCTTGGGTTGGATGAAGATTTTGGAGCCAGGACCGATCGGTGAACCTGGTATGGTGAAGACAAGGTAGGATGATCTTCAGGGGCTTAGTGTTAGGTTTATTTAAGGGGGCTTTGGGTTAGATTAGGGGTATGTGGGTGGTGGGTTGTAATGTTGGGGGGGGTATTGTATGTTTTTTTTTACAGGCAAAAGAGCTGAACTTCTTGGGGCATGCCCCGCAAAGGGCCCTGTTAAGGGCTGGTAAGGTAAAAGAGCTTTGAACTTTAGTAATTTAGAATAGGGTAGGGCATTTTTTTATTTTGGGGGGCTTTGTTATTTTATTAGGGGGCTTAGAGTAGGTGTAATTAGTTTAAAATTGTTGTAAGATTTTTCTTATGTTTGTAAATATTTTTTTATTTTTTGTAACTTAGTTCTTTTTTATTTTTTGTACTTTAGTTAGTTTATTTCATTGTAGTTATTTGTAGATATTGTATTTAATTAATGTATTGATAGTGTAGTGTTAGGTTTAATTGTAGATAATTGTAGATATTGTATTTAATTAATTTAATGATAGTGTAGTGTTAGGTTTAATTATAACTTAGGTTAGGATTTATTTTACAGGTAATTTTGTTATTATTTTAACTAGGTAACTATTAAATAGTTCTTAACTATGTAATAGCTATTGTACCTGGTTAAAATAAATACAAAGTTACCTGTAAAATAAATATTAATCCTAAAATAGCTATAATATAATTTTAATTTATATTGTAGCTATATTAGGATTTATTTTACAGGTAAGTATTTAGCTTTAAATAGGAATAATTTATTTAAGAAGAGTTAATTAATTTCGTTAGATTTAAATTATATTTAACTTAGGGGGGTGTTAGTGTTAGGGTTAGACTTAGCTTTAGGGGTTAATACATTTATTAGAATAGCGGTGAGCTCCGGTCGGCAGATTAGGGGTTAATAATTGAAGTTAGGTGTCGGCGATGTTAGGGAGGGCAGATTAGGGGTTAATACTATTTATTATAGGGTTAGTGAGGCGGATTAGGGGTTAATAACTTTATAATAATAGCGGTGCGGTCCGCTCGGCAGATTAGGGGTTAATAAGTGTAGGCAGGTGGAGGCGACGTTGTGGGGGGCAGATTAGGGGTTAATAAATATAATATAGGGGTCGGCGGTGTTAGGGGCAGCAGATTAGGGGTACATAGGGATAATGTAAGTAGCGGCGGTTTACGGAGCGGCAGATTAGGGGTTAAAAATAATATACAGGGGTCAGCGATAGCGGGGGCGGCAGAATAGGGGTTAATAAGTGTAAGGTTAGGGGTGTTTAGACTCGGGGTACATGTTAGAGTGTTAGGTGCAGACGAAGGAAGTGTTTCCCCATAGCAAACAATGGGGCTGCGTTAGGATCTGAACGCGGCTTTTTTGCAGGTGTTAGGTTTTTTTTCAGCTCAAACAGCCCCATTGTTTCCTATGGGGGAATCGTGCACGAGCACGTTTTTGAGGCTGGCCGCGTCCGTAAGCAACTCTGGTATCGAGAGTTGAAGCTGCGTTAAATATGCTCTACGCTCCTTTTTTGGAGCCTAACGCTGACATTATATGGACTCTCAATACCAGAGTTATTTTAAAGGAGCGGCCAGAAAAAAGCCAGCGTTAGCTACGCGGGTCGTTACCGACAAAACTCTATATCTAGCCAATAGTTTTTTATTTTGCCCCTTTTCATGTAATTTAGCTCTGAATATTGAGGATTTTCTAATTCTCAGAACTTGAAATCCACACTGCTAACTTTTCAAGGCTAATCGTGCTACATTTCTTTCACCAATTGGCTTTAGCTGGTAAAACCAGCAAAACAATGCATTTTATACTAACATTATGGCTGAGGGTAGCTTGTGGCTCCTCCAAATAAGGCAAATGTTGGGTATAGTTTGGCTGTTGAACTTCAGCAAATAGTATGTTCATTTGCTATAAATAAAGGTTATAATCAAGGTATTTGCTGTCCCTTTAACCCTTGCAAAATGGGATAAACATATATCAGGCACATAGCACCTTTTTACTTTTTTAATTTCTGGTAATGGTAATTTAAAATAATTTTATTTTTTAAATAAAGTTTGGATTTCTGAATAATTCTGGATTTTGGAATTCCGGAATTGAGATTTGTACCTGTAATGCTACAAATTAAAGCATTCCACACAAGTCTATGTAGCCTTTTCTTAATGATCTATTTAGTGAGTAATGAGGATGTCCAATATTATTCCTTTTTGCTCTGGCATTGTATTACCTATGGACAAAATGATGTAAATGTAAAGGGTTAAACACTACAATAAAAACGGATTTAGGAATTTATGGTTGCAATCTAGGATCATGGTAAAATATTCTCTCTATTAACTGAACATATATTTGTTTTTACAGTGTAATCTCCTCCATAACTTTTTTCTGCTTGCTACAAAATAGTTAATGAACTAATGTTTTTTATTACTGAATGTGTGCGTGTGTATGAATGTGTGTGTATATATGTGTTTGTGTGTGTATATATATATATATATATATATATATATATATGTGTGTGTGTGTGTGTATATGTGTTTGTGTGTGTGTGTGTGTGTGTGTGTGTATATGTGTTTGTGTGTGTGCATATATGTGTTTGCGTTTGTGTGTGTGTGAATATATGTGTTTGTGTGTGTATATATGTGTTTGTGTGTGTGTGAATATATGTGTTTGTGTGTGCTTATATGTGTTTGGGTGTGTGTGTGTGTATGTTTCTATGTTTGTGTGTGTGTATATGTGTGTGCATATAAATATGTGTGTGTGTGTGACTATAAGTGTGTGTGTGTATATATATATATATACAGGGAGTGCAGAATTATTAGGCAAATGAGTATTTTGACCACATCATCCTCTTTATGCATGTTGTCTTACTCCAAGCTGTATAGGCTCGAAAGCCTACTACCAATTAAGCATATTAGGTGATGTGCATCTCTGTAATGAGAAGGGGTGTGGTCTAATGACTTCAACACCCTATATGAGGTGTGCATAATTATTAGGCAACTTCCTTTCCTTTGGCAAAATGGGTCAAAAGAAGGACTTGACAGGCTCAGAAAAGTAAAAAATAGTGAGATATCTTGCAGAGGGATGCAGCACTCTTAAAATTGCATAGCTTCTGAAGCGTGATCATCGAACAATCAAGCGTTTCATTTAAAATAGTCAACAGGGTCGCAAGAAGCGTGTGGAAAAACCAAGGCGCAAAATAACTGCCCATGAACTGAGAAAAGTCAAGCGTGCAGCTGCCAAGATGCCACTTGCCACCAGTTTGGACATATTTCAGAGCTGCAACATCACTGGAGTGCCCAAAAGCACAAGGTGTGCAATACTCAGAGACATGGCCAAGGTAAGAAAGGCTGAAAGACGACCACCACTGAACAAGACACACAAGCTGAAACATCAAGAATGGGCCAAGAAATATCTCAAGACTTATTTTTCTAAGGTTTTATGGACTGATGAAATGAGAGTGAGTCTTGATGGGCCAGATGGATGGGCCCGTGGCTGGATTGGTAAAGGGCAGAGAGCTCCAGTCCGACTCAGACGCCAGCAAGGTGGAGGTGGAGTACTGGTTTGGGCTGGTATCATCAAAGATGAGCTTGTGGGGCCTTTTCGGGTTGAGGATGGAGTCAAGCTCAACTCCCAGTCCTACTGCCAGTTTCTGGAAGACACCTTCTTCAAGCAGTGGTACAGGAAGAAGTCTGCATCCTTCAAGAAAAACATGATTTTCATGCAGGACAATGCTCCATCACACGCGTCCAAGTACTCCATAGCGTGGCTGGCAAGAAAGGGTATAAAAGAAGAAAATCTAATGACATGGCCTCCTTGTTCACCTGATCTGAACCCCATTGAGAACCTGTGGTCCATCATCAAATGTGAGATTTACAAGGAGGGAAAACAGTACACCTCTCTGAACAGTGTCTGGGAGGCTGTGGTTGCTGCTGCACGCAATGTTGATGGTGAACAGATCAAAACACTGACAGAATCCATGGATGGCAGGCTTTTGAGTGTCCTTGCAAAGAAAGGTGGCTATATTGGTCACTGATTTGTTTTTGTTTTGTTTTTGAATGTCAGAAATGTATATTTGTGAATGTTGAGATGTTATATTGGTTTCACTAGTAAAAATAAATAATTGAAATGGGTATATATTTGTTTTTTGTTAAGTTGCCTAATAATTATGCACAGTAATAGTCACCTGCACACACAGATATCCCCCTAAAATAGCTATAACTAAAAACAAACTAAAAACTACTTCCAAAACTATTCAGCTTTGATATTAATGAGTTTTTTGGGTTCATTGAGAACATGGTTGTTGTTCAATAATAAAATTAATCCTCAAAAATACAACTTGCCTAATAATTCTGCACTCCCTGTATATATGTGTGTGTGTGTGTGTGTGTGTGTGTGAGTGTGTGTATATATGTGTTTGGGTGGGTGTGTGTTTTTGTGTGTGTATGTGTGTGTTTGTGTATGTTTGTGTGTGTGTATATGTGTGTGCATATGAATGTGTGTATATATGTGTCTGACTATAAGTGTGTATGTGTGTGTATATATATGTGTGTGTGTGTGTATATATGTGTGTGAGTGTGTGTATATATGTGTGTGAGTGTGTGTATATATGTGTTTAAGTGTGTGTATATATGTGTTTGAGTGAGTGTGTGTATATATGTGTTTGGGTATGTGTGTATGTGTGTGCATATGAATGTGTGTATGTGTCTGACTATGTGTGTGTTTCTAGATAGACTGCCAGAAATATATACAGAAAAGTAAATAGATATATAGATAATGTTTATGTACTTCTATATTTTGGAAAAATAATAAATGCATTGTGCAAAAAAAAAATATTGTCATGTTTTTAAGCCAAATTGTTTATTACATACCAAAATTATAAACATTTCAAACCTTCTCCTTCCTTCTCTGATGAAGCCAATGAGGGACAGGATGAACCTCACTTTCCCCCCCTTACACTATAACAGATGCCTAAGACTCCCCCCCCCCTTTTTATTACAATAATCATTCAAGACTACATTACACACTTGTGTGTAGAACCACACTTTTTTTCCTCTCTCCTCTCCCCCTAACCAACTCTTCAGCAAAAATGATGGTTAAGATATGTTTCTTGTTCTCTTGGCTCATTGTTTGCAAAATATAAATGCTTAACATTACATCATGGAATGTGGGCGGAATTAATTCGCCCATCAAAAGAAATTAAATACTTTTTTTTTTTTTTTAAATCTTTTAAGTCTGACCTGGTATTTTTACAAGAGGCACACTTATTAGATACAGAGCATCAAAAAGTGAAAAGAGAATGGGTCAAAAAAGAATTATTTGCATCATATAAAAAAAAATCAAGTCGAGGTATTGCAATTTTAATTAATAAAAATTTAGATTACCAGATTAAAAGGGTGATAAAAGATTCTCAGGGAAGATATATTATTGTGCAAGTTGTAATCAAGGAAGAACTACTTACCTAACCTTGTGTAACGTATATGGTCTCAATGAATCCAATAGACTAGTTATGGTTTTGAGTAAGTTTTTAGACACTAGACTGATCATTTGTGGGGTCTTTAACCTAACAACAAACTATGCTGTAGATAGAACAGGATAGTCCTCTACACTTAAAGAAAAAGGACAAAGAAATAAAGCTAAAACAGGCCAGAAGATAATTGTATTTATTTTGGAAGCACTTGGTTTAGTAGATGTCTGGAGACACTGTACTTCTAATGTAAGAGAATACACATTTTTCTCCAAACCACAAGAACCTCCTCAAGAATTGATTATTTTCTGGTCTCTAAATAATTGTTACCCCAAATAAAAGAAGTTAAGATAGGGAAGATATGGGGCGGAGCCAAGCGCCGCTAGAAATGGCCGCTCAAGAGAGAAGCTCTCCATGAGGATTTCTAACAACAGCACCTAAAGCATACAACCACAGCATAAAAGTATACTTAAAAAGTGGGAGAAAACTCATCAGATCCGTAGATCATATGGGACTTCGTTTTTTTTACGGGTGTTACAGAGCAATACCCCATCAATCTGCTTGTCTTCTGCATATCACTGAACTACCGGCATGTAGCGATGCCATAGCACTGTGTTACACAAATTACCTCAACCCAGCTCTTAGAATCTTGCGGGGAACAACAATCTCAGTCTAAGGTATTATAATATCCCTCTAGTGTGTCAGAATTACTACGCATCCGGGAGCGAAGATGGAGCCCTTCACTTTTATTACAGCCTTTGCTGATTTGCTAGCTGCGCATCGCGCAAGATTCTTGAACTCCATTGAAACAGCATTTAGCTCCTCCATGCCAGAACCGCTAGACACAGACTCCGCCTTAACCAGTAAGCTTACCGAGCCGGTTGCAGTGAGTCCTGTCAGCAATACTGAGACGGAGCCTGGGAAATCGATGAAGACAGCGCTGGACTTGAGGCCTAACACTTATGAGCCGACATTCTCAACACCCCGTGACCTATCTTCTCCTATGGTGCGCAAAGCTACCCATCCTCCCGTGAAACAGCTTTGGTTAGCTCCTAATGGGGGTCTTAAAAGAATGGACGCGATGATGGATCGGTGCATGCCGGACCTTCTTGCCGTTAGAGGACTTGGAGTACAGAGATGGAATAGCGATGGACACCTACTTTCCCACTGCTTGATGAATTACTTCTCCTCATCACCTCTCAGACAGGCCAATTCCAGGAGTGGTATTGGTTAGATAAATCTTGGGACTGGACTGTTAATAATTACACTTATGATTTGAAGGACTTCACCACATTCTCTCTGGTATAAGCATCATATATCACACTGTGGACATACACCTTTTATATGTATATAGTTTATCACTGGTGTTAAGTTGAGCTGAGTGTCCTACTGTTTGTCTCTCCTGCTTTGATACTAACTGCCTATATAATGTGCTTTACAAATATGGAGGGATAATTATACTAGCATTGATATAACTTTATTCAATTGTTATTAATACTTTGTGCATCGTTTATCTATTTTAGGATATAGTTGCAACACTAGCTTATATGTTTCTTATTTAGCACTTCTCTTGAAGGCCTGTCTTCACCAGAATCTATATTGAGTCTCCACGCGCCTAGAGTATAAGACATATTAATTACTCTCTAACTACCAAGGTGCTAGTTTGCTACAAATAGCTTGAGTTATAAGTATTAAATCTAGAGGCATTCTTTTCCGCCTAGCATAAATAGTGCATTGTGATGCCTCCTCTGATCTAGCTACCACCTAATTATTTACTCAGTAATATCCCCTCTAGAGGTAGTCCTAGCAACTCAGCATAAAGTTGTGTTTTATAATATCCCTTTTAGCCCAACGGCTTATCCACCACTATCTTGTATGCACCTGACTACCACGCGTTCTGCAGCTATTTTTATGTGGCTCTTAGGTGAGAATGAGCTGGGGAGCTTGGATATCTGCGGCCGGGATGTCCGAGTTCGCCTACACTTATGTATGGGCTACAGGTAGAGTAGAGGCCCTAGTATCTCCAGATGGATTTCAGCGCTCAATACCTAATATATGTCTAGACCCTCACACATTTGCTTTGAACCTGTTTAAAATATTTAAAATATATAAAGTATTGCTATAGCCACAGCTTTATTGGGCTCCATAATCCTACCTTATAGTGTGTGTTCTATGTTTAGAGTAGGATGGACTAACACTTCTGTTATATAAGCTGCCTATCATATTTATAAATAACCTCCCCCCCCCTTCCATAATATACCTCCTAGATTAGGAGGGTTAAATACGCGGCTTCTCTTGCCTATGCCGCACCTTCATAATCTTCAACATTACCTACAACTTGAGTTCAAGCTTTTTCATTCAAAATTACTGTTTATCATACTCTCTTTAAAGATAATTGCAGCACAGTGAGGTCCTTGAGTGGCCTAAGGTAACACGTGAGAGATTTATACAATATTACACTATATTGCTTAAAAAAGAGGTTTCAACTTAGTTTGTTTTTTTGCTATAACTACTGAGATATGTCATTCTACAGGAAAAGAGTTAATTGTATTATTTCGCACAATTTCAATGTACCCTTTTTTACTGTCTTAATCATAGAGAACATGTCATTGAACAGTCATTCTTGTTATTATTTACAACACCATTTGCTAAACAACACTCGCATTATATACTACATTATATCATATATTCTATATATATATCCAATGGTTGCATGGTATGTAAATTGTTGTCCCTACGTTTCTTATATGTTTATTTCACCATTCCTATACAAGTGAAGCTTCACTGTATGTGACATATGATGCAAAAACTAATTTTTTTTTTTATGGTTAATGTATGCCTTTAAATATACCTCAATAAAAATATTAAAAAAAAAAAAAAAGATAGGGAAGATATTACAATCGGATTATGCACCAATTAAATTATTACTTCTAATGAAAAGACAACAAGGCCAACCATTCAAAATTTAGGTTCCAAGATTTCTATACAGGTCAGAAAAATGTAAAGAATTTCTAAACACTAAATGGGAGAGTTATTTAAATAGTAACAAGGAAGAAAAGCAGGATACTCAAATATTGTAGGAAGTAGAAAAGGCAGTCATGAGGGGATTTATCGCATATGTGAGTAATTATAATAAATCTTTACAAAAACAATATGACCACCTAAGTGAAAAATGTGCTATTTCGTATAGAAATTATATTGACAAGCGTTCAAAACTTAATTTACGGAAGTATTTAATATCTTAAAAGAAATGAATTGACATTTGGCCCAACAAGCAATTAGAGTAGATAATAAAAAGTGCAAACTAAATGGTATAGATACCGCTCAGGTAGGTTATTAGCCTCCCTGGTTCAGATTAAAAAAGTTAGGAAGCAAATTACGTTCATAAATAGAAAGCAAGGTCTGAAATCGGATAACAAAGAAATAGTGGAAGAATTTATTAAATTATTATTCATCATTATATACAGCAGAAACTAATAAGAATAATGTTAAAAATTATGCTTTTCTAAGATATAAAACAAATGTGGATCCATTAGAAGAAGGACTATATTTATTAAGAGCTGATAAGATGCGTATGGGGACCATGGATATACCGCACTCACCCCAATAGCAACGCACGAAAACCAAAACTGTAACTTGTCACAAAACAGCATGTATAGATGTCAGCCCCACAGCAAAGAGATATAGGAGCTGGTAAACACTTATCCGCATAGCTGTAGAAAAGTTCACATACCTCCAACATCTTTGTTCATGTACTGCCAGTGTATCGTGCCCCACCAGTGAAATTCTTCGACCATCAAGCTCCTTACTACCTGCAAAGTAGCTTGTGTCCATTCCCCGGCATCCAACAGCTTCAACCTGGCATCCTACTCAACATCCGCTGAGGCAAAGATGACGTGATCAAAGGAGGCTCACAAGGAAGTGAGAGTGAGAAAAGTTCCAGCACTGCTAGCCCGCAGGTAATCCAAGAAATAACAAAAAAGCCTCTAGTACAAAAAAATGCTTTCCAAATAGAGGAGTCCCTGTGCTCCACATAAATATAGAAAAGCAGAACTAGGAAAGCAAAACTAAAAGAAAAACATTTTCCATTAAAAACCACATCAATGTTAAAAAAGACAAAAACACAGTATAACCGGTTTCGGTCCGTTGACCATACTCATAAACCTGTGTGTTACAAATGAATGTTTGTTTGTTTTTTGTTTTCAGCCAATCAGGATACACTTTAGCCTTTTTAAAGGAGACACTTCCTTTGTAACACACAGGTTAATGAGTACGGTCGACAGGCCAAAACCGGTCAGACTGTGTTTTTGTCTTTTTTTAACGTTGATGTGGTTTTTAATGGATTATCAATAAAAGTTTTTTCTTTTATTTTTGCTTTCCTATTTCTGCTTTTCTATGATGCTTTTCTATCATCCATTGAAATCCCTAAAATTACAACAGGAGACCTTAAACAGCTTAATATTGTTGGAAGAAGTTGTTAAAACTATTGTTGACAGAACTGTATAACTGGCCAATAGATTAAAAGTGTATCTTCCAACTCTGATCCACAATGATCAAACAGGTTTTGTCCAGGCAAGGAAGGGCCTCTGCTAAGAATATACGTAAAGCAAAGAAGGCCTTTGATAGTGCAGAATGGCGATATTTACTGACATGTTTAGAAAATATAATATTCAGGGTCCTTTTCATGAGTTTAAAGGAAGTATTTACTTTAAGCCATCTGCATTCCTGGCAATCAATGGAGAGACAGTGTAGGGGTTTAATCAAGGGAGAGGAACTAGACAGGGATGTCCACTATCACCACTCTTATTTATTTAGTGTTAGAACCAGTGGCAATTCAATTACAGGGTATTTTCCCAGGTATCAATTTAAATGAGAATAGCTATCAACCCTCACTTTATGCAGACAAAATGTTTTTGTTTGTACAGGACAAACTTCAGGGTTCAAAATAAACAATAGTAAATCAGAAATCCTATGGCTAAATTAGAATCAGAATTGTGCCTGTATAGAATATTCATTTATAGAAGTCAACAAATGTTTAACATATCTAGGTATTAATGTATGGAGTAAACCTAACAAATGGTATAATTTAAATTTGTATCAAATTATTATATCCATAGAACAAGAATTTAAAAGATGGGGACAACTACTCATTGCTTTGACGGGAAAAGCTCACCTCATTAAAATAATGATCTTTCCTAAATGATTGCACCCCATGAATATGTTACCAATACTGATCCCCAAAAAAGACATAAAAAATAATTTAACTTGTTTCTCTGGTGTGGTAAAAAATATGTATAAGCCTGAAGAAACTCCAACAACCATATGTAGAAGGAGGGTTGGGTATAACTGATATTCATCTTCATAATTTATCCTCCTTAGCTAAGGTGGCAATAGATTGGGTTGTAGAAAAATAAAATTTTTCTGAGAGCTTGAAGGATAATGGATCTCTAGAGGATTTATTTATAATATATTTACTACATTCAGATTGGAAATAGATTCCATACCAAGTTAGGATTAATATTATGTATGAATCATTTTAAAAGCATAGAGTAAGATACATAAAATTATGGGGGTTTCCAACCAATGGTCTGTGTATTTGCCTATAAGAAACAATGTAAAACTCTCCCCTGTTTTGGATTCCCAAATTTTTTAAATTGGGCTGATGTGAATTAAAATAAAATGGGAGATTTGCCTGATGTAGAGCATAATAGGATAAGGTCCTTAATGGAAATCCGGGATAAATATGGACTACCTGACACACATTTTTTGCATACTTACATTCGTTCATTATATTAAGGGAATTGAGAAAATACATCTGGAGATTTGGGAGCCACATTGTTGTGCTAAGTCAATTAAATTGTTTTAAAGGGAAACGTATGTATTCAAAAATGTATGAAGCTCAATTGGTTTCAAACAGGAATAAAATGATGGTACAAATGACAGAGGGCTGGCAGAAGGATGCCTCAATTCAATTGGAAGTTAAGGAAATCACAGGAAGTTTAAAAACCATTAAAGGGGTTACACTTGACTCAGACAAAATTATTAAATAGGTTTTATGTCAGTCCTAAGAAAGCTATTAAATTGTTTAAATGTGAGAGCAAGTGTATTAAATGTATATGACTGCCCTTAACTAAAGCAATTATGGGCAAAGGTTAGCTACTGGATTACCAATATTTTAAAGGAAAAAAATAATATTGGCTTCAATGACATTATACTCTTAGCAGATAGGCAAGTAAATAAAGAAAAAGCTTTTTTTTTTTTGTCGATGGTTATTTTACAAGGAAATTATTTTAAGGGAATGGATAGCACCAGGTATACCAAATATAAAGGAATTCCGTCAGGCTTTGACAATGCAATTAAATATTGAAGTGCTGGACACATTAGGTGTAGAGAGATAAGGGCAAAAAAAATTATAGCAAAATGAGGATTTTTTTTTTAAGGCGCAGAGTAGAACACTCCAGAAACAAATCCTTGGCCCTCTAATCTGTGTTACAACAGGAGATCTGAATTGGGGCCCGGAATTGGACTTAGATCAGATCATAGGCAATAGAACAGAGTAGATAATTACTATGACTTGATCAATAGAAATAAGGATAGATGGATACTCAAAATAATTAACGTGGTTATAAAGGGAACATTAACACAATGATTAATGAGGCTTGTAGCTTTTGAGGGGTTAGGACGGAAGGAGTAGGATTATGTCCCAGGGTAACTTGTGGGGCAGATGATTTAATATAAATGTATATTTGTAGGTTAAGATTGTTAAGGCTTTGTGACAAAGTGTTGTGAATAATGTGTATTAGCTCTTAAGGTTTTTTTTTGTACCGAGAGGATTAATGTATGACAATTGGCCGTAAATAAGCTACTGGATGACCTCCTTCTCTTTCCTCTTCACTGGACATTTACTTTTTCACAGTAGCTAAAGTGTATTATGTATTAATTCTTTATCTTGTTTTGTAATATTTAAAAAAAAAACTCTCTCACATCTATTTAGCCTTTTCTTAACAAACTAAGATATACCGTATTTAGCAAATAATTTGGAAGTCCAAAATTTTCCTTTATGCTCTGGAATTGTATTACCTATGGACCAAATTATGTAAATGGCATGGGTTATATACTACAATAAAAAGGGACTTAGGAATTTATGGATGCATTCTAGGAATCATGGGGAAATATTCTCTCTCTTAACTGAACATTTATTTGTTTTTACAGTATGATCTCCTCCATAAATCATTTCTGCTTGATACAAAATAGTTAATTAACTAATGTTTTTATTGCTGTGTGAGTGCGTGTATATATGTATGTGTGGGTGTATATATGTGCTTGTATATATATTTGTTTGTGTGAGTGTGTGTTTATATGTGTTTGTGTGTGTATATATATGTGTTTGTGAGTGTGTGTATATATGTTTTTGTGTGTGTGCGTGTATATATGTGTTCCTGTGAGTGTGTGTATATATGGGTTTGTGTGTGTGTATATATATATATATATATATATATATATGTGTGTGTGTTTGTGTGAGTGTGTGTATATATGTGTTTGTGTTTGTATGCATATATGTGTTTGTGTGAGTGTGTGTATATATGTTTGTGTTTATAAATGTGTATATTATGTGTTTGTGTGTATAAATGTGTTTGTGTGAGTGTGTGTGTATATATGTGTTTGTGTGTGTGTAAGTGTGCGTATATATGTGTTTGTGTGAGTGTGTGTATATATGTGTTTGTGTGAGTGCGTGTATACTGTATATATGTGTTTGTGTGAGTGCGTGTATATGTGTTTGAGTGTGTGTATGTGTTTGTGTCAGTGTGTGTATATATGTGTTTGTGTATGTGTGTCTGACTTTGTATGTGTGTCTAGATAGACAGCCAGAAAGATGTATAGATAAGTAGATGAATAGAAAGATAGATAAATAGATAAATAGATAATGTTTATGTACTTCTATATTTTGAAAAAATAATAAAGGCATAGTGCAAAAGAAAAATATTGTCATGTTTCAGCCAAATTCCAATTCAAATCACTAATCACTAAGACTTAATTTAAATCATGTTTTTCTACATAAAGACTCATTTTTGCAGGTTGTTTTAGACTTTATATATACAATCTTAATATTTACAACCAGATGCAGGTTTTATTTTTAGCTTAGTTTTATGGTTATTCCAGAAAATTACTGATTTGGTTATATACCATTAGAAATACAAAGATAATTATGAAATGATTGCGATGTTATCTATCATTCATATTAGGACAACGTTTCTGCTGTGCTTTATTGAAAAGAGAAAAATA
Organism: Bombina bombina; assembly: GCF_027579735.1. Classification (NCBI taxonomy): domain Eukaryota; kingdom Metazoa; phylum Chordata; class Amphibia; order Anura; family Bombinatoridae; genus Bombina; species Bombina bombina. The sequence goes on along the minus strand of NC_069506.1, from coordinate 171,629,747 downwards.
ATCATTACCTTAATAATATCAATTTAAATAGTTTTATTTAACTAAAACAATAACATTATTGGTATCACATTAATTTTACTTTTCCCCTCCCTCCTCACACTGAGCTCCTTGTGCAGATCTGTTTTACTCCACACAATATTATATTCATTAAGCTTCTTGAAAAATACTATTAAAAACAGGGGCACTTTCATTCATGAAAGTTTACATTGCAGCATATTTTTACAAATACCTTTCCCCCGCCCGCAGCACCTCTGTACTTACATCACCAATGACGAAACCGTCTTCCTCCAATCATGGCTTCCCCCCAGAGAGTCCATTTCGTGAGGCCACGCCGTGATTGGAGAAAGACGGTTTCGTCATTGCTGTGTAAGTACAGCATGAGAAGTGGACGGGGGATCGCCGATCCTGCGTCGCTGAAGAGAAAGGTAAGTATTTCTAAGAATACGCTGCAATGTAAACTTTCATGAATGAAAGTGCCCCTGTTTTTAATAATATTTTTAAAAACCGGGCACTACATTCACTTTAAAGGACCAGTAAATACAGTAGATTTGCATTATCAACACATACATGACATAGTACTTATGTCTATTCCCACTCACCCTGTATCATGTGACAGCCATTAGCCAATCACAAATGCATATACCTATATTCTGTGAATTCTTGCACATGCTCAATAGTAGCTGGTGATTCAAAAAGTGTAAATATTAAAAGACTGTGCACATTTTGTTAATGGAAGTAAATTGGAACCATATGTAGAAGGAGGGTTGGGTATAAAACCCACAGCTTTCAGATTTAAATGATGTAAAAGGGGGCAAAATAAATAAAGTATATTGCAAAGTTATTTTAATTTCTACATATAATTAAACACGTTATATAACAATTTCAAAATATTTAATCTCCATTTAAAGGGATATTAACATCCGGGTAGATTTAGAGTTTTGTCTGTAAAAAGCCACGTAGCTAACGCTGCTTTTTTTGCCAATGCACCCTTCCAACAACGCTGGTATTTAGAGTTGTCTGAGGGGCTGCGTTAAGCTCAAAAAAGGGTGCGTTAAGCCTAACTTAGCTCCACTTCAACCCTCAATACCAGCGTTGCTTACGGTAGCGGTAAGCTGGCAAAACGTGCTTGTGGACGATATCCCCATAGGAAACAATGGGGCATTTTGGGCTGAAAAAAAACCTAACACCTGCAAAAAAGCAGCGTTCAGCTCCAAACGCAGCCCCATTGTTTCCTATGGGGAAACACTTTCTAAGTCTGCACCTAACACCTTAACATGTACCCCGAGTCTAAACACCCCTAACCTTACACTTATTAACCTCTAATCTGCCACCCCCGCTATCGCTGACACCTGCATTATAATATTAACCCCTAATCTGCTGCTCCGTACACCGCCGCAACCTACATTATACTTATGAACCTCTAATCTGCTGCCCCTAACATCCCCGACCCCTATATTATATTTATCAACCCCTAATCTGCCCCCCCCACACGTTGTCGCTACCTAACTACACTTATTAACCCCTAATCTGCCGGCCGGACCTCACCACCACTATAATAAATTTATTAACCCCTAAACCGCCACACTCCCGCCTCGCAAACACTAGAATAGTATTAACCCCTAATCTGCCCTCCCTAACATCGCCGCCACCTACCTACAATTGTTAACCCCTAATGTCCCGCCCGCACCGTCGCCGCTACTATAATAAAGTTATTAACCCCTAAACCTAACTCTAACCCTAACACCCCCCTAACATAAATATAATTTATATTAAACAAAATAATATTCCTATAATTAACTAAATTGTTCCTATTTAAAACTAAATACTTACCTATCAAATAAACCCTAATATAGCTACAATATAATTTATAATTACATTGTAGCTATTTTAGGATTTATATTTATTTTACAGGCAACTTTGTATTTATTTTAACTAGGTACAATAGCTATTAAATAGTTAATAACTATTTAATAGCTACCTAGTTCAAAATTACCTGTAAAATAAATCCTAACCTAAGTTACAATTAAGCCTAACACTACACTATCATTAAATGAATTAAATAAATTACCTACAATTACCAAAAATGAAATTCAATAAAATAAACTATTCTATAATACAAAAACAAACAAACACTAAATTACAAAAAATAAAAAAGAATTACAAGCAGTTTAAACTAATTACACCTAATCTAAGCCCCCTAATAAAATAAAACAGCCCCCCAAAATAAAACATTCCCTACCCTATTCTAAAATACAAAAGTAATCAGCTCTTTTACCAGCCCTTAAAAGGGCTTTTTGCGGGGCCTTGCCCCAAAGTAATCAGCTCTTTTGCATGAAAATAAAAATACAATACCCCCAACATTACAACCCACCACCCACATACCCCTACTCTAACCCACCCAAACCCCCTTAAAAAAACCTATCACTAACACCCTGAAGATCTCCCTACCTTGAGTCGTCTTCACCCAGCCGAGCCGAATTCTTCATCCAAGCAGAGCAAGAAGAGGTCCTCCATCCGGGCGAAGTCTTGATCCAAGCGGCAAAGAAGAGGTCTTCCATCCGGGCGATGTCTTCTTCCAAGCGGTATCTTCTATCTTCTTTCTTCCAGATCCATCTTCATCCCGCCGACGCGGAACATCCTCCTTCCCCGACGGACTAACGACGAATGAAGGTTCCTTTAAAGGTGTCATCCAAGATGGCGTCCCGTCAATTCCGATTGGCTGATAGAATTCTATCAGCCAATCGGAATTAAGGTAGAAAAAATCTGATTGGCTGATGCAATCAGCCAATCATATTGAACTCGCATTCTATTGGCTGTTCCGATCAGTCAATAGAATGCGAGTTCAATACGACTGGCTGATTGGATCAGCCAATCGGATTGAACTTCAATCTGATTGGCTGATTGCATCAGCCAATCAGATTTTTTTCTACCTTAATTCCGATTGGCTGATAGAATTCTATCAGCCAATCGGAATTGAAGGGACGCCATCTTGGATGACGTCCCTTAAAGGAACCTTCATTCGTCGTTAGTCCGTCGGGGAAGGAGGATGTTCCGCGTCAGCGGGATGAAGATGGATCCGGAAGAAAGAAAATAGAAGATGCCGCTTGGAAGAAGACATAGCCCGGATGGAAGACCTCTTCTTTGCCGCTTGGATCAACACTTCTACCGGATGGAGGACATCTTCTTGCTCCGCTTGGATAAAGAATTCGGCTTGGCTGGGTGAAGACGACTCAAGGTAGGGAGATCTTCAGGGGGTTAGTGATAGTTTTTTTTAAGGGGGGTTTGGGTGGGTTAGAGTAGGGGTATGTGGGTGGTGGGTTGTAATGTTTGGGGGGGTATTGTATTTTTATTTTCATGCAAAAGAGCTGATTACTTTGGGGCAAGGCCCCGCAAAAAGCCCTTTTAAGGGCTGGTAAAAGAGCTGATTACTTTTGTATTTTAGAATAGGGTAGGAAATTTTTTATTTTGGGGGGCTGTTTTATTTTATTAGGGGGCTTAGATTAGGTGTAATTAGTTTAAACTGCTTGTAATTCTTTTTTATTTTTTGTAATTTAGTGTTTGGTTTTTTTGTATTATAGAATAGTTTATTTTATTGTATTTTATTTTAGGTAATTGTAGGTAATTTATTTAATTCATTTAATGATAGTGTAGTGTTAGGTTTAATTGTAACTTAGGTTAGGATTTATTTTACAGGTAATTTTGTATTTATTTTAACTAGGTAGCTATTAAATAGTTATTAACTATTTAATAGCTATTGTACCTAGTTAAAATAAATACAAAGTTGCCTGTAAAATAAATATAAATCCTAAAATAGCTACAATGTAATTATTAGTTATATTGTAGCTATATTAGGGTTTATTTGATAGGTAAGTATTTAGTTTTAAATAGGAATAATTTAGTTAATTATAGGAATATTATTTTGTTTAATATAAATTATATTTATGTTAGGGGGTGTTAGGGTTAGAGTTAGGTTTAGGGGTTAATAACTTTATTATAGTAGCGGCGACGGTGCGGGCGGGAGATTAGGGGTTAACAATTGTAGGTAGGTGGCGGCGATGTTAGGGAGGGCAGATTAGGGGTTAATACTATTTATTCTAGTGTTTGCGAGGTGGGAGTGCGGCGGTTTAGGGGTTAATACATTTATTATAGTGGCGGCGATGTCCGGTCGGCAGATTAGGGGTTAATAAGTGTAGTTAGGTAGCGGCAATGTTGGGGGGGGCAGATTAGGGGTTAATAAATATAATATAGGGGTCGGCGATGTTAGGGGCAGCAGATTAGGGGTTCATAGGGATAATGTAGGTGGCGGCGGTGTCCGGTCGGCAGATTAGGGGTTAAAAAATTTTATTAGAGTGGCGGCGATGTGGGGGGCCTCGGTTTAGGGGTACATAGGTAGTTTATGGGTGTTAGTGTACTTTAGAGCACAGTAGTTAAGAGCTTTATATTCCGGCGTTAGCCCATAAAGCTCTTAACTACTGTTTTTTTTTGGCGTTAGGAGGCTTGTCGGTAGAGGGTCTACCGCTCACTTCTCCCAAGACTCCAAATACCAGCGTTAGGCAGATCCCATTGAAAAGATAGGATACGCAATTGGCGTAAGGGGATCTGGGGTAGCCTGGAATCGCGGTAGGGAAGTGAGCGGTAGACCCTTACCTGCCTAACTCTAAATACCAGCGGGCGGTAAAAAGCAGCGTTAGGACCCCTTAACGCTGCTTTTGACGGCTAACGCCAAACTCTAAATCTAGGCGATCACTTTTATTATGCATATTATATATCAACATTTAAGCACTGCATGCTTAAGACCTCCATGCAAACAGTAAAGGGGCAAAACTGTATAAAAATCTGCATGAGTTTTGTTTCTCTTTTCACCTTTATTGTGACCAATTAGGGACATAAAATCAGTTTTTGTGCTAATCAAGCAATCACTGTGCAGAATGTTTTGTATCCAGCAGAATCCACTTCAGCCTCTCTGGAGGCTGATGGTAAAAAAACATAATTTTCAGAGTTTACATACAGGAAAAGCAGGCATCATAAATAATGAAAGTAGGTTAAAAGGTTTTTTTAATGAACATAAATATTTTTGGGGGAGTTCAATTTTAAGTCCCTTTAAAATAGATCTGTACTGATATGCAGCCACAATATTTTGTATATCGGCTCAGTTTAAATAAGTCCCTGGGATCCAGAAGAAACAGTCTGAGACCTATAATAGATGATCCAAGTATACTTATAGATAAACATAATGAATTTACATAGTTGCTAATTATCCCGTCTTTCCCAGGATAGGGTACGCCACTGGTCGTTAAGGGGTTAATTGTGTCCCTTGTTCTATTTAGTCTATATTTAGATAATATTGTGTGCAGTGCAGTACTCCCACCACAGAGGGCGCTGTGGCTTATGATTAACTTCACTGTCTAGTCTGTTAGTTTCTGTATACAGTGTAGTGATGTGCAGTTCGGTTCTTTTGGGTGAATCGGTTCATTTCGGACGGTTCGATTAACTGAACCGGTTCATGAACCGATTCACCAGTTCACCTACTGAACATGAGGTAGAGGCTCTACCTCTTGTTCAGTAGGTGAACTGTAGAGCCGCAGATTCGTTTCCTGCAGTGCTGTATGTAAATGACTCAGTGTACTGTAACTCTAATGAATCATTTAGATAACAGTACACTGATTCAAATAACAGGTCACACTCACAGCGGTTCTCAACAGACCCCTGCAATTACATTAACCCATTCAGCATACCATGTTTGTGTGTATATATATAATTTGTAGCTGTTGCTAAGTAAAAGTTAGCTTAGATATAGAGGAAGAACAACAAATTATATATATATATATATATATATATATATATATATATATATATATATATATATATACAAACATGGGCCTAGATTTAGAGTTCGGCGGTAAAAGGGCTGTTAACGCTCCGCGGGCTTTTTTCTGGCCGCACCATAAATTTAACTCTGGTATCGAGAGTTAAAACAAATGCTGCGTTAGGCTCCAAAAAAGGAGCGTAGGGCATTTTTACCGCAAATGCAACTCTCGATACCAGAGTTGCTTACGGACGCGGCCAGCCTCAAAAACGTGCTCGTGCACGATTCTCCCATAGGAAACAATGGGACTGTTTGAGCTGAAAAAAAACCTAACACCTGCAAAAAAGCAGCGTTCAGCTCCTAACGCAGCCCCATTGTTTCCTATGGGGAAACACTTCCTACGTCTGCACCTAACACCCTAACATGAACCCCAAGTCTAAACACCCCTAACCTTACACTTATTAACCCCTAATCTTCCGCCCCCGCTATCGCTGACCCCTGCATTACAGTTTTAACCCCTAATCTTCCGCTCCGTAAACCGCCGCAACCTACGTTATCCCTATGTACCCCTAATCTGCTGCCCTAACATCGCCGACCCCTATGTTATATTTATTAACCCCTAATCTGCCCCCCACAACGTCGCCGACACCTGCCTACACTTATTAACCCCTAATCTGCCGAGCGGACCGCACCGCTACTATAATAAAGTTATTAACCCCTAATCCGTCTCACTAACCCTATCATAAATAGTATTAACCCCTAATCTGCCCTCCCTAACATCGCCGACACCTACCTTCAATTATTAACCCCTAATCTTCCGATCGGAGCTCACCGCTATTCTAATAAATGTATTAACCCCTAAAGCTAAGTCTAACCCTAACACTAACACCCCCCTAACTTAAATATAATTTACATATAACGAAATAAATTAACTCTTATTAAATAAATGATTCCTATTTAAAGCTAAATACTTACCTGTAAAATAAATCCTAATATAGCTACAATATAAATTATAATTATATTATAGCTATTTTAGGATTAATATTTATTTTACAGGCAACTTGGTATTTATTTTAACCAGGTACAATAGCTATTAAATAGTTAAGAACTATTTAATAGCTACCTAGTTAAAATAATAACAAAATTACCTGTAAAATAAATCCTAACCTAAGATATAATTAAACCTAACACTACCCTATCAATAAAATAATTAAATAAACTACCTACAATTACCTACAATTAACCTAACACTACACTATCAATAAATTAAATAAACACAATTGCTACAAATAAGTACAATTAAATAAACTAGCTAAAGTACAAAAAATAAAAAAGAACTAAGTTACAGAAAATAAAAAAATATTTACAAACATAAGAAAAATATTACAACAATTTTAAACTAATTACACCTACTCTAAGCCCCCTAATAAAATAACAAAGCCCCCCAAAATAATAAATTCCCTACCCTATTCTAAATTTAAAAAGTTACAAGCTCTTTTACCTTACCAGCCCTGAACAGGGCCCTTTGCGGGGCATGCCCCAAGAAGTTCAGCTCTTTTGCCTGTAAAAGAAAACATACAATACCCCCCCCCCAACATTACAACCCACCACCCACATACCCCTAATCTAACCCAAACCACCCTTAAATAAACCTAACACTAAGCCCCTGATGATCTTCCTACCTTGTCTTCACCATGCCAGGTTCACCGATCCGTCCTGGCTCCAAGATCTTCATCCAACCCAAGCGGGGGCTAGACATCCACTGAAGAAGTCCAGAAGAGGGTCCAAAGTCTTCCTCCTATCCGGCAAGAAGAGGACATCCGGACCGGCAAACATCTTCTCCAAGCGGCATCTTCGATCTTCTTCCATCCGGTGCGGAGCGGGTCCATCTTGAAGCAGGCGACGCGGATCCATCCTCTTCTTCCGATGTCTCCCGACGAATGACGGTTCCTTTAAGGGACGTCATCCAAGATGGCGTCCCTCGAATTCCGATTGGCTGATAGGATTCTATCAGCCAATCGGAATTAAGGTAGGAATTTTCTGATTGGCTGATGGAATCAGCCAATCAGAATCAAGTTCAATCCGATTGGCTGATCCAATCAGCCAATCAGATTGAGCTTGCATTCTATTGGCTGTTCCGATCAGCCAATAGAATGCGAGCTCAATCTGATTGGCTGATTGGATCGGCCAATCAGATTGAACTAGATTCTGATTGGCTGATTCCATCAGCCAATCAGAAAATTCCTACCTTAATTCCGATTGGCTGATAGAATCCTATCAGCCAATCGGAATTCGAGGGACGCCATCTTGGATGACGTCCCTTAAAGGAACCGTCATTCGTCGGGAGACATCGGAAGAAGAGGATGGATCCGCGTCGCCTGCTTCAAGATGGACCCGCTCCGCACCGGATGGAAGAAGATCGAAGATGCCGCTTGGAGAAGATGTTTGCCGGTCCGGATGTCCTCTTCTTGCCGGATAGGAGGAAGACTTTGGACCCTCTTCTGGACTTCTTCAGTGGATGTCTAGCCCCCGCTTGGGTTGGATGAAGATCTTGGAGCCAGGACGGATCGGTGAACCTGGCATGGTGAAGACAAGGTAGGAAGATCATCAGGGGCTTAGTGTTAGGTTTATTTAAGGGTGGTTTGGGTTAGATTAGGGGTATGTGGGTGGTGGGTTGTAATGTTGGGGGGGGGGTATTGTATGTTTTCTTTTACAGGCAAAAGAGCTGAACTTCTTGGGGCATGCCCCGCAAAGGGCCCTGTTCAGGGCTGGTAAGGTAAAAGAGCTTGTAACTTTTTAAATTTAGAATAGGGTAGGGAATTTATTATTTTGGGGGGCTTTGTTATTTTATTAGGGGGCTTAGAGTAGGTGTAATTAGTTTAAAATTGTTGTAATATTTTTCTTATGTTTGTAAATATTTTTTTATTTTCTGTAACTTAGTTCTTTTTTATTTTTTGTACTTTAGCTAGTTTATTTAATTGTACTTATTTGTAGCAATTGTGTTTATTTAATTTATTGATAGTGTAGTGTTAGGTTAATTGTAGGTAATTGTAGGTAGTTTATTTAATTATTTTATTGATAGGGTAGTGTTAGGTTTAATTATATCTTAGGTTAGGATTTATTTTACAGGTAATTTTGTTATTATTTTAACTAGGTAGCTATTAAATAGTTCTTAACTATTTAATAGCTATTGTACCTGGTTAAAATAAATACCAAGTTGCCTGTAAAATAAATATTAATCCTAAAATAGCTATAATATAATTATAATTTATATTGTAGCTATATTAGGATTTATTTTACAGGTAAGTATTTAGCTTTAAATAGGAATCATTTATTTAATAAGAGTTAATTTATTTCGTTATATGTAAATTATATTTAAGTTAGGGGGGTGTTAGTGTTAGGGTTAGACTTAGCTTTAGGGGTTAATACATTTATTAGAATAGCGGTGAGCTCCGATCGGAAGATTAGGGGTTAATAATTGAAGGTAGGTGTCGGCGATGTTAGGGAGGGCAGATTAGGGGTTAATACTATTTATGATAGGGTTAGTGAGACGGATTAGGGGTTAATAACTTTATTATAGTAGCGGTGCGGTCCGCTCGGCAGATTAGGGGTTAATAAGTGTAGGCAGGTGTCGGCGACGTTGTGGGGGGCAGATTAGGGGGTAATAAATATAATATAGGGGTCGGCGATGTTAGGGCAGCAGATTAGGGGTACATAGGGATAACGTAGGTGGCGGCGCTTTGCGGTCGGAAGATTAGGGGTTAATTATTTTAAGTAGCTGGCGGCGATGTTGTGGGGGGCAGATTAGGGGTTAATAAATGTAATATAGGGGTCGGCGGGGTTAGGGGCAGCAGATTAGGGGTACATAAGTATAACGTAGGTGGCGGTCGGAAGATTAGGGGTTAAAAATTTTAATCGAGTTGCGGCGATGTGGGGGGACCTCGGTTTAGGGGTACATAGGTAGTTTATGGGTGTTAGTGTACTTTAGGGTACAGTAGTTAAGAGCTTTATAAACCGGCGTTAGCCAGAAAGCTCTTAACTCCTGCTATTTTCAGGCGGCTGGAATCTTGTCGTTAGAGCTCTAACGCTCACTGCAGAAACGACTCTAAATACCAGCGTTAGAAAGATCCCATTGAAAAGATAGGCTACGCAAATGGCGTAGGGGGATCTGCGGTATGGAAAAGTCGCGGCTGTAAAGTGAGCGTTAGACCCTTTAATCACTGACTCCAAATACCAGCGGGCGCCCAAAACCAGCGTTAGGAGCCTCTAACGCTGGTTTTGACGGCTACCGCCGAACTCTAAATCTAGGCCATGGGATGCTGAATGGGTTAATGTAAATGCAGTAGTCTGTTGAGAACTGCTGTGAGTGTGACCTGTTATTTGAATCAGTGTACTGTTAGCTAACTCGTATGCAATGAATCTGTTAACAGTACACTGAGTCGTTTGCTAACAGTTCACTTCTTTTGAATCAGTGAACTGTTAATAGACTGATTCATTGCAGACGAGTTAGCTAACAGTACACTGATTCAACAACACTGGTAATATGATCCTAGAGTGAGATTCTGCTGTGTGATTCATTAAAGGAGGAGTTAGCAGAGCAGAACTCACTCTAGGATCATATTACCAGAGTGCTGCTGATGACTCAGGAACTGAACTGTTTCAAACGAATCAGTTCAGTCTGATGTACTGATTCATTCAGTTCAGTGAAAAGATCCGGTTCAAATGAACGATTCGTTCATGAACCGGACATCACTAATACAGCATATACGTTTTTTCTCTAGTCTTTTTAATCTCTGCTCATCTGTTATACTGAAGGTTAGCAATGTGTAGTCAGATAAGATGGAGCCATGAGATGTGTAATACCAGGGTGGGTAGATTATAATGCCTTGTGTGAGGCTCCTCATGTGCTGGGAGGACTGGAATTCACAGAACATACAAAAAAATACAGATTTACTGGGGCATTGCTAAGTCTATTGACCCACTGCCCACAATCACTGCTGCAGCAAAGATAAAAAATTACTATTTACCTCATAAAATTCCACCTGCTTGTGAAACTTTCAATACTGTTTTAGTACAAGTTAAGCCCCAACACAGCAGTTAGCAGGTTAAACATACTGTGGTTATATCTCATTTCAGGCTGTGTAACAGCTATATAAACTAGTGTGCTTTGTGCTGTCCTGCTATGTAGATGCTGAAGGGTTATTAATTTAACCCTTGATTGTTTTGATACTGTAAAGTTATTTTTCCTTTGCCAGTTATGTGCTTGAGAGTAAGGGAGGATATGAGGAAGCTTGATTATTTAAACCTGCATTAAAGGGATGTAACAGTGCAAAAAGAAAATGCCATGCAAATGGATTAAACACATAGTTAAAGTCATCTCCAGAGCAGTAGTGCGTTGTTGCTACTGAGGATATGTACATATTCTTTTCAACAAAGGTACCCAAGAAAACAAAGTAAATTTGATAACAAAAGTGAATTTAAAAATTACATGCTCTCTCTGAATCATTTTTTTTCCTATCCCTTTAAGCAATCATTATGGCTAAATTATACTACTGGTATACGTGCTTGTTTTGAGGTGGATTAGAGTGGACGGGGCTATACAATCCATAAATGGGTGTAGCTATGCTCCAAAGTGTCCCTGGACTTTTTTTTCAAATGTTGGCAACTATGAGTAGCGCTTTTTATGATATCTTTTTTCTCATGTTAAATCGCAGTTAGTTACATTCATGTCACAAAAATGAAAAGCAACATTATGAACTTCTGCTTAACATGAAGGGAAAATCCAACTTCCTCTTTAGTTTGTGATAATAACTGAGTAAAGTATTTAGCATAGTAAAAGGATTGCTTCCTGCTCCTGTAATGATATTTCTCAGACAGGTAAAATCATCAACCATGAGATAATTATATAATAACCATCCTCGATCAAAATAATTGGATAATTGGACAAACTGAGAACAAAAATTTTATTTATGTTGACGTATTTATTCAATGAGATAAAATAGTTTTATTGGAGTCAGATTTTTAGTTACTCCTAAATTTATTAAAAATTCAGTAATAAGGGGTCTTAAAGGGACAGTCTAGTCCAAAAAAAACTTTCATGATTCAGATAGGGCATGTAATTTTAAACAATTTTCCAATTTACTTTTATCACCAATTTTGCTTTGTTCTCTTGGTATTCTTAGTTGAAAGCTTAACCTAGGAGATTTATATGTTAATTTCTTAGACCTTGAAGGCCACCTCTTAAGAATGCATTTTAACAGGTTTTTCACCACCAGAGGGTGTTAGTTCAAGTTTTTCATATAGATAACACTGTGCTCATGCACGTGAAGTTACCTGGGAGCCATCACTGATTGGCTAGTCTGTCAAAAGAACTGAAATAAAGGGGCAGTTTGCAGAGGCTTAGATACAAGATAATCACAGAGGTAAAAAAATATATAAATATAACTGTGTTGGTTATGCAAAACTGGGGAATGGGTAAAAAAGGGATTATCTTTCTTTTTAAACAATAACAATTCTGGTGTAGACTGTCCCTTTAAGTAAAATTTAGAGATTGAAAGTTTCAAACACTTGATTGACAATGCTAATATCTCTTATGCCTTATGACATCACATGTGGTGTAAATATGGCACTGCTGATCACATGACATTTGAATCACAACATCGATTATGACATCATACATATGACCAAGCAACAACATTACCCCAAACTCCATTATGCAGCTGACACTGCTATCAATGGCAATATCAATATATATCAGAGGTTTTCAACGTCTTAGGGCTTATGATCAAAAGTTTGCCAGCATGGAAAAAAATCACACAACATCTTTGGAGGCTTTTTTTTTGGAAATAATATTGTAATGTATGTCTCTCCTTAAAGGGACTGTTATTTTCTAACACCTAGATTACAAGTTGTGTGTTCGTGTTTTAACGCTGAAAAAATTGTAATTTCAGAGTTAAAACAGCAACGCAGCCATTACAAGTTTTGTCGGTATAGCTGTACCGCAAGCCTTTTATCCTGTAACGCAACGTCAGTCCTGCACACTTCAAAATTATGTTTTTTTCATGGGACTTCCATAGCGCAGCCATTACAAGTTTTGCGTTCTGGCTAAAAAGCTTGCGTTACACCCTATAAGGACAAGATCCGTACCGCCATCTGAGAGCAGTAGTTGTGAGTTTTACGCAACAAAACTGTTACATAAAAATCATAACTAACCACATCGCAATAAACTAATTTAAACTAGTAACCCCTAAACCTAATGCCCCCCTAACTTTATATTAAAATTACAATTTCACTATCTTAAATTAAATTAAAACTTACCTATCAAATTAAAAAAAACTAAGTTTAAACTAACAATTAAACTAATATAACTGTTAAACTAATATTAAACTAACTACCAATAAAATAAAACTAAAATACACATTAAAAAAATCCTAACACTACTATAAAAATTACAAACTAGCTAATTACAAAAAATAAAAACACTAAATTACAAAATATAACAAACACTAAATTACGAAAAATAACAAACAAAATGATCAAAAATATAAAAGAATTACACCTAATCTAGTAACTCTATAAAATAAAAAAGCCCATCCAAACTGAAAAAAAACGTAGCCTACAATAAACTACCAATAGCCCTTAAAAGGGCCTTTTGTAGGGCATAGCCCTAAGTTAAACAGCTTTTACCTGTAAAAAAAATCACAAAGACCCCCCCAACAGTAAAACCCACCAACCAACCAACCCCCCAAAATAAAAAAAAAACTAACTCTAACAAAAACCTAATCTACCCATTGCCCTGAAAAGGGCATTTGTATGGGCATTGCCCTTAAAATGGCATTTAGCTCTTTTACGAAAAGCCCAAACCCTAAACTAAAAAAAATAAACAAAATTATCCAAAACAATAAAAATTATTCCTATTCTAATAACCTTTGGAAAAAAAAACACCCCAAAATAAAAAAAACTCCTCAGGGATGAAGAAGATGCCGGTCCCGCTTGAAGGATCTTCATCCCGGCGGCTCCATCTTCATCCAAGCCGCATCTTCATCCAGGCCGCATCTTCATTAAGGCCGCATCTTCATCCAGGCCGCATCTTCATCCAGGCCACATCTTCATCCAGGCCGCATCTTCATCCAGGCCGCATCTTCATCCAGGCCGCATCTTCATTAAGGCCACATCTTCATCCAGGCCGCATCTTCATCCATCGCGGGACCGGCATCTTCTTCATCCCTGAGGAGATTTTTTTATTTTGGGGTGTTTTTTTTTTTTTTTTTTAAAGGGTATTAGAATAGGAATAATTTGTATTGTTTTGGATAATTTTGTTTTTTATTTTTTTGCAATGGTAGGTTTTTTTTATTTTTTGTAATGTTAGGTTTTAGTGTAAGGCAGCTTAGGTTTTATTTCACAGGTAAGTTTGTATTTATTTTAACTAGGTAGTTAGTAAATAGTTAATAACTATTTACTAACTAGTTAAAATAAATACAAACTTACCTGTGAAATAAAAATAAAACCTAAGCTAGCTACAATATAACTATTAGTTATATTGTAGCTATCTTAGGTTTTATTTCACAGGTAAGTATTTAGTTTTAAATAGGTATTATTCAGTTAATTGTAACTATAATTTAGCTTTATTTTAATTATGTTAAAGTTAGGGGGTGTTAGGGTTAGGGTTACGTTAGGGTTAGTTTTAGGGGTTAATAGTTTAATTTAGGTTGTTGCGATGTGGGGGGTTGGCGGTTTAGGGGTTAATAGGTTTATTTAGTGGTAGGGATGTGGGAGGCCAGAGGTTTAGGGGTTAATAGCTTTATTTAGTTGCAGCGATGTCGGGGAGTGGCAGAATAGGGGTTTTTAGATCTATTATAGTGTGGGCGATGTTGGTGTGCAGGGGAATAGGGGTTAATAACTTTAGTATAGTGGCGGCGATATCGGGAGCGGCAGATTAGGGGTTAATAGATTTATTTAGGTGGCAGCGATATCAGGAGCAGCAGATTAGGGGTTAATAGGATTATGTAGGTGTCAGCAATGTCGGGGGCGTCAGATTAGGGGTGTTTAGATTTAGGGTTTATGTTTAAACGTAACATTTTTTTCCCAATAGACATCAATGGGGCTGCATTACGGAGCTTTTCATTCCGCTATCGCAGGTGTTAGGTTTTTTCTCACCTGCTCTCCCCATTGATGCCTACTGTTGTCTAAAATGTTTTTTTATCTTGTAGCATTAAGATAACACTTCACTGGAACTAAGGGGCCTAAACCAAACCCTGAAAAACAGCCCAAGACCACTATCCCTTCTTCAACAAACTTTACAGTAGACACTATGCTTTCCAGAAGGTAGTGTTCTCCTTGCATCCCTCACACTTAGATTATTCCATTAGACTGCCAGATAGTGAAGCATGAATCATCACTCCAGAGAACAAGTTTCCATTGCTACAGAGTGCAGTGTTGGCATATTTTACACCACTCCAGCTGATGCTTGGCATTGTACATATTGATTTGAGGTTTGTGTACAGCTACCTGTCAATGGAAACCTATTTCATGAAGCTCCCGATGCACAGTTCGTGTGCTGACGTTGCCTCCTGAGGAAGTCTGGAACCTTATAACTCTGTAGTCATGATGGGCAATTTTTATGTGCTACGCGCTTCACAACTCAGCAACCCAACTACTGTGAATGTGTGTATATACATAGATAGAGCTTACTGAAAGGCTTATAAAGGTTCAGAATGCTGATGTTTGCACTCACCAGTGCATTTTAAATCTGTAAGTATACTCTATATTTTTGGCTGACTGTCAGTTTTAAAGATTCCACACCGTTAAGGCGATTACTTCAGAATGACACTAGGAAGATCCTCCTTTTTGACTAGGGTTTGATTTTCAGCAAAGTATATTGAAGGGACAGTCAAGTCCAAAAAAAACTTTCATGTTTCAAATAGGGCATGTCTTTTTTTTATCACCCATTTTGCTTTGTTCTCTTGGTATTCTTAGTTGAAAGCTAAACCTAGGAAGGCTCATATAATAATTTTGAAAACCCTTGAAGGCCGCCTCTTATCACATGCTTTTTTATTTGCTTTTCACAACAGGAGAAAGCTAGTTCATGTCAGCCATATAGATAACATTGTGATCACGCCTGTGGCTTGTGGCAGACACTGCACTAATTGGCTAAAATGAAAGTCAATAGATAATAAATAAAATGTCATGTGATCAGGGGGCTGTCAGAAGATGTTTAGATACAAGTTAATCACAAAGGTAAAAAGTATATTAATATAACAGTGTTGGTTATGCAAAACTGGGGAATGGGTAATAAAGGGATTATCTATATTTTTTAACAACAAAAATTATTCTGGTGTTTGACTGTCCCTTTAAGAAAATTAAGTTAATTTAAAGGGACATTAATTAACCTTTTGCTTTTGCATGATAATTGTATTTGTCCTACACTCCCAAAAAGCAAATTCTGTATCCTGCATTTGCTGCAAATCAAATAGCTGGTTAAGGCAATTTGCAGCATTTTGAAAACCAAGTTGCAGATTTTGCTTGTTGGCATGAGACAAAACACAATTTTTACACTAAAGCAAGATGTGCTTAGTGTTTCTTTAATAATACAAATACAGTGAATCCTCTATTAAAAGTGCATGCTATATCTGACTCATGAAAGTTTAATACTGACCTTCCTTCATTAAAGGGACAGTCTAGTCCAAATTAAACTTTCATGATTCAGAGAGGGCATGCAATTTTAAACAACTTTAAATTTGTATTATTAAATTTGCTTTGTTCCCTTGGTGGTATTTTTGAAAAGCTAAACCTAGGTAGGCACAAACTGATTTCTAAACCGTTAAAAACCGCTCCTTAGCTCAGAGCATCTTGAAAAACTTTCACAGTTAGACAGTACTAGTTCATGTGTGTCATATAGATAACATTGTGCTCACTCCCGTGGAGTTATTTGGGAGACTGCACTGATTGACTAAACTGCATGTCTGTCAAAAGCACTGAGATAAGGGGGCAGTCTGCAGAGGTTTAGATACAAGGTAATCACAGAGGTAAAAAGTATATTAATATAACTTTGTTAGTTATGCAAAACTGGTGAATGGGTAATAAAGGGATTATCTGTCTTTTTAAACAATAAAAAATCTGGTGTAGACTGTCCCTTTAAAAGTCTATATTAAAATATAACATTGTAAATCATATGTAAGGCAATTTAAAGAGACATGGCTTTCATGATTCAGTGCGCACAAGCATGCTCCTAAGCCTATTAGTATGACCCATGGAAAAGCTGTCAGCTTTATCCAGTGTAGGAGCTTGATACATTGGAGTGAACAGCGTAATCAAGTGGTTTGTGATTAAAGCACAACCCAGTGACACCTTTTTTTTATTTATTATGCTGGGGCAGGAAGGAGGGTGTTGAGGAATTTTCAGTGCATCTGTATAAAGAAATCTTTATTTTCAGAAAACAAGGCTATCATTATAGTAATTAGTTTTGCACATGCTGCACTAGGAGCTGAAAATATTTGTTAACATTTGCAGTCACTTTAAGTGAGTTTTTTTCAAAGTTATTGGCTTCTGAAGCTTCGTTGTTGTTCTCTGTTTTTATCTCTGACAAAATAGCCAATCTGTTAAAAGGCAGATACATCCATTGCAGATTTGCACCATGGTAATAAAAAAAGTTATTTGCTTTGCCAATATGATATGCTTTTAATCAAATGTTCCAATGAACACCAGAGTAAGAACAAAAGTGAGATTGTGACCACACCTGCCTTGCGCATATTTTAAACTAACATTACAATCATTTTCTATGAGTGTGAGTTAACTTTATTTCTGTCTGTGTCTAAAAATAATAAAATTTGCTTTCCAAGAGATCAAAGTACAACTTACTTTCTGTTCTACTGATGTATTTGAAATTGTGTAGTGATAAGAATGGCTGACAAGAGTATTAATCTTTGTAAAGAGATTTTACTTAGTAACAAAAACCCTACTTAGTTAATATAATTAAAAGAATGGATAAAAAAAGATCTGTAGGAGCAATTTGGTGGTAGTGGGAGTTTAGAAACAGGTAGTTATTTTAATAGCAAATGCCTTATATAAAAAATATTACTGCCCTAAAGGGACAATAAGAAAGAGCATTATTTAAACATGTTAACTTGTTTTTTGCTTGAAAAATAAAAAAATAGTTGTTAAACTTATATATTTTGATTTGAGGAAGTATAAGCCTGTATATAACTGGGCTTTAAAGGGACAAGCTAAAATTAAATTTTCATGACTCTCAGTTTACAAATTTAAATTGCTTTCCAATTCATTTCTTTTGTCACATTTACCCCCTTTCTTTGTCTCTTTGGTTGAATCTTGGCCCCTTTCCATGAGGGCATACTGAGGTAGGCTGAGGAATGCACATGTGCCTTGAACAGTTTGTGGCAGCAGTGTTTGTAGCAATATTAAACAAGCAACCTGTAGAGGGAGGGTATAGCAGGCAGTACTGAGTGAAAGCAGGGAACACCCACACCTCTACCTTTTCATACTACTACTCACACATGCTGTTTAGATATTTAATTGACAAACGGCTAGATTACGAGTTTTGCGTTATGAGCGGCTCGGTACTAACTTGCAAGTTATTTCCACCGCTCACCTCCCTATAGCCCTGCTATTACAGGTTTTCAAAAACCCGGCGTTAGCAGGCAATATTGTAGCGTTGAGCTCCATTGAGCTCAGTACCGCACTCAAATACCAGCGCTGCTTTGAGCTGGTTTTACGTGCTCGTGCACGATTTCCCCATAGACATCAGTGGGGAGAACCGGCTTAAAAAAAGCCTAACACCTGCAATAACGGAGTGTAAAGCTCCATAACGCAACCCCATTGATTCCTATGGGGAAAGAAAATGTATGTTTACACGTAACACCCTAACATAAACCCCAAGTCTAAACACCCCTAATCTGCCGTCCCCAACATCGCTGACACCTACATTACACTTATTAACCCCTAATCTGCCACCCCTAACATTGCCGCCACCTACCTACATTTATTAACCCCTAATCTGCTGCCCCAATGTTGCCGCCACCTACCAACACTTATTAACCCCTAATCTGCCGCACCCAATGTCGCCACCACCTACCTACACTTATTAACCCCTAATCTTCCGCCTCCAATGTCGCCACCACTGTAATAAAGTTATTAACCCCTAAACCTAACCCTAAGTCTAACCCTAACCCTAACACCCACTAACTTTAACATAATTAAAATAAATCTAAATAAAAATTACAATTAATACCTAAATAATTCCTATTTAATACTAAATACTTCCCTATAAAATAAACCATAAGCTAGCTACAATATAACTAATAGTTACATTGTAGCTATCTTAGGTTTTATTTTTATTTCAAAGGCAAGTTTATTTATTTTAACTAGGTAGACTAGTTAGTAAATAGTTATTAACTATTTACTAACTACCTAGATAAAATAAATACAAATTTACCTGTAAAATAAAGCCTAACCTGTCTTACACTAACACCTAACCTTACACTACAATTAAATAAATTACATTAATTGAATACAATTAACAAAATTACAAAACAAAACACTAAATTACACACAAAAAAAATCAAGTATTTAAACTAATTACACCTAATCTAATAGCCCTATCAAAATAAAAAAGCCCCCCCAAAATAAAAAAAAACGTAACCTAAACTAAACTGCCAATAGCCCTTAAAAGGGCCTCTTGCGGGGCATTTCCCTAAAGAAATCAGTTCTTTTACCTGTAAAAAAAATACAAACAACCCCCAACAGTAAAACCCACCACCCACACAACCAAACCCCCCAAATAAAATCCTATCTAAAAACCCTTAGCTTCCCATTGCCCTGAAAAGGGCATTTGGATGGACATTGTCCTTAAAAGGGCATTTAGCTCTTTTTCAGCCCAAACCCTAAGCTAAAAATAAAACCCGCCCAATAAACCCTTAAAAAAAAATAACACTAACCCCCGAAGATCCACTTACAAGACCGGACATCCATCCTCAAAGAAGCCGGGAGAAGTCTTCATCCAAGCGGGCAGAAGTCCTCAACGAAGCCGGGAGAAGTCTTCATCCAAGCGGCAAGAAGTGGTCCTCTAGGCGGGCAGAAGTCTTCATCCAGACGGAATCTTCTATCTTCATCCTTCCGACACGGAGCGGCTCCATCTTCAAGACATCCGGCGCCGAGCATCCTCTTCTTTCGATGGCTCTTCAAGAATGCAGTTTCCTTTAAATGACGTCATCCAAGATGGCGTCCCTTGAATTCCGATTGGCTGATAGAATTCTATAGATAGAATTAAAGGTGAAAAAATCATATTGGCCAATCAGCCAATAGGATTGAGCTTGCATTCTATTGGCTGATTGGAACAGCCAATAGAATGCGAGCTCAATCCTATTGGCTGATTGGATCAGCCAATAGGATTGAAGCTTAATCCTATTTAATTCCGATTGGCTGATAGAATGCTATCAGCCATTATAATTCAAGGGACGCCATCTTGGATGACGTCATTTAAAGGGACCTTCAGTGTACGGCTGGGACCGTATGAAGAGGATGCTCCATGCCGGATGTCTTGAAGATGGAGCCCCTCCGCTTCAGGAGTGATGAAGATAGAAGATGCCATCTGGATGAAGACTTCTCCCGGCTTCGTTGAGGACTTCTGCCCGCTTGGATGAAGACTTCTCCCGGCTTTGTTGAGGATGGATGTCCAGTCTTCAAAAACTGTAAGTGGATCTTCGGGGGTTAGTGTTAGGTTTTTTTAAGGGTTTATTGGGTGGGTTTTATTTTTAGCTTAGGGTTTGGGCTGAAAAATAGCTAAATGCCCTTTTAAGGGCAATGTCCATCCAAATGCCCTTTTCAGGGCAATGGGGAGCTTAGGTTTTTTGGATAGGATTTTATTTGGGGGTTTTGGTTGTGTGGGTGGTGGGTTTTACTGTTGGGGGGTTGTTTGTATTTTTGTTTACAGGTAAAAGAGCTGATTTCTTTGGGGCAATGCCCTGCAAAAGGCCCTTTTAAAGGCTATTGGCAGTTTAGTTTAGGCTAGGGGTTTTTTATTTTGGGGGGGCTTTTTTATTTTGATAGGGCTATTAGATTAGGTGTAATTAGTTTAAATATTTGATAATTTCTTTTTTATTTTGTGTAATTTAGTGTTTGTTTTTTTGTAATTTAGTTAATTGTATTTAATTAATGTAATTGATTTAATTGTAGTGTAATATAGGTGTTAGTGTAAGACAGGTTAGGTTTTATTTTACAGGCAAATTTGTATTTATTTTAACTAGGTAGCTAGTAAATAGTTAATAACTATTTAGTAACTAGTCTACCTAGTTAAAATAAATACAAACTTGCCTGTGAAATAAAAATAAAACCTAAGATAGCTACAATGTAACTATTAGTTATATTGTAGCTAGCTTAGGGTTATGTATGAGTTCTATGTTACCGCTTTGTAACATAAAAGCCATAACTACTGGTGGGGGCGGAGCCAGCAGTTGATGGAGTCGGTCGCTCACTTTCTGAGCTCCTAGGCCATAACCATGTAAAATATATATATTTAGCTCAAAAACGTTTTAGACCCATGAGTGACCCCTCATATACTGATGTAAATTGAATAGAAGCTCTGTCTGAGTTGGATTGCATGTCTGACTACCTGTCGTATAACTACTGCTGGAGAAAGCTGCTGCGCCACGTGTAAAGATACACTCCGATCTACCTCCATTACTTTCAGCTCAAGTTTTCATGGTATGGAGCATACAGCTATCTCTCTCATGGAGGTGCCACATGAGCCGTTACACGCTCTAATTCAGGATCTAGCCCGACAGCTTGACAATTGCTATGCGGATTTATCAGACACGCTGCAGATGACATTGAAGGGAGCAGCTAACAGCGCACACACCAGTGAATTTTCCGGAGCTGCGGGGAACGAATATCTCCTAGAGGATCTTTTAATAACGCCTTGCCAACTCTCTTTGCTTCATAGATGCGAAGCTGAAATGGGTGATCATGTACAAGAAAGTTGCGATCAGATGAGAGATCTTTCTAGGCTACCCGCTAAAAGTACTGCAGCAGTAACGGAACAGCCTCCACAGACTACGGAGCTATGGCATGCATTTGATTTCACTTTGCACTCTAAGACAACTGACACACAGCGCCTCTTCTCTGCTTCGTTCTACAAAGAAGGGTTTACAGAACTCAGCAGGAGATACACTTTCTTATATCTGGAAGTGGCAGTGATCCTACCAATATCTAAGGCCATACCCTCCAGCCCAGAACATCTACTAGGAGACACTACAAACACAACCCTAGGCCTAGCTTGTTGTGTGTTACATCGGAACGCTACTTGCACTTCCATGCTAGTCTACTCCGCTCCTATAAATCACTGTACAAGAGAAGGCATCGGCTGAGATTTCTAATGCTACAGGACAGATCACAGGGCTTAACTGGATACTTCTTTCTCTATTTTTTGACCACCTCCAATTGCGGGTATGAGTGTCTCTACAATATATTTACTATACCTAATGTTGACCCTGTTGCTAAATGTCACTGGACCTATGACTAGGAGCATCTTATCTCTCACATATGGAACGGCCTTGCAGCTCTACGGAGCTTCTATATAAAGGCCCTTGTAGTAACCGGGACAACCCTTCTCCCTTATATTTACATGGACCTAATCTAACATTATACTCATGTTTCTCCTTGTTTGGAGTGCTGGCATCATATATATTACCAGCTAGTTCTTGTTAACCTAGGATTTATACCTAAATATTTGCATTTGTCCTAACTTATTGACTATATGCTTAATTGTTAATGAAATGTGACCTTATATGTGAAATAAGACATTAATTTTTTATGAACAGGCTTAGGCCTAATAACTTATACATCTGGGTTTATTTATGTTCAAAAGTTTTTATTTTGCGCTTTAGTTTGTGCATTCTGCCTGTAGGCTAGGTTTTATTATCTCACTCTCTGGTTACAAACCAGATTAGTTCACATATAGTCATAAGCTGCCAGTATATCTGTCTTAACTCACTGTTAGAAGTACAAATGTCTCCCTGCCGAGGCTAGGCCATAATACAGGCTTCCACAATATAAAGTTAATCTTTAGCAATGTTTACTTTGCTGCCTCCACACATTGGAGGACAATCTATTCCATTCCAGGCCCGTAGCTCCAAGAGACCTGCATGACATCAGCTACCTATCTTAACAAAATGTTTTTAATGCACTAAGATTTTCTTTGCTGTAGCTCACATTTATCTGATCTATATCTATATTGACTCTTCACATATAGGATGTACTACTTAAATGTTATATATAAGTCATAGGCATTATGCTGACAGTGTGGGAAACATGCTAGCCCTCATATTTTTTGCTCAGGCTCCTACGCTGACCAACAGAGAATCAGTATACCCAGGCTCTATAGAAGTTTTTATAGCATCTTTTGATTATTGGATATGTATTTGAGCATTGCATGTCCATTTGCTCAATGTTACATTATTCATTTTTAGGGCATCTGCTTGTAGCTCAGACCCGACAAGTGCATATGATGCTTTTAACTGTTTCCATCTGCATACTGTTAATGTTACTCCACTAGATTACAATAGATATCCTGTCAAGTTTGATTGGGTCTGAAAATGCTTTTTACATATTGCATATATTATCTGATAATTGCTACTAGCTGCCGTGAAAATAAGTATTAGCACCTCATTCTTATCAGTGCAGACCACTACAGAATTTACTTTGTTTTTCATGCAATATATTCTTTCTGCTTAGCTTTTCAGTAATGATTCTATTTATATAGATCAAATCTAATATAGGCTTATCAGCTTGTAGTTTATATATGCTGTATGTATTCTAACTCATGTGAATATGGCCAGTGATTAATGCATATGCCCTACACTTCTGCATTTTAATTGTGCCATATTATTATTGATAATGGGTTTTGAGGCTAGATGTACATAATACCTGTATAAGTACTACTAAACATGGCAGTTACTTGACCCGGTTAGGGTTAGCTGACCCTTAGATACTATATGCCTACAATTCTGTATTTAGATGTACCTTAGCATCCTGGTCCATATTTAACCAAGTACTATGCATTGCTGGATCACTTCTTACCCTAATATCAACTCCTATCAAGAATTGTATAATTTACAGTTACTCGTAGTACAGGTCTGCAGTTCTTTATTGTTTTAGAGGTCACTTTCTTATGTTTAAGCATGCTCTATTCTTTGTTTGGTATTATATAGACCTAACTCTATATTTAGACCTACAGGTTTTTGTTTATGTTGGCTAATTGTTATACAATTCTTTTGCTATATATTGTCTGTTTTGTTGTGGTTTAAATCTTAGATATACTTAAAATATTTCTCAAATGTACTAAGATGGATAGATTATTGGCTACACTACTTCACATAAGCCTTGAAATATGCCAATAGTTAGATGGTTGCACCCAAGACAATAGCTACTAGTCCAGACGATAAAGCATCTGCTCCATCTCACATAGACACATACATTTTCCAACATTTAACAACCCTTCTGCAACTCATCTACTCCTTAGCCTATATATAATCTCAGGAGGCTTTAGTAGTCTCCCCACTTAGATCCATATATATTATGGGCTACATTGACATTATTTAAACTCCAATAACATAAGTTCTCTGAGATCGGACATCTCTAAGTCCACTTCAGACACCCTATGTCACTTATATTTATACATGGCTCCGTCCCCCCACCTCCTTTCCCTATGCGCATAGCGGTGCTTACCCGCTGAATATCCCCCTCCCCCCCATATAGCTCGGCCCAAGAGTGGCCGATACTCATATTAAATCTCCACAGGCTGTTATGTTGGTCTTAGGTAAAACACTACTAGAATGTGGAGCTCATAAGCTGTTAATATAAAATGAAGTTCTATTTCATCTCGCTTAAGACATTGTCTATTTTCATATTCAGATTTGAAATATATATGCATATTGCCTACTTTATAATGCCTTTATATAGACAATGTATTATTTTCTCTGTTGTAACTTTGGCCTTAGAGCGAGTACTTGCTGTCATGATGTATGCTTTAACTTCAATAAAAAAATTATTTACAAAAAAAAAAAGCCATAACTACTGACTTTCAATTTACGGTATGGCTCTTGTAGTTATAGGCTGTACCGCTCACTTTTTGGGCGGACAAGCAAACCCGTAATGCCGGCGCTGTGGAAGTCCCATCGAAAAAGGACTTTTTGAAAGCTGTGGTAGTTACGTTGCGTTACGGCCAAAAAAGTGTGCGGTACAGATATATCTGCAAAACTCATAATAGCAGTGGTAGTGAAAAGCAGCGTTATGAGGCTTTTTCACTCATAACGCAAAACTCGTAATCTAGCCGAAAGATAGCTACACTCTCGATTTGTGTTCAGTCTTCTTTATTAAACCTATTGTACTCTAAAGCTCCTTCTACAAGAACTTAGGATGCACCCAGGATATTGAGGAGTCACTGGCACAAGTTCGTTCATCTTAATATTGAGTCTCAGTTGTCTGGGACAGTGTCGGATTTTACAGAAGAGAGTATGGGGTGGCTAAACATGCCAAGGTGGAGTCTAAGCATTCTTTAGGTTTTAAAGGAACAAGTACATTTTCATGATTCAGAGAGAAAACACAATGTTGAGCAACTTTCAAATTTACTTCTATCGTCGAAATGTGCACACTTTAAAAGGCACCCGCTCTTAATGAGCATGTGCAAGAAGTCACAGCATATACATAGATGCATTTTGTGATTGGCTGATGGCTGTCACATGATTTTGGGGAAGGAAAATAGAACTAATGTTAAAATTTGTCAGATAAAAATCTACTTATTTTAAATTTAAATTAAATGTTTTTTCATTGTCATTTTATTATGCATTTGTTGATTATGTTATTCTGCTGTGTTTAATGGCTCTTTAAGTTGTCACTTTGTATGTATGTATTGGGTACTTGTAAAGCGCGGCTTATCACCCTTAAGGGTCTCAAGGCGCTGTTCATTTTATCGACCACTGAAGGATGAAAGGCTGAGTGGACCTTGCCGGGGATTGAACCTGCAACCCTTGGGTTGCTACAGAGCTCAGCCACAGTGACTTAGCATGCTGAGCAATCTGTCCGGCTCACTTTTAGACAAATCAGGATATAAATTGGGAAGAACGAGGGGAAGTGGGACAGAGCTCCCAGTTTGAGACATTCAAGCAAATCACAAAACAAATGGGAACTCTGCCATGGTGTCTGTATACTCATATGTAGAGTATTTTAAAATAGTTAGAGGTTGTGGCTCCCTGGATCCTGTGATTTCTCATGCTCTGAGCCTTCGGAGTGCTGATCAGCTATATTTGGGATGTGGGTATAGAAATTTACTGTAATAGATATGACTTTATAGTATTAAAACAACAGTATTAAAACAACATGCTCTAATCCAGCTGTGTGACTAGTGCTGCTGATTGGATCAGTGGGACTTTATGTGATTATCCCTTTTGCAGGGTTAAACACATAGGGCTCCATGTAAGAAGCAGCAAGACTTGCTCCGGAGCCCTTGCAGGCAGGTTCGCATGTGTGAGCCTGCTTCCCCCAATGTAAGAAGAAGCGGTCATTACTAGACCGCTGCACGGAGAGAAATCACTGAGAGCTCGCTCACTCTCGGTGATTGACAGTCCCTTCACTCGCGCGATTGGTCACACGACTGAAGGGATGGCCATTACACACCTCACATGCAGTGAAGGCGGGCGGACAGCTTCGCAAGTTTAAAAGCTGTCTGTCTTTTAATACATGGGGGGAAAAAGCAGGCAGGTGACAGCAAATATTGTTACCATTTATCATATTTGCTGTCACCTGCCTGCTTTTTCTCTGATTTATGAACTTGGGACCTAGGCAGTGGTCCTTAGGTGGCGTGCAACATTAAGCCTGTAAGTGCTGAAAAGTTCTATCTTAATTTTAATACATGGGGCCCATAGCCTTACAGCATCACTAGTTTTAATGGCTTAGAGCATGTCATTTTAACACTATAATCGCCCTTTAAACTAGATACATTCCTTTCAGTTTGTATCTGCATTGTCGGTTATCCTCAGCTTTATAAACTGGTATAAAATATGCTTAGTGATTCAGGAACCAGGAATTACTCAGACTGTTTGCTCATTGTAAATTTTTTGCCATCCAATAGAAAACAATTTTGTTTGCTCAACGCACACACAGGCTAAAGTTTAAAGAGTTATATCTGGCATAGTATGTTGTTTTTGGAAATATCAGTGTATTGTGAAACTCTGTGAATAAGTGTTTGTGCGTGTATATATATATAGCTAAAATATGCTTATTTAATACATTGTAAAATGTTGCTTAAGATTAAAGGGAGATGAAACCCAAAAAAAATTTCACGATTCAGATAGAGCATGTGATTTTAAACGATTTTCTAATTTACATCTATTATCAAATTTTCATTGTTCTCTTGGTATCTTTTGTTAAAAATCAGGGACGTAAGGTAAATAAAACTCCAGGCCCAGATGGAATACACCCATTTATGGGAATTTAGCGCTGTTATAGACAAACCTCTACTCTTAATTTTTCAAGACTCATTTTCCTCAGGCATAGTACCCCAGGATTGGCATAAAGCTGATGTGGTGCCATTCTTCAAAAAGGGAAGCAGGGCTGATCCAGGAAGCTATAGACCAGTTAGTCTGACATCAATAGTGGGGAAGATACTTGAAGGGATTATAAAGGATTATATTGATGAGTATATTCGTGTAAACAAGATTATGAGTTCAAATCAGCATGGTTTTATGAGAAATATATTATGAGAAATAGATCATGTCAAACTAATCTAATTAGATTCTATGAGGAAGGAAGTAAAAATAAAGATAAAGGGGATTCAGTTGATGTGATATACTTAGATTTTGCAAAGGCGTTTTATACAGTGCCACATGAGAGATTAATGTACAAAATTAAGGGACAGGGAATATCTTAAAATGTTAGCTCATGGATAAAACTGGATAAAAGACAGAGAGCAATGAGTAGTAGTAAATTGATAATACTCAGATTTGACAAAGGTTATCAGTGGATTCCCCCAGGGATCAGTACTAGGCCCTGTTCTTTTAATATTTTTATTAATGACTTGCAGCAAGGATTAAATAGCAACATCTGTATTTTTGCAGATGATACAAAGTTGTGTAAGGTCATTAGGTCAAAGCTGGATGAACTAGAGTTACAGGGGGATCTGCAAAAAAAAGTATGGGCAGGTAAATGGAAAATTAGATTTAATACAGGAAAATGCAAGGTTCTACATTTTGGAAGTAAAAATAAGCAGGCAATTTATTATTTAAATGGGACTAGACTTAGCCAAACAGAGTAAAGGGATTTTTGAGTAGTAATAGATAACAAGCTAAAGATGGGTGCACAATGCAGGGCAGTGGCTTCTAAGGCTAATAAGATACTAGCATGTATTAAAAGAGGCATTGATTCAAGGGAGGAAAGCATAATGCTGTCACTATATGAATCCCTGGTAAGACCTCACCTTGAGTATGGAGTTCAGTTCTGGGGACCAATCTAACAAAAAAGACATTGTAGACCTTGAAAAAGTTAAGATAAGGGGCACAAAGCTAATAAGGGGAATGGACAATTTAAGCTATGAGGAGAGGTTAGCCAAACTGGGTCTGTTTTCTCTAGAAAAAAGGCGTTTGAGAGGTGACATGATTACTTTATATAAATATATTCAAGGCCCATATACAGAGATGGCAAAAGCTCTGTTTATTCCAAGCAAATTGTTTGTGACAAGAGGTCACAATTTAAAGCTGGAGGAAAGGAGATTTCATCTCCTGCAAAGGAAACTTTTTTTTTACTGTAAGAGCAATAAACATGTGGAACACAAAGGAGGTAGTGAATGCCAATACTTTAGATACATTTAAAAATGGTTTGGATACATTTATGTCTAAAAGCAGAATTCATGGATATGATTGCTTGTGTTAAATGTGTCACCTTTTAATTGGATTCATTTAAGCGCAACTGAAGCTTTTTGTAAGAATATTAGATTTGTATAGGTTGAACTCGATGGACTTCGGTCTTTTTTTCAACCTCATCTACTATATTACTATGTTACTATGTAAGAGCAGGAGACAGCCCATTTCTTGAGCACTATATGGCAGCAGTTTTGCAAGAATGTTATCCATTTGCAAGAGCATTAGATGGCAGGATTATTTCCTGTCATGTAGGGCTCCAGATGTCTACCTAGCTATCTCTTCAACACAGAATATCATGATAATGAAGCAAATTTGATCATAGAAGTTCAATACAGTTAAAGTCTGCTCTGGATTGGTAATTATTCCTGAGGTCAGTGACAAGGGGCCACACTCATTTGTTGCATTTGATTTAGCTCAGTAAGTGATTAGAGGCTGCACCCATATGTTGCATCTGATTGGCTCAGCTGTTGTGTACAGCATCAGGCCAGTAGTACATTTATGGTTTAGCACCAACTTTAACAAATTGTTTAACCTCTTTTGGTTAAGTATATGCACACAGATCTTTTTAAGTAAAAGGGCAATAGTAAAAGTCCATGATATAAATTCCAAATGTTGCACTCAATTTTGTTGACACTGCCTTTGGGCTATCAACATACTGCTTGGTTTAATTGGCTAAAAATATAGTACATTACAAACCTCCCAACCATCTTACATCCTGAGTTGGGAGGAGTGGCCCACTTCCCTACCACAGCCTCTCGGTTTCCTGGTTTTAGAGTGTACAATTAAACAAGTTTTTCAAGTTTCAAGTTTACTTCTATTATCAAATTTATTTTTTTCTTTTGGTATCCTTTATTAAAAAGCAGTTAAGAAGACTCAGGAGCATGCACATTTTTGGATAACTATATGGCAGCAGTATTAAAATAAAGCTTTTAACAATGTAATACAGTATGATGACACTCTAGTGTGTTAAAGTATTCTTACAAAACTACTGTCTTATAGTTCTCCAGACATATGCACTCATTATCCTCAGACATAGTACCCCAGGATTGGCGTGTATCCTCTTTCATAAAGAATACCATGACAATACCAAACAAAGCAAATTAAATAACAGAAGTAAACAGGGAACGTTTTTATGTGTACCCTTTATCTGAATCATGAAAGGAAAATTTTGGGTTTCATGTCCCTTTAAGCGACTGCCAGACACACCCACAGCCAACAAAGATATGACCACTGCCTGCCCACAAAATGCCTGTCGCCCGCAATGTCTTTAACCTCCTTCATCCCAGAAAGACTGGGAAAATATGATAGTCCTCAATATTATTTTTTATGAATCCATGCTGTATAACAACAATTAAACATTAATTAGTAATATATATTATGCATTTAAAAATATTTCTTTGTTTTTAACCCTTTAAGCTATATAAGTATATATATATGTCATGCAGTACTATGCCTATCGTACCGCATGACATATATATATGTCGGAGCTGCAGGAGTTACAGCCAAGAGCTGGAGTTCCTGAGCTCAAGGCATCTGCCTTCATATGGAACTAGATCACAATCAGTGCTCCGGTTCCATATGAAGGCAGATGCCAGATTGTTACAGATGGTGACACTTTGTGTGTCATCACCATATGTAACGATTATCTGCTTGTTCTGGCAGGAGCTGTGCCATGGAAACCTGGAGATGGGTGAGCGGTCCAGTAGCAGAGGGAGGGAGTGGGGGAAAAAAATAAATGGAGAGGGAGGAATGGGGAGCTACACTACAGAAAAAAGTGGGCTGTGGGTGTGGGAGGCCTTAGACAATGATCACCAGTGGGGAGGGGACCACTACACTACAGAAAATATATATTTTTTTAAATTGTATTTTATAGGTACTGGCAGACAGTTGCCAGTGCTAAAGATGGCTGTGTGTGTGGGGGGGGGGGGGGTAGAAAGCTTTTTGGGGCTATCAGGGAAATGTTGAGGAAGATCACTACACTGCAGAAAAAAATAAATATAAAAAAAAAAAATAATAATTAAAAAAAAAAAAAAAACAGCCTGTACTGCATACTGGCACACTGTCTGCCAGTACCTAAGATGGTGGTGACCAGTGGGGGGTAAGGGAGGGATCAGGGGGTGAGAGGTGTCAGATGGGAGGGTCATTTTTAAACTAAAGCTAAAATTAACCTTCCAAGATACCTGATTAATCTCTTCACTGCCTGGAATAATAAAAGTCTTGTGCACAGCTGCAATTAGCAGCCCTCTAATTACCAAAAGGCAATGGCAAAGCCATATATGTTTGCTATTTCTGAACAAAGGGGATTTCAGAGAAGCTTTTACAATCATTTGTGTCATGATTGCACAAGTGATATGTAAATAATTTCAGTGAGAAATCCAAAAGTTTGTGAAAAAAGTTAACTGTTTTTTTATATGATTGCATTTGGCTGTGAAATGTTGGCATGAAATATACCAAAATGGGCCTAGATCAATACATTGGGTTGTCTACTTAAAAAATATATATTGTTTTGACAGGTAAATAAAAAAAACAAGGCTCTATTTCTGTTTAAATGGAGTGATAGCAAAAATGATCTGGTATTTTGGTAAGGTTCTTCTCTGAAAGTCCAGGTAGTGAAGGGGTTAATAACCCTTTAATTTAAAAGGGTACCATGTATCCTTCATATATTTTTTGAGATTATTTCCAATATGGTTACACACTCACAATAAAGTCTCCCACCACTGCTCTGCCTATTACAGAATCATAGTATTCCTCTGTTATGCCCATTTAAATAAGTAAATGCATATGAACTCCCTAAATGTCTGTGTGATTGTTCTGTAAAGAAATACGCTTGATTTAATTTAATTTATTAACCTTAATTAATTTTAATTTCTTCTTTGTTATTTATGATTTTCAAATTATTAGTGCAAAAGTTGCTTGTTCTCACAAGGTCAGAGATCTGATATTCATGTACTACTGCAAAATTGTAGGCAGAGATTTTTATAGATGCAATCCAATTTACCAGTTACTCTAGAGTTAGTTCCTGTTTGTCAGTCATGTTCTCTCACTGACGCCACCAAATTCCCAAAGATTTCACAAACACTATTAATTAAAGGGACATAACACTGCAATAAGAAAATTAATTCCTATTAAATATAATAATATTATTATGATTTTCTTTTCTTCTAATCCTAGATCACAACCTTCTCAGTGTTGCTGATCTAGTCATTTACTAAGAGCTGATGAGTGCCACTAAATTATGTTTAGAATGCATTTACAATCAGCCTTTTGAGTTTTAAAATTCTTATATCTGGGCATTGAGAAGACACTAATCTGTGAATAAGTGAATTGCACTGAAAAGCAATTAGTTTATTATTATTAGGCATGTGCATTCGGATCATTTGTGCAACTTTCACAAGAAGAAATCTGGTGTCCTGTCAGGTCAGCTAATTCATCAGATTAGCCAATCATATGACTTTCGTTGGCGTAGAATCAGCTGTCTGACCCCAAATTCACTCACTGCGCATTCGCTCCACCACATCACCATATTCCGAGCTGGCTCTCAGCTGTCAGTTTAAATTTTCATACAACACATTGTCCCTGGTTCAAAAATTGAACAGCAGATGCCATTTCTAGTGTTCATTGTCATGATGATCCAGTTCTTTCACAAACTATAATCTCTCCTCATAACTTCAGAGGTGTACAGAACACTTTGAAATACTTAATCACACAGATACCTAAGTCTCAATTGCAGCTTTTGAAATAACCTATTTTGTAACATAGGAAAGACAGTTATTATTTTCAAGACATAGCTTTCTTCCTAAATGACGAAAGGCACAATTTTCTATGTCTGTGTATTTTATTTTATTTTTATGTTGTAAAATGCAAATAATAGTCTATATTTTAAACAAAAAATATTATCTTTCTAATTATAGTAATGTAGTATCTTTCTGAGGGTACTATGTACACAAATGTATAACAATGATATAAAACTACCTCTAGGTTTCATGTATAAGCTGCATTATGACATGTAAATATTACCTAAATTATATCATTTGCATACAAATTCTCTCTTTTAATTTATGCAATTTATGACTCTTAGGGAAGTCTCGATAAGTGTGATGCGGGAATCCAGACGGGGACCCGTTGTTCAGTGAGTCTAGAGGGATATGGCTGCACCTCACTGACGAGGCCCACATTAGGCCGAAATGTACGTCTAGGGTTTTGCCATTTCACTTGTTCAGAGAAGGATTGCCTGGTATTTCAGGGCTGGACTGTACTGTTAAGTCAGGATCAGACTGATATGCTACAGGAAAGTTCTTCTCTGTGAAAGGCACATGTTGAGCAAAAAGAGGCTACTTCTTGGGTGGTAACTAGCCATAGAACAAGCTATTATGCTTTTGTTCGTTCCCAGGTTGAGCGCTTCTCTCTTTTAATTTATGCAATTTATGACTCTTAGGGAAGTCTCCCTAAGTGTGATGCAGGAATCCAGACGTGGACCCGTTGCTCAGTGTGCCTAGAGGAATATGGCTGCACCTCACTGACGAGGTCCATGCTAGGCCGAAAAGTACGTCTGGGGTTTTGCCTTTTCTCTTGTTCAGAGAGGGATTGCCTGGTATTTCGGGGCTGGACTGTACTGTTAAGTCAGGATCAGAATGATATGCTACAGGAAAGCCCTTCTCTGTGAAAGGCGCATGTTGAGCAAAAAGAGGCTGCTTCTTGGGTGGTAACTAGCCATAGAACAAGCTATTATGCTATTGTTCGTTCCAAGGTTGAGCGCGTCTCTCTTTTAATTTTTACCTAAATTAAATAAGATATTGTTGTTTACACTTGGTTACTTCCCCTCTCTAAACTTTACCATTTAACAAATGCAAATATTCGGAAATCCAAACCTTTCCGAAATACAAACCTTTTCCGGTCTCAGGCAGTTTGGATAAAGGTTTTTTACCTGTATACAATTTGAGCAACATTCCAACATACAAACATTTAAAACATTTCCATTGGTCCATTTTTTAGCTTAGAAATTAGCACTATTAATTTTGCTACTTAGTACTGTTTAGTACTGATTTTGGTGCAGAAGTACACACCATCCATATGCTTAGCTGCTAGTCATGATTAATAGTGCACAGTGTATGCACCAATCAAATATTGCTTATCCTCTGATTCAAGCAAGCTTGAGTATAAAGTACCAACACATACTTTTGTCCTTTTAAGATAATTTAACAGGAAAAGCAAATTACAATTAGCACTTGCTATTTTTATACAGATTGTGTATTTTTAAATGCTATAAAACACAGGGTAAATCATATATTACAAGATATGCCATAATACGAAACTATACTATCATAAAAAAAATAGTACCCTCTCAAAAAACGGAAGTAACTGAGACAATAAAGATAATGGTATTTGTAAAGTGTGAAGTTATCACGTTAGCAGGACTTGGACAGTTAGCTCAAAATATTACTAAAAATGAGGGGAAGGGGATTTTCTACTTCCATTTAAAATTCCATTCACGTCTTCTGAGTGAAGAATAAAGATATTTCAAATATTTTTTTGAAAAAAAGTGGTGTTGGACTAGGAAGATGTATACAGTATATATGTGTGTATTGGTATGTATACATACACATACCAATACATACACACACATACATACATATATATATATATATATATATATATATATATATATATATATATATATATGAACATGAATAAGGGTTTGTAGCCCGAAACGTTGTTCTGCTTTCCTGGCTCCCAGTTTGTGACAATAAAGAGAACCTCTGCATAAGGACTTTGTGGTGCGTCTGCTACTTTTGTTCTATAGTGCTTGTGCATGAACATGAATAAGGGTTTGTAGCCCGAAACGTTGTTCTGCTTTCCTGGCTCCCAGTTTGTGACAATAAAGAGAACCTCTGCATAAGGACTTTGTGGTGCGTCTGCTACTTTTGTTCTATATTACTTTGAGGATTTTTGCAGTAATCCTACTGCAGTATGCACCCTATCAAGGATTGAAGTGCTGGATTTCTGAATTGCTTCTATCCATGCACAAGCACACCATCAAAATCTGGAACCTGCTCAACTCCACCTCCCCAGACGTCGCCTTCCTCACCAAAACCTGGCTCAACCCCACATCAGCGCCGGACATTGCCATCGCCATCCCCGATGGCTATAAAATCTCCCACAAAGACCACAGCAACCGACCTGGAGGAGGCATCGCCATCATCCACAAACACTCCATCCATTCCTTCCAAATCTTGTGGATCCTTGTTGTGGAAGTGTGTGAAATGCACTGGAACATTATGTGCGGTTAGACCAGCTTTTATATTGTTTATATGTTCCAAAAGTCTGACTTTGAAGGGGCGTGTCGTGCATCCTATATATTGGAAACAGCAAACACATTGCAGAAGATAAACCGCAAATCTTGATTTGCAGTTACACAGAGTCTCAATCACACATACTGACTTATTACTTACTAGTTGATACTACTTGTTTTGTAGGTTTTTTGTCATAGTGATGCAGGCTACACAATTGGCCCTGTTACATTTAAAATACCCTATCGATTGTGAGTGTAACCAATTCCCTTCACTCCTGGAATTTTCTCTTAGTTGGCTTGGTGCCGGAATATTTTTACAATTCTTGTTTTTCCTGAAAATTATTTGGGGCCCTGATAGCAAGACATCTTTTAGTAATTTATCTTTTTCCAAAACATTTCAGTGTTTTCTTATCAATGCTTGTATTTCTTTTGCACCTTCATTGTAAGTGGTTACAAACTTAACACCCTCATGTAATTTGTTATTTTTCTTATATGATTTCACTTTCAACAAATCATCTCTATGGGTGTTTTTTGCCTTTACATAAGCTTTCTTGATGTTATTCTTTCTGTAACCCTTGCTGATGAACCTTTTCTTTAAGTTCTCACATTCAAGCTCAAAATCCTTCATCCTAATGCAGTTCCTTCGAATATGTTGGAACTGTCCGTATGGAATGTTTTTGATCCAATTTGGATGGTGGCAACTGCTGGCATGCAAATACCCATTTCTGTCTGTTTCCTTTTTAAAAAGTTTAGTAATTATCTATATACTAGGTCCAAAAAATCAATTTCTTTTTTACAAGCTTTGTATGTAAATTTTAAATTAAAATCATTCATATTCCCTTTCTAAATCATCGCTATATTGTCGATATAGCGGCCCCACATGACTATATTTGATATGAAGGGGTTGTAGTTCCAGATTTTATTGTTTTCCCAGAACCCCATATAGAGGTTGGCAAAGCTAGGGGCAAATTTTTTGTCCATAGCAGTGCCACTTATCTGTAAATAATATTTACTTTCAAAAAGAAAAAAATATGTTCAAGAATTAATTTTATTACTTGTAAGAGAAAATTTTGGGTATTTTTAGGTAGTGTTGTTCTATAATTCAGCCAAAAATCAATGGCTGATACCCCTATGTTATGGGGGATGCATGTGTACAGGCTACTCACATCTAAAGTTAACCATTGAAAATCCTCCTCCCACTTAATAGAGCCGAGTTTATTAATTATATCTGTGGTGTCCCTTATATATGATTTTAGAGATGGGACTAGTGGCTGCAGATATGTGTCCACAAATTCGGACAACCTAGTAGTAAGAGAAATTATGCCCGACACAATTGGTCTACCTGGGGGGGCTTTAAGACCCTTGTGCACCTTTGGGAGGTGATAGAAGATAGCAGCTACTGGATCTGCCACATTCAGAAATTTAAACTCATTTTCATTTAGTGTTCCCAGGTGTTTAGCGTCATCCAGCAAGCTGCTGTATAGTCTCATAAACTGTGAAGTGGGATTCCTATCCAATTTTACATTAACTTATGTCTCCCAAGAGTCTATTAGCTTTTTCAAGATAGTAATTTCTATCTTGAATTACAATCCCGCCCCCCTTGTCTGCTTCTCCGATTACTATTGAATTATCATTCTTCAGAAGATCCAACCATACGTTTTCTTTTTTGGAAAGATTCCCATCCTTAATTTTAAAAGACTCACACATTTTGTCTAAGTCTGTTTGAACCAAACTATTGAAAACTGGGATGAAATTTCCTCTAGAGTGTATGGGGTTAAACACAGAGTTAGGTTTGAACGTCGTGTGAGGATCCTATTTTAGAATTGGATTTATATTTTCCACTTCCATTGAAGCCTTACTTTCCTCTTGCAAGGCCTCCAAAACCTCCAATGACTCAAAATTGTCATGGTTTAATAACCCATTATCATTTTCAGATTTTTTTGTGAATTCTCAATTTTTCTATAGTGTCTATGTAATGTTAGCTTACGGATGTATTTATTCATATCAACAAAGAGGTTGAAAGCATTAGGCCCCCTCATGGGTGCAAAGGAAAGGCCTCGTCTCAGGAGAATTTCCTCCTCTGTAGTGAGATTTCTTTTAGAGAGATTAATTATCTTCATCAGGTCTCCCTCACTCATATCCATGATGGTTTTCTCCTTTTGCTTTCGAAGTTTCTTTCCTCCTCTGCATCCTTGTCTAGTTTTTCTTTTCTTCTTTTCATACCCTTTCCTCTCCAAAGAGGGGTTTCTTTCCTGTCTGACCATTCGTCCCAAAATTGGGGTTCCTGACTTATATTTGGAGGTCTTTGGAGTTGTGCCCCTGGAAAACCCTGATTGGTTTTTAGGTATTTTGAACCACTATGAGACACATATTGCTGATTGGTATGATTAATGAATCTACCATACCCATTAGGGGTCTCCTACCCCTTCTGTTTATTGTAATATTTATTGGGATATTGATTTTTGTTTTTGTTTTAATTATAATTCGTATTTATATTCTTGTTAGTATTAAAAGGAAAGTGTTTCAATATTTGAGTATTTTGATCAGCACTTTTCTTATTACTCGTAAGCCTTGTAGTGTCATATGTTTTTACTACATTCTGGTTTCTTACTAATACCTGATTAGTCGCATATCTATTCTCTTTACCCAGTTGGTGACTATACATCTGTCCAAAACTTGTTTAAGTGACATAGTCAGCAGAAGAGATATTGGCCCAGTTTGAGCTATGAGGATCTAAACCCGGGGTATCTGGTGTGTCTTGCCACATCTCCTCACCTCCTTCTAACCCTGATGTAATACCTTCCTGAGTACTATCTTTCTCCATCTTGCTCTCATTGAGGTCCCTTAGAAATTTATTAAGTTTATTTGTTTCCACTTGTGCCTCAAACCTTTCTATCTTCTTCTTATTTTCATTATCGAGTTCTCGATAATATACATCTCCCTTAAAGTTATTAAGTTTTTCTCTTATATCTTTAATTTGGTCAGATATATCCTTAACTTTCTTTTGCCTATATCTAATAAGTATGTCTAGAAAGGGGAAAGAACAAGTATCCAGGGCCGTCTCCCACTCTGAGAGGAGTTCCACTTCTGTGCTGTCTATTATAGACTCTTTTTTCATTCTAAATCCTCGAGGAATAATTTTGTATTTATGTATCTCTCAAGGTTGGTACTGTCATGCCAGTTAAGTAATTGCTTTTTACTTAATTTTCTCAAGAATCACTCTACCCTCTTCCTACAGTATATACACACACGCATTTATTTAACAAATAAGCTTTTATATATATATATATATATATATATATATATATATAAGCATATATATGTATGTGTATATATATATATATATATATATATATATATAATACTCCTCCGTAGGGCTCTGCACACCTTCCTCTGCACATCCAACAATACCTTAACACTTTCATGAACATGGACAAAGAAAAGGCGTTGATGACTTCTAAACAGCAGCAACAAGAAGAGAGAATGATACTCACTACAGCTTATACTGCGGATAAAAGAGTCTGACAAAAACCTACCATTTAAATGGATGCAACTTCCTAAAGTGGGTTATAGAAGATATCGCGATCCATCAGGGACATTCTGGTAAAGGTGGATCCAGTACACAGCTACAAGACTGCCACTTGGCTACAACAAGTAAAATCTGGCTGTTACAGATGTGCTGGGTGCACCACCTGCAATGGTCTGCTAACCACCAAATTTTTCCCCCATCTACTAACTAATCGTAAATTTAAGATCCGACATAGAGTAACCTGCACTACTACTTTTATTGTGTATTTGTTATACTGTCCATGTGGATTATTCTATGTTGGGAAAACGGTGGATGACCTCCGGAGGCGTATGGCCAATCACAGTACTTCAATTATAGCTGCTATAAAAAAATCACAAGTCCCAGCAACTTGTGGCTCAGCATATTGCGCTGAGTAGCCATACAGTTTCTGATTTGAGGTATGTGATCATTGATCACATCCCTCCTCCATTTAGAGAAGGGGATAGAAGTAAAATGCTGTTGCAGTGCGAGTCAAGGTGGATATTTAACCTGGGGACCATGGTGTCCAGAGGTCTGAATACACACCTTGACTGGCTCTGCTATCTCTAAGTATATATGTTGTTCTCAATTGTAATGCAACATATTATGCTGTGTAATGGTGGGTCTCACTGCTGATTAGCTACTTTCTATCTTAATCTGTTTTTTAACTCAAGAGAGTTCCTTAAAGTTTTAACTCAGTTAATTATGCCCCCTGCTGTCCATAGTTTATTTTAAGTTTATTTTCAGTTTTATGCTTAGCGTATTTTTGACAAGGTGTATCTACTGTTGGGGTAATGCAGAGGGTATTGGATGTTTTGTCTTATGCACTTGAGACGTATATCAATTATAAATGATAGCGCTCTGAGCCTGCTATCCCTCCCTTTAGATGTAATTGCCGCCTGTCACTTTTTCAAAGTAAAGAAATATTTGTAGTACAGCATTTTATCGCAAGGCACTGTTAAGAAATAGCAATACGCAGCAATCTAATACTAATATATATGGCATATTGTGAAGCACTTTGTGGTGCCCAATGTCTGATAATTTTGTCCGGTGTCTCTTTCTGTCCTGCTTTTAGACATGCAGTGTCCGGTAACCTTGGCAACAGGCTGTGCCTGCGCAATGGTGCGGCCATGATGCCGGGGAACTTCTGGTTTCACGTCAGAAGGTGTTTGGTGATGGGGTATAAAGAAAAAAGGTATGTACTCTGTTATGTTATATGGTCTGAAGACGGGAATAACCTCCTCGAAACGTCACTGTTATATTCTAATAAATTGAATGCTTATTTTTGAAGACCCGGTGAGTGCTCTCTACATTGGTTTACTATATATATATAAACACACAGTATATAGGTGGCAGATTTAAGTCATCCCGATCTGATACAATCGAGATCATTGACAGCCTCTGCTAGCGGCCGATTAGCAGCCAGTGAGCAGGGGGCGGCATTGCACAAGCATTTCACTAGAAATGTTTGTGCAATGATGCTGAATCATGTCTGCTCACCATTTAATAAATGTACCCCTTAGAGTTGAATTCCTCTCACATGCTGCTCTATAGTTGCATGTTTCTTCCGCAATGCAATACACCTAGATATGTCACTTGGCTGTTGGTAGGGTTGCCAGGAGTCCAGTATTCACTGGACACTCATGTATTTTAGCAAGAAGTCCAGTAAAATATTTACAAAAAAGGGGTTTAAATTACTATATGTTACTGGCAGCTAAAGAGGTTAAATAATTCATTTGTAGGTTACTGGCAGCCAAGGGGTAAAACTATTGCTCATTTGTGAAGAATATACATCATGGGATCATGGATGACATTGTGTGACCCCATAGTTATGTAGAAAAAAAAGGGGGTTAAATAAACTAGCGCTTAAGAGTTAATATCCCTTGCATTATTCTCCTACTATCTACTTCCCTGATAGAAAGGTGTATAAAGTGAAAAAGTTATGGAGATTAGGCGCTTAATCTGCGAAAGGGATAAAGGTGTTTATGCAAGTCGTTAGCTAAATATGTAGAAAAAACTGGACCTTGAACAGAATAAGTGAAAAATTCTTCTACAATTTATTTTCAAAATAAAAACATGATAATACCAAGATAAAATAAATCACAATCCCTAAGTGTTGCAACACTATATCGATCAATTCATAAAATTTCTAAAATTCATATATATATTTGTTTCATACACCAATAAAAGGATTTATCTGCTCTTTTGTATCCTTTGTTCAAAGATTTTAGATAGAATGTATTCTTTTATTTCAACACAATTAATAATATTTGTCTCTATTCGATAATTTTATATCTATATTTCATCAACTTTAAAATTACAAATATGTAGCAAAAACTAACAATTAGTTAAAACAATTTAAATGCAAGACTGATTATAAATGGTGTCCCCACAATGGCTGTTTACTTATATTGGTTGTAATTTTGTGTATCTAAAAAGTTCATCAAAGCATTTGTAAGTAATTGGAGATAAATTACTGAGGGCTGTGTTCTTTATCCTTATATTTATGTTGTGATATATTACGGTTTCACTGTTACCTCTTTGTATCCTCAGTGAGCTTAATTTGTAGAAAAGGAATGTTCCAAACAGTGTTTAGGGGTGATTTTCTTACCCTCTCTTGTGAGCTGTTACTACTCACGGCTTCCCAGCGGTTCCTATGTGTCCTCAGTTTGACTCTCAGGCAAGGGGTTCCGGTAGGTAATTTTCTTTGTGTTACCTTGTCACTGGTCTTTGTAGAAGTGCTCTGATTACAGCACCAAACTGTAGACAATCCTTTTGTTTCTGTAACTTGCGCAAGTTAGCTTTTGTGTTTGTAGTTCCTCAATCTCCTGCACTTAAGTACTTCTGTACGCAGGAAAAAAACAGGCTTTTTCTTTCTTGGTGTTCACACAGATATCAACATGTTTCGCCAGCAACCCTGGCTTTATCAAGATAAAGTGTGATCATTTGTGAAGAATATACATCATGGGATCATGGATGACATTGTGTGACCCCATAGTTGCCAACATTTGAAAAACATTTTCAGGGACACTTTGCAGGACAGCCACGCCCATTTATAGTTTGCATCGCTCCACCCACTCAGATCGACCCCCAAAACAAGCACATACAATTTTAGTAGTATAATTTAGCCATACTGATTGCTTAAAGGGACAGGAAAGATTAAATTCAATTTTCATAATTGAGACTGAGCATGTAATTGAAAATTCCCTTCTGCTTTGTTTTCTTGGGCAACTTTGTTAAAAAGGAAATGTACCAATACTCAGAAGCAGCAATGAACTACTGAGAGCTAGCTGTTGATTGGTGGCTACTCACATGTGTCTTTTGTCATTGGGTCACCAGATGTGTTAAGCTAGCTCAGTCGCCAACAGTGTCCAGTATTTTTGTGGAGGAGAGCTGGCAAACCTAGTTGTTTCATTGAAGGTTGGGAATATGAAAATGGGCTTAAATTAATTATACAGAAGTCAAATGTATGATATCAAGAAAGAGGTATTTTTAGCAAGTGTTCTGAAAATGTCAGTTTGAATTGACAAACAATACTTTTGTATGTTATATTCTCGTTTCTTTAAACAAATAATCCTTAGGTAAATAGGATGGAAATAGAAGCAAGTGAGACTGATGTAAAAAATAGAAGCAATTTATTCCCTTTCTGTTAACTAATAATATGTGAGTGAACATCATTGTCTATGTGAAATAGCATATAAACTCGTTAAACAGGTTTCACCACATATTGAAAGGAGCAAGCTGAGGATGGAAACGGAAACGCCCCACAATGTATGTCAGTGACCTTTTGAACATAAGTAGCTGTGTTTCTTTACATCTGTGGTTTCTTAGCTACGGTTTAATTCATTTTTTTTTTGTTTCATCAAAATGTCAGAGGAGTGATGTTAAAGGGAAATACATGTAATGTTTTGATCTTTGTCTTCTCTAAAAGGAAGTATTTTAAAATGTATTATATTTAATGTTGCAGGCTG
Organism: Bombina bombina; assembly: GCF_027579735.1. NCBI lineage: Eukaryota > Metazoa > Chordata > Amphibia > Anura > Bombinatoridae > Bombina > Bombina bombina. The sequence goes on along the minus strand of NC_069506.1, from coordinate 171,587,212 downwards.
AATAACTACCTTTTCTTGTCATGCTTGTTGATGCATGTCCCTCTCTATCAATAGAAAGAGGGATTTGTCCTTTTCAACCATTCAGCTTTCTGCACATACATACATTCCCTGTTATATCAATTTATCTATATTTAGCTTTTAACTGTTTTTATTAACGTCTCTTTATAGGGATACTAAACAAAACAAAATATTTCATGATTCAGATATAACATGCAATTTTAAGCAACTTTCTATTTTACTCCTATTATCATTTTTTCTTTGTTCTCTTGCTAGCTTTATTTAAAAAAGCAGAAATGTAAGCTTAAGAGCCGGCCCATTTTTAGTTCAGCATCTGGGTAGCAATTACTGATTGGTGGCTAAATGTAGCCACCAATCAGCAATCGCTACCTAGGTGCTGAACCAAAAATGGGCCAGCTACTAACCTTACATTGCTGCTTTTTCAAATAAAGATAGCACGAAAACAAGGAAAATGTGATAATAGAAGTAAAGTGGGTTTAGTATCCGTTTAAGGCGGACATTTTTAAGTTGTTAGCTGTTAAAATGAAATAAAAGCTCTTTAAAGGAGTATGAATAGATTTTAAACAAGAATTTTACTTCATCATTTTATTTTTACGAGAAACTAAACTGCAAGTTTTCGCTTTATTTCTTTCAGATTTTCCTTTATATAATATCATAATCTTGTCAGACATTATGTTAAACATCTAAAATATTGTATATACTTGTATTTTAACTAATCTGTTTAGATGTTTTTATTTTTTTGTTTCTATGATTAGAAGGAAAATAAATAATATCTGGTAGACAGCCATTATGTAAGAGCCCAACAACTGAACTGCTTTTATATAACATAGGAGAAAACGAAATGGGAACCCAGTTGGTCAGACTAACAAAACTAAAATGGACAGAATGGATATCATTGATTTTAATTCTATTTTTCTATTGTCTTCAGCTGATAGACACAACTATAGTAGCAGGTTTACTACTCATCATTGTTTTGTTATTCCTCCTGTACCGGCAGTTTAAAATCGTTCTCTTATTTTAACCCCGTAATGGTGTTGGTTGGCCAAGCGCCATATTTTTTTACTTGGCACCATTATCTAGGAGTTTAGGCCTTCTTGTACTCTGTGACAGATGCTGTACGGCTGTACTCATTCACAGATCAGTGACCACATGATACAGCAACATCCTGATCCATGAATGTGCGCCGCTTCTGCCACAGAATGCAAGAATACATACACTCTAAGATGAAGCTTCAGATGAAGATAAGCTTCACTAAAGAGGTACAATAAGAGAACGATTGTTTGCTAAGAATAGTGAGCAATTTAATGTCTTTTTTTGTGTACTGTACTTCAGTCTTTAGAAATGCTAAATTTGTAGACACTGAGCTTGATGGGTTTTGTCTTCTTTCAACCTCATCTACTATGTTAAAGGTCCTGTTTAGACAAAAATACTATACTAGCCTCACACTCTGTCCAGCTTTACTTAGAAACGCATGAGTTACTCCATCTGTTTTGTCTCACAACTTGCACTGCTTGGTGTTTAATATGTTTGTGACACCCCCTCATTGTTTCTGGTTTTTATTAGGGTAGACTTAAAAGTATGCAGAGTAAGCATTCCATGGTTTAAATAATCTAACACGTCTCAGCTAGCCTACTGACACGAAACTCCTGTTTTTTCCCTAACCCTGTAACCTGAAAACAGATACACAAATGTCTACTGTATCCTCCTGTGGATCCCTGCTCAAATCAATCTATAAAACATGTAATCTTGTTAAAGCATGAGACAATTTATGAACCATGATATGGACACAAACAATGCTCATGTGTCATTTGTGAGTTTAAACATTATGGTCTAAGTTCTATTGGAAATGTTTCTAATAAATATGAAAATATATATTCAGACACAAAATAAAAAAATGAATGCTCTGTCTTATATTTGTTACATTTTATACAGTATATGAGCACTATGTTATAATGTAATTCTATGAATGACATATTAAATAATAAAACAATAAATAAAATTGCCTTATAATATAAGGCAATAATATAATTAATTACAAAAAGTATTTGTATAAAGATTTAATTAGTAGAGAAACCTTAAACAGACATTAATTACTAAATAACTGCTAGATAGAATGATGTATTCAAAGCAAAATATTTTAATACATTGATGTATTTTTAAAAATGATTTTAGTTGTTTTAGTAGTGACAATAAAGCAATGAGTGCCACCACATTGTGATCAGGGTTTCATTCTCTGCGGAGGCCAATTAGGAAGAGTTATAAATGGGTCATTAGAGACTGCAACCAATGACTTTGTAGAATATAGAAGTCTGTCTGCATTTATAAGGTTCTACACATTAAGATTTAGAAAATGACAGATTATAATAATCTGGTTTCAAACTTGTCAAGAGAAACAATATATTTACTTGTAGTAGTGACACCTTTACTGCCTAATGGAAAAGAACAAAATATCAAACTTTTAGTCTACCTGAAAGTTTCCAATTTTTCTCACTCCATTTATCCATTAAATGCATTCTATCATCTGTGATTACAAACAAAAGACATTTATTCTAAAGTGTACAACATCTGTGAGCTATATAGGGTAAGCTTTGTTTGTATACATTGTGGTTTACTTCATTCTTCAACTACAACAAGGTTAGTGCTAGACAGCAGTTTATATGCCCACAATGCTATTATATAGCTTTTTGATTAGTTTTACCTGATCTATTATTAAAAAGAGGCCTTTCTTACTAAAGTAGACTGTGTTTTTGTGCATTCGATAGCTAAAAATAAAGTAATTAATTTTAAAGTGGGAGTCTCACTAAGGAACGTTATAATTCTAAAAATGCTGCACTCAGCTTACCCCACTCTAACGAGAATAATTAATTTAGACTGTACTATGGGGACAGAACAAGTGGGATCTGTTACAAAAACAAACACTGCACATTTCAGTACAAATATAAGTTTAAACAGAATTAAATGTTTTCTAATGTTTTTTTAATGTAATTCAGTGTGCCTTATACGCTATTACAGGCTGTGTTCAATCAAAGGAATGTGATTTTGTAAAGCAGGGGTGTCCAATCTTATTGTCTAATAAGCACATTACTACTAGTAAATGGAAAACATCTGTCTGTTGGTTCTATCTATCTATCTATCTATCTATCTATCTATATATATATCTGTCCATCTGCCTGTCTGTCTAGTAATCAATGTATAATACTTTAACCCAACTTTAAATGAGCTTTATCTAGATGTATAATTGGTTTGGCCTACAAAACTGCTAATATTATCTTAGCAAAGTTATTCATTAAATTATCTTTGTTAAAAGGACAGTCAACATTAAATTGTTATTTGAAAAGATAGACAATGCCTTTACTACCCATTACCCAGCTTTGTATAACCAACATTGTTATATTAATATACTTTATAACATTTAAACCTTTACATTTCTGCCTGTTTCTAATCCACTAAAGACAGCCTCTTATCACATGCTTTTTATTTGCTTTTCACAACAGGAGACTGCTAGTTCATGTGGGACATGTAGATAATATTGTGCTCACGCCCGTGGGTTCTGCACAAAATAGCTAAAATGCAAGTCAATAGATAATAAATAAAAAGTCATGTGATCCGGGGCTGTCAGAAGAGGCTTAGATACAAGGTAATCACAGAGGTGAAACGTATATTAATATAACTGTGTTGGTTATGCAAAACTGGGGAATGGGTAATAAAGGGATTATCTATTTTTTTAAACAATAAAAAAATGTTTGTGTTGAATGTCCCTTTAAGTACAGGCCCAGAAAGACGCATATTCTTTCTGTCTATGTCTTCATCAGTACACGTTTGTTGCAAGAAGACTAATATTACTATTGTAGGATTAAAGTATTGAAACATTCCTCCAAGGTTCCAACACATAAAGCATAGCTTCCAGTTTTTTAATGACAAAAGCCATGACTTAGTGGTTGGGATTGGTGAGGCAGAGTATGGGTTGACTAGATGCATGTCTTTGTAGGTCTTTGGCAGAGTGTGCAAATTTTTTTAAAAGGGTTTGTGATATCCCAGGATTCATTGACAGAAGCTATACGTTATATAGAGGGATAAAAATCCCAAATCTACACAATTTTGCAATGTGCATTAAGATTTGGAGCTCTGATACTGTATTCAGCTGTAGATGTGTTGAGCCTCTGGTGTTAGCAACTCATCATTTCATATTAAACGCACTCTACAAAAGTGATATATTTTGCAGACACTCACGTACCACCCTGATGGTCAAAATTTGATGGTCCGTTGTCGATGTTAAAATGAAGTTGAAACACAGAATTTGCTCTCACTGCTTTTTTGAGACGTAAATTGATTGAGATCTAGGTTTCTAAGTAATTGTTGATAGTTGGAGGTGTATATATATATGTATATATATATATATATATATATATACATAAATTATATACTCATTTTTGCTATGGTGGAGATACAACCATGAGATTAAAATCCTCCATTACATAAAAGTAAGAGATATAAAATAATTGTATAGAAAATTAGTTAATCTATGCAAGTATCCCTGCTTGTTTTCCCCCAGAAAAACTCTGTATACACTGTTACCAATGCACCAGGGAAATCTGGGTAACATATGCTTAAAACAGTAATGGAAGCAAAAAAAAGAGATATCTTACCCAGAGTTCCCTGGTACATTGGTAACTGTATGCAGAGTACTTCTGGGGGAAAGCAAGCAGGGATACTTGCATAGTTTTGATAATTTTCTATACAATAATTCTATATCTCTTGTACATGCACTGTGTGTTTGCATATAGATAGATATATATATATATATATATATATATATATATATATATATATATATATATATATATATACACTCAATTTGGGCACATTTTAATATTGGTATTATCTTCTACTAGTTTTGTTTAAATAATTAACTTATTATATGTTTCAGCTTTAAATAGGAACACATTTTATTACAGTGTACACGATAAACAAAAGTATTATTTTCCAAAGGAACATTTCCCGGATTTTCTGTAAACAGCCTTCAGCTTCCTCTACATAGCACAAAGTATAAATACAAAACATAGAATAAATACAATTAATGGATAAAGTGAGGCTAATTTGTCTTTTTAGCATTATAGACACATTTTACATTATTCTACATTGTATTTATTATTTTAATGTATAAAGGGACAATCAACTCCAGTTTTTGTTTGAGTACGCATTTAATGCATTGTAACAAATAATTGTACGTTCTTGTATTTTAATTTTTCAAAATAATAATTGCTTTTTTTGAGTATTTCACAATGACTGTAGGAATACAGAAAAAAACTCAGAAGAAGGGGCAACCAGCAGAATTAGTGGACAAGTACCTAACTAGTGTGAAAATAGGTAGAATAAGGATCATTAAAAAAAAAAAAAGCACAGACTTACAATTATTTGATACACTGCTTTAAATGCAGTTTATAAAAGTAAAGTTTACTGTCCCTTTAAAAGAACTAACTCTCTACAACAGAGATTGACTATTGTCAGACGTTTTAATTAGGGTTTACATTATCTGAGGCTGCATCAAATGCATTAGTTTAATAAGAGAGATTCCAGCCAAAATATTACTTTATCTAATATCCGGCTACTATACCTGTTCTAGAGAAAAATTAGAAACCTTATTTTCTTGGCAGTCAAAATAATGTGTAAAGAAAAATGATTGTAACAGATAAGAGAAATGTATTTCACGATTGGATAAACTTTTTACCACGTGCTACATTTTTGTTGATGTATAATACGGGGAGATTAAACCCTGTAAGATGGATATTTATCAGCTCATTTAGCTCTGTCCTTAACTGGTCTAAGCAGAGGAGATAAGATAAGGAGAGCACATTTTTAACCCTTGTCTAACAAATTACAGCCTTCTAGCACAATGTATAGAGACAAAAGCTTTAAACTTATTTTTTTTTCATTGTATTTTGACAATTTAATTCTAAAACATTTTTTTGTGTGTTTTTAGTTCTATGTTATAGTATTCTCCTTATATTTATAAAAAGAGAGAGAGATGCACTTAGTCAGAAATGAAATGCAGCTCAGAAGCTTCTTCTTTGGTCAGTCACTACCTCTTTTAGGCCTATTGTGCACTTAACAAAGGAGAATTTTCCTGAAGTATATCAATCTGATGCAACTTAAAAAGGATTGTCCAGCCTTGAAGTACCCAGAAATCTTCCTCTGAACAAGCAACATGGCAACCCCAGATGATCATTTTAGCCTTCTGCAGGCCGTGAGGTGCAACCATATCCCTCTAGACACTTTGGGCAAGGAGTCCACATTTGGTTTCCCCCAGTAACCTTTAGGTAGATGTTCCCCAGGGTCATAATACAAATACATACAGAAAGAAAAGCACTTTACCAGAGACAAACAACAGCTCAGAAGCATGTTCTTTGGTGAGTCAAAGCCTCTTTTAGCCCAACAGTTTCACAGAGGAGAACATTCCTGGATTATATCAGACTGATCTAAACAAGAAGGGGGTATACCCAGGGGAATATGCTGTCACCTTCCTATCATGCTTAAAAATACAAAAGTAAATACCAGTGGCTGGCTAAGTGTGAAAGGCCATTTCAAATGTCACTTTAGCAAGTGTATTGCATGTGTTTGTGCTAGAGTTTCTCAGATTTTTCAGTCCAGAGTCACACAGAGAATCTATGATCTTTCCAGTTGTACCAACTGTTGCAAACCAATGTAATATACTTGGCAGAATGTACGGTCTGTGAAAAACAATATGTTGGCTGCTCCTCTAGGGACATGATTAAGAACCTGGCATAGGTTTGAAACGTTGTTGTTATAATGGACCCTGTAAGAGATTAATAAAGGTCTTTTAAATTCTACTGGAGGCTGGAAAATTACCTTTTTTGAAATTGATATTGGGGTTTGGCTAACCCTTTCCTGTGCCCCAGACTGAAAAGGTGCTGTCTTTCACTACTATTTTTCATGCTCCTCTAGGGAAGCCAGGTTTCGGATAAGGGAACATCTAAATAATATAGACAAGGGGATCGTATGTTTATATTACACTGGTAGATACCACATATATATCTAGAGCTCTTTGCTTTTATTAGCGCTACCCTGCAATTCCTTTTTCCCGATCGAATGTTCAGACCTAGCGAGGCATTTTATTCCAAGTTCTTTTTTATTGAGAAAGTTTCCAAAAAAGGAGTTTTTACAACATTGAATATGCAAAGACATACTTCTGATAACTTTTCAATGTGATCAATATTGCTTAACAATAACAACTAATCTCTTATAGAGATATAAAGACAACAAAAATATATAACTTAAAAAGTAAAAAAGTAAAAGGCAGCCAGATAGGCCTTGTTTCTGTTCCAGCCGAACTCTTGTATAAAAATGCAAAAGGTCACTTCAAATAAGACTAATGATAAGAATAAGCCTCCACAAATATACTAACACCAATTTAGGTATATTAGTAATGTGCAGTTGCAGATAGGTTTTTGATCTAGATTTATATATTGATCCCACATGTCTTGAGCAATAATAAAAAGGTCTCTAGTGTCCAGTCTGAAAGATCTATATTCCTCTAATTCTATAAGGTCTGAGACTTTTTTCCTCCACATTATTATATCCGGGGGGTCTGGGGATTTCCAGTTTTTAGCGATAAGTGATTTGGCGCTATTAGTAAAAATACGAAACAGGATAATGTGAACTTTGGATGGGAGTTTGATGTTTTTATTCAGGAAAAATATTAGCGGGTCTAAGGGTAATAATTTCTGGAAAATTGTCTCTATTTCCCCGATAAGGGCTCTCCAAAAGAGGTTTATGCCGTTACACCACCACCACATGTGGCCCATGCCACTACCTACATGTCCACATCGCCAGCAGCAGTTACCAGATGTGGGGTACAACTTATGTAAACGTCTCGGGGTAAGGTACCAATTATGGAGAATTTTGTAGTTAATTTCTAACAGCCCTGCCGATGATGAGAATGTCTTAGTGTTAATAAACATAGAGGATGCCATATGGGGGAGAATAATAACCCCCAGTTCCCTCTCCCAAGACTCGATGGAAGGGGGCAAATAACCAGGGGGAGGTTGAGTTAGGATTGAGTATATCTTAGATAGGGTATGATTAAGTGAGGTTGTGAAAGATAGCAATTTTTCTAAATTAGTCTTGGGTCTCAACATGTTGTGCTGTTGTTTATGGGTTGTAATGTAATGGTGAACTCTCCTGTAGTTGAATCAGTTATAAGCCCAATTGAATTCTCCCGCATTTTTGTATGAAAGTGTAGGTGTTCATTTTCTGAGAGGTGATGTATAGCAATGTCTCGGGAGGTTTTAAGGTCATTGGAATGTAACTCTAGGTCAGTCAGAGTAAACTCAGTGTTATGAATCAGGGAAGTCAGTGGGGAAGGTCTGGAAGAAAGATATGGGTTGGTTCTATTGGCCTTTTCCCACTGGGTCAAGGTCTCCTTAGTGATCAGATTTTCCATGATTTTAATAAGTTCCTCGCCTCGTGGGGACCAACAACTAGATTGTAAATGTATGCCTTTATTGAGGAGTTCCTCGAGATGGATCCACCTTTTCTGGGATTTATGTAACCTCCAGTCAAGGATTCTCTGGATAAAAATCGTGTTACTATACAGTTCTAAATTGGGTACTCCCAAACCACCATGGATACGGGGACTCATCATTATCTTTTTATTAATTCTCGAGTGTCCACCCCTCCAAATAAAAGAATTAAATAACTGTTGGATATTCGTAAAAAATCGCGGAGGGAGGGGGATAGGAAGGGCCTGTAATAAATACAGACTGTCATTTTTATTGAATTGATTCTTCCCATCCAGGAAAGGCGTCTGGAGTGCCAGGAAGATAGTTCACGCTCCAGAGACAATTTAAAATTAACAAAGTTTGCATTGTAAACCGATTCTAAGTCATCAGTAAGGAATGTACCTAGGTACTTTAAAGAGGATTTGCACTGGCGGAAGGAGACCTAGCGAGGCATTTTATTAATTATCATAATAAAAATGTTACAAGCTTCCTCCTCTCCCTCCTTCCTTCTGTGCCTTCTCTTCTTATCCTACTTCTCCTTCCTCAATTCCCGCTCTTTTAATACCTACGGTGCACTGCCAAATTAAGCGTGTGCGCTAACTTAATTTATGGCAAAAAATGTTAATTTATGTTAAAAAAAAAAAAAAAAAAATGCAAGCCTTCTGTCACATATCACACTCGTTGTTGAGGGTGCGTGTGCCACGCGTCTTCATGCCATTTCAATTATGTACAACCATACATTTTTATTTTGTGACTCTGTATCTTTATATGTTTCATTTAATAAAGCTTGTTTTAAAAAAAAAAAAAAAAAAAAAATGTTACAAGCTTTTAGAGAAGCCTTTTGGATCTTTTATCTGAAAACCAGAAAACCACATGGATTTAATATTGATGGAGATGTGATCAACCTAGCAAATAAGCGAATTAACATGGTGCCTTCTAAGATGATATCTTTTCATAGGAAAGCAGCCTCTAATTGACCACATCATCATTATTTGCCTGTAATATATGAGAATAGGTCTCTCTGGGGCTGATTTGTTTGTTTGTTTATTTAAAGGGCCATTATACACTCATTTTTTCTTTGCATAAATGTTTTGTAGATGATCTATTTATATAGCCCATAAAGTTTTTTTTTAAATAAATGTATAGTTTTGCTTATTTTTAAATAACATTGCTCTGATTTTCAGACTCCTAACCAAGCCCCAAAGTTTTATTTGAATACTGTCAGCTACCTTCTCCAGGTTGCTCCTGTTTGTGTAAAGGGTCTTTTCATATACAAAAGAAGGGGGAGGGGGGAGTGTCTTATTTGCCACTTGCAGTGGGCTTTCCAGCTACCTTTTCAACAGAGCCAAACTGACAGCTTCTAAGTACGTTTTTAAACAATTTTATACTGGATTTTTATATCAGTATCTGTGCATCCTATTCTTTATAGTAGTGTCTATTACATGCAGTTATATGAAAATGAGTGTATACTGTCCCTTTAACTCTCTTTTTAGAGACAAAAACATCCTAATGCATACTAGAATGGTGTATGTTATGACAGTTTTTATTTTTTCTCTACTGTTCTTGCTGTATTTAGAATAGACCCCTTATCTAATATTCTCAAGAAACATGACCATAGCTACAGTTGAACTCCCTACAGATACTGATATTTACATTCAGTCACTCGATAATATGTAAATGGTGTCACATATATTTTCTATGTTTGTAATAGCTGACAAGTGTTCATGAATCATATAATTAATGAGTACACATGAACTATTTAGTTTAACTGTAAGGGTTTATAAGTACTAAGCTTATTAAGCCTAGATATGTATTAAAGCTTTGTGTTTCTTCGGTGTACGAGTCACATTCAGTGTTGAGTGTAATTTACCTTTAAGGCACACAGCTTGTAACGATTGCAGAATTGATTGAGGACTATTTAAGCTCTCATTTTCGCTTCAGCAATATGTCTATGAGTAAGGCTGTGTTGTTCCTGCCGAAACGCGTAAGACATGTACTGCTTATGTGTCATGACATGTTTTTAATTATGAATTTTATGTCTCCATTGGAATAAAGCTTTTTTGAAGAAATACCCAGTCTTTAAAAATACTTTGGGCTCAATGTGTGAAGCAGCGTAAGCTGCTCCGGAGCTCTTGCAGGGCAGGTTTGCACATGGGAGCCTGCCTCCTGCAATCTAAGAAGCAGTGGTCACTCGCCCTGGGTGATTGACACTTCCTTCTCTTGCGTGATTAAAGAGGTGGGCATTACACTCTCATCAGAGTGTGTAATGGTGCATACGGGCCAGCGGACAAACAGATCCGCTGCTCAAATGCAGCATAGGCATGCGGACAACTTCTCATGTTGAGAAACTTGTCTGCATGCCAGTTAAAGGGACATTCCATCCAAAATTGGAATCCACATGGATTCATTTCAGTTTTGAATAGAAGCATTTTTATATTACACATGTATTAGCAAAAATGCTTCTAATAAAAGTTATAGCTGTTTCAAAAGCGTATTTAAGTATGCTCCGTGCACCAGCATTTTAAATACAGCACTTGCTCAGAGAGCCTAATGTGCTTATAGCATCTAGTAATGACTCAATTTGTTAATTGCTGACATGATACAAGCCCTGGTGCTCTGAGCAGCTGCCGTATTTATAATGCCAGTGCACTGACAATATCTTGCTATGCTTCACATGCACGTGCAGAGAAAAATGTTAACACAAAAACAGTGATAAATTTTACTAGAAGCATTTTTGCCAATACATGTATATTGCCTTATGTTTGTATTAAAAGATGTAATTCATCTATGTGCAATTAAATTTTGACCGGAATGTCCCTTTAATGCATGGAGCCCATAGAACATATTCTTCTATGTGAAGAACTTTGAAATGTGAAATATACATATACAGTGTGTGTATATGTGTGTGAATGTGTATACATACACAGTTAAACACTTGATTAAATATGAATATTAGATACATTTGCTTTTCATGTTTTCATCTACTTGACTGCAAAGGGCTCCGATGCACTTATATATATATATATATATTGCAGCGCTATACAAATAAATGCTAATAATATATATTTATATATATATATGTGTGTGTGTATGCATATATGTGTATGTGTGTGTTCATATGTATTTGTACCTATGTTTATTTATATGCAGGTGCGTACATATATTTATATATATATATACATATATGTAAATATATATATATATATGTGTGTGCACATATGTATTTGTATCTATGTATCTATGTATCTATATATATGTATATGTGTATATATATATATATATTATATATATATGTGTGTATGTGTACATATGTATTTATGTGTTTATATGCGTATATATGTCTGCAAATACATATGTACACACATATAAATATATGTGTGTGTATATATACGAATGCATATCCATCTTTAGACATGTATATGTACTGTCTGTATGTATATTTACAGTATGTTAAAGCCCTTTTTAACATACTTTTTTTCCACCTCATATCTTTGAGCCCTTATAACTTTTTTGTGCAATATTTTTTTTAATCATTTTATTAGATGGTGTTATTATCAGTGTAACTGTACTTTGTAATGTATTTTTGATGTGTTTTGTGACACTTTTTTGTTTTGCGATACAGTTAACCAAAGTTCTGAGGTTGCGCATTAACTTTAATTACACTCCAGCGATCTGGTTTACTTTCAACATGTAGTATGAGCACAAAAAAAAACACGTGCACAAACACCCTCGATACACCTTTTATCGCTTTTGCGTAACTGTTAGCACTATTTCATATGCAAAAATAAATCAAAATGATCAATTTCCCATACATTTTATACTCTGCAGCTCGTATAACCAGTCTTTTGAAACACATTAAGGGGAAAATAAGTTTACAGTGCACTGTCCCTTTAAGCACCCCTGTTAGTTTAACACAGAACAAAAGTCTTCTATTATGTTTGTCTGCAAGAGGAATATTAGCCTTACGTGCATTATGGCATCATACTCAAAAAATATTTTATCTGGTTATCTATTAAAAATTGTCTAGCTAAGGGACTAAAATGCATGCAGCTTTTTAATGTGTGTCATTTATAGCACACACATATACAATGGTTATGAAACTTCTGAAAGAAATGAAACCGCTGCTGCCTCTGGTGATTATCACTGCCTTTAGTATTCTCACTCCTGTACTCTACTCAAATATGCATTTCCTGCGTACTTCAAAATAAATCAAACTTTTAACTTACACTTTTTACATACAAAAATATTTCAATATGTTAAAGGTACAGTAAACACCTTGATATTGTTATATAAAATGTTTAGTGATGCAAAATGAAACAACCTACTTTCCATGTAATTCAGCTCTGAATTTTTATTTTCTAATTCTCTGAACTTGAAATGCACACTGCTGACATATCAAGGCTAACCGTTCTACATTTCTGAAAAACATCTGAAAAACAATTAATTATTATTATTATTACTGTTTATAAAGCGCTAACATATTACACAGCACTGTAACATTAAAGTGATTATAACCTTTCCTCTTTGTATAAACAGATCCGGAATGTTAGCGATATTTTAGACGAGTTTAATTAATTTAATGAAGATGCGCTATAACTTACTTTTTAATGCAGCGCTGAAATTAAAATACCTGGGATCCGGCCGCTCACTTCAAAAGTATTTTTTTCTGTGAGCTAAGGGTTTGAATTGTTCTCCACTTGGCGCTCAAGCACCATATGGCTAGAGCGCCGACTGGAGAACAATTCAAACCCTTAGCTCACAGAAAAAAAATTACTTCACTACATTAAAAAGTAAGTTATAGCGCATCTTAATTACAACTGATTAATTACAACTTATTAATGATTAATTAAACTCCATCCTATATATATCAGTAACATTCTGGATCTCTTTATACAAAGGGGAGAGTTTACCATCACTTTAAAGGGACATTAAACCCAAAACTTTCATGAATGATTCTGATAGAGAATACAATTTTAAACAGCATCCCGATTTACTTTTATTATCTAATTTACTTCATTCTATAGCTATCCTTTGTTGAAGAAAACCAATGCACATGGGTGAGCCAATCACAAGAGTCATCTATGTGCAGCCACCAATCAACAGCTACTGAGCCTATCTAGATATGCTTTTTTTTTAGCAAACTATATCAAGTGAAATAAGCAAATTAGATAATAGAAGTAAACTAGAAAGTTGTTTAAAATGTCATACTCTTTCTAAATCATGAAAGAAAAAATGTGTGTTTCATGTCCCTTTAAGTTATTAAGTATACAGTTATAGAGTAAAATAATCAGACATTTACATAAATCCTAATGGTAGAGGTAGAGGGCCGTGCCCTTAAAAAGACAGTCAAGTCCAAAAAAAACTTCCATGATTTAAATAGGAAATGTAATTTAAACAACTTTTTAAACAACTTTCCAATTTACTTTTATCACCAATTTTATTTTGTTCTCTTGGTATTCTTAGTTGAAAGCTAAACCTAGGAGGTTCATATGCTAATTTCTTAGACCTTGAAGACTGCCTCTAATCTGAATGCATTTTAACCACTAGAGGGCATAAGTTCATGTGTTTAATATAGATAACATTGAGCTCATGCATGTGAAGTGACCCTGGAGCGAGCACTGATTGGCTAAAATGCATAACTGTCAAAAGAACTAAAATAAGGGGGCACTTTGCAGAAGTTTAGATACAAGGTAATCACAAAGGTAAAAAATGTATTTCTATAATAGTGTTGGTTATGCAAAACTGGGGAATGGGTAATAAAGGAATTGTCTTTCTTTTTTAACAACAAAAATTCTGGCGTTGACTGTCCCTTTAAGTCACTTTAAGCCGTAAACCATAAAATGATCAACAGGACAAGTGGGCTCATTAGTATCATCATGACTAGCCTTTTTGCCTGCACACTAAAGTCCGGATTGGTCCTTACAAACAATTGCAGAAAAGATGTTCATTTGTTGTAAAAATGTTTAGCCTTGGCTGATGTGTTACCCTATAGCAACACAACAGTAATGTTTTGTAAGTACAAGATGTTTGGTGTCCCTTTAAAGTTGACTTATGTTGCTAAAATTACAAACCCAGTGCTGTGGTAAATAGCTCTTCAGCCTGTCCCTGCTTTCTATCTCTATCTTATATTTTTAATATGGATTATGACAGGTTGTGAGATTCATTATCAAAACACTCTGACAATGATTGCTCTTTTGGGCAGTGGCTGTCTGTACATTCCAAGCTCTGCTCATGCTTCAGTGACGTGAATCTTGCAGGTGAAACGAAAGGTCATATGAATAAGCTCATTCTGCTCTTAAAAAACAGAGGCTTATGCTGTAAGCACTGTTTACCAAACATTCTTGTATTGATAATGGGACAGACTCCCACTCTCTTTAAATGGGTAACAGACAAAAACTGACAAAACAAAACAGCATACAGAACAGCTTGCTGTTTTCCATCTATGCTCATATTGATAATGCACCTCTATGTGAAACAAAAGGGGTGCAGTCTATTGTCTGACCAGGATAGACCAATAGATGTGAGGATTCTTTCAAGCCTTTATTATGGACAAAGGAGCTTTGTTCATATTCAGTCAGCTTCAATACAGTGTGTTTTTTTAAAGGTATTTACTATGTTTATTCTTGTAAAATCAGAGCTGTGGAAACAATGTTTTCTAGATTTTTGGAGACAAAGGACTCATATCATGACTTGCACAGCTTCACACTGTTTCTTTTTAAATTAATGCGATGACACTATATTTTTATTAGAGCTCCAATATCCTAAAGTCCTAATGTAAATAAAAACATAATTTATGTAAGAACTTACCTGATAAATTCATTTCTTTCATATTGGCAAGAGTCCATGAGCTAGTGACATATGGGATATACAATCCTACCAGGAGGGGCAAAGTTTCCCAAACCTCAAAATGCCTATAAATGCACCCCTCACCACACCCACAATTCAGTTTAACGAATAGCCAAGCAGTGGGGTGATAAAGAAAGGAGTAGAAAGCATCAACAAAGGAAATTTGGAAATAATTGTGCTTTATACAAAAAATCATAACCACCATAAAAAGGGTGGGCCTCATGGACTCTTGCCAATATGAAAGAAATGAATTTATCAGGTAAGTTCTTACATAAATTATGTTTTCTTTCATGTAATTGGCAAGAGTCCATGAGCTAGTGACATATGGGATATCAATACCCAAGATGTGGAGTCTTCCACTCAAGAGTCACTAGAGAGGGAGGGAATAAAAATAAAAACAGCCATATTCCGCTGAAAAAAATTAATCCACAACCCAAAAACAAAAATAAGTTTATTTCATCTTTGAAAGAAAAAAACTTAAATCAAAAGCAGAAGAATCAAACTGAAACAGCTGCCTGAAGAACTTTTCTACCAAAAACTGCTTCCGAAGAAGCAAATACATCAAAATGGTAGAATTTAGTAAATGTATGCAAAGAGGACTAAGTCGCCACTTTGCAAATCTGATCAACTGAAGCTTCATTCTTAAAAGCCCACAAAGTGGAAGCTGATCTAGTAGAATGAGCTGTAATTCTCTGAGGCGGGGCCTGACCCGACTCCAAATAAGCTTGATGAATCAAAAGTTTCAACCAAGAAGCCAAGGAACTAGCAGAAGCCTTCTAACCTTTCCTAGGACCAGAAAATAAAACAAATAGACTAGAAGTCTTCCTGAAATCTTTAGTAGCTTCCACATAATATTTCAAAGCTCTTACCACATCCAAAGAATGTAAAGATCTCTCCAAAGAATTCTTAGGATTAGGACATAAGGAAGGGACAACAATTTCTCTACTAATGTTGTTAGAATTCACAACCTTAGGTAAAAATTGAAAAGAAGTCTGCAAAACTGCCTTATCCTGATGAAAAATAAGAAAAGGAGACTCACAAGAAAGAGCAGATAGCTCAGAAACTCTTCTAGCAGAAGAGATAGCCAAAAGAAACAACACTTTCCAAGAAAGTAGTTTAATGTCCAAAGAATGCATAGGCTCAAATGGAGGAGCCTGTAACGCCTTCAGAACCAAATTAAGACTCCAAGGAGGAGAAATTGATTTAATGACAGGCTTAATACGAACTAAAGCCTGTACAAAACAGTGAATATCAGGAAGTATAGCAATCTTTCTGTGAAATAAAACAGAAAGAGCGGAGATTTGTCCTTTCAAGGAACTTGCAGACAAACCCTTATCCAAACCATCCTGAAGGAACTGTAAAATTCTAGGAATTCTAAAAGAATGCCAGGAGAATTTATGAGAAGAACACCATGAAATGTAAGTCTTCCAAACTCTATAATAAATCTTTCTAGAGACAGATTTACGAGCTTGTAACATAGTATTAATCACTGAGTCAGAGAAACCTCTATGACTTAGAACTAAGCGTTCAATTTCCACACCTTCAAATTTAATGATTTGAGATCCTGATGGAAAAACGGACCTTGAGATAGTAGGTCCGGCCGTAACGGAAGTGGCCAAGGCGGGCAACTGGACATCAGCACCAGATCCGCATACCAAAACCTGTGTGACCATGCTGGAGCCACCAGCAACACAAAAGACTGATCCATGATGATTTTGGAGATCACTCTTGGAAGGAGAACTAGAGGCGGGAAGATGTAAGCAGGATGATAACACCAAGGAAGTGTCAGTGCATCCACTGCTTCCGCCTGAACATCCCTGGACCTGGACAGGTATCTGGGAAGTTTCTTGTTTAGATGAGAGGCCACGAGATCTATTTCTGGAAGACCCCACATCTGAACAATCTGAGAAAACACATCTGGATGGAGAGACCACTCCCCTGGAGGTAAAGTCTAGCAGCTGAGATAATCCGCCTCCCAATTGTCTACACCTGGGATATGCACCGCAGAGATTAGACAGGAGCTGGATTCCGCCCAAGCAAGTATCCGAGATACTTCTTTCATAGCTTGGGGACTGTGAGTCCCACCCTGATGATTGACATAAGCCACAGTTGTGATATTGTCTGTCTGAAAACAAATGAACGGTTCTCTCTTTAGCACAGGCCAAAACTGAAGAGCCCTGAGAATTGCACAGAGTTCTAAATTATTTATTGGTAATCTCGCCTCTTGATATTTCCAAACCCCTTGTGCTGTCAGAGATCCCCAAACAGCTCCCCAACCTGAAAGACTCACATCTGTTGAGATCACAGTCCACTTTGGCCGAACAAAAGAGGCCCCTTAAACCAAATGATGGTGATCTATCCACCATGTCAGAGAGTGTCGTACATTGGGATTCAAGCATATTAATTGTGATATCTTTGTATAATCCCTGTACCATTGATTCAGTATGCAAAGCTGTAGAGGTCTCATGTGAAAATGAGCAAAGGGGATCGCGTCCGAAGCTGCAGTCATGAGACCTAAAACTTCCATGCACATAGCCACTGAAGGGAATGACTGAGACTGAAGGTGCCGGCATGCTGCGACCAATTTTAAACGTCTCTTGTCTGTTAGAGACAGAGTCATGGACACTGAATCTATCTGGAAACCTAAAAAGGTGACCCTTGTTTGAGGAATCAAGAAACTTTTTGGTAACTTGATCCTTCAACCATGTTTCCGAAGAAACAACACTAGTTGATTTGTGTGAGATTCTGCAGTATGTAAAGACTGAGCTAGTACCAAGATATCGTCCAAATAAGGAAACACCACAATGCCCTGTTCTCTGATTACAGATAGTAGGGCACCCAGAACCTTTGAAAAGATTCTTGGAGCTGTTGCTAGGCCAAATGGAAGAGCAACAAATTGGTAATGCTTGTCTAGAAAAGAGAATCTCAGAAACTGATAGTGTTCTGGATGAATCGGAATATGAAGGTATGCATCCTGCAAGTCTATTGTGGACATATAATGTCCTTGCTTAACAAAATGCAGAATAGTCCTTATAGTCACCATCTTGAAAGTTGGTACTCTTACATAACGATTCAAAATTTTCAGATCCAGAACTGGTCTGAACAAATTTTCTTTCTTTGGTACAATGAATAGGTTTGAATAAAACCCCAAACCTTGTTCCTGAGGAGGAACTGGCATGATGACCCCTGAAGACTCCAGGTCTGAAACACACTTCAGAAAAGCCTGAGCTTTTACTAGATTTACAGGGATGCGTGAGAGAAAAAATCTTCTCACAGGAGGTCTTACTTTGAATCCTATTCGATACCCTTGAGAGACAATGCTCTGAATCCAATGATTTTGGACAGATTTTATCCAAAAATCCTTGAAAAACCTTAATCTGCCCCCTACCAGCTGAGCTACCTTCATGCGGACTTAGGGGCAGACTTTGGTTTCCTAAATGGCTTGGATTTATTCCAATTTGAGGAAGGCTTCCAACTGGAAGCAGATTCCTTGGGAGGAAGATTGAGTATTTGTTCCTTATTCTGACGAAAGGAACGAAAACGGTTAGAAGCCTTAGATTTACCCTTAGGTTTTTTATTCTGAGGCAAAAAAACTCCTTTTCCTCCAGTGATAGTTGAAATAATAGAATCCAACTGAGAACCAAATAAATTATTACCTTGGAAAGAAAGAGATAGTAATCTAGTTTTAGATGTCATATCAGCATTCCAAGATTTAAGCCGCAAAGCTCTTCTAGCTAATACAGCTAAAGACATGGATCTAACATCAATTTTGATAATATCAAAAATGGCATCACAAATAAAATTATTAGCATGTTGCAGTAAGCGAGTAATGCTAGATATGTCAGGATCCAATTCTCGTTGCACTAAATTCTCCAACCAAAAAGTTGAGGCAGCCGCAACATCAGCCAAAGAAATAGCAGGTCTGAGAAGATGACCTGAATATAAATAGGCCTTCCTTAGATAGGATTCAAGCTTCCTATCTAAAGGATCCTTAAAGGAAGTACTATCTTCCATAGGAATAGTGGTACGTTTAGCAAGAGTAGAAATAGCCCCATCAACTTTGGGGATTTTTTCCCAAAACTCTATAGATTTTGCTGGTAAAGGATACAATTTTTTAAACCTTGAAGAAGGAATAAAAGAAGTACCTGGCTTATTCCATTCCCTAGAAATCATATCAGAAATAGCTTCAGGAATAGGAAAAACCCCTGGGGAAACCACAGGAGGTTTGAAAACAGCCTTTAAACGTTTATTAGACTGAACGTCAATAGGACTGGTTACCTCAATATCCAAAGTAATTAACACTTCTTTTAATAAAGAACGGATATACTCTATTTCAAATAAATAAGTAGATTTGTCAGTGTCAATGTCTGAGGAAGGATCTTCTGAATCAGATAGATCCTCATCAGAAGAGGATAAATTATTATGTTGCTGGTCATTTGAAATTTAATCAGCTAAATGAGAAGTTTTAAAAGACCTTTTACATTTATTAGAAGGTGGAAATGCAGACAAAGCCTTCATAATAGAATCAGAAACAAATTCTTTAAAATTTACAGGTTCTATCATGCACATTAGAAGTTGAAGGAACTGCAACTGGCAATGTACTATTACTGATGGAAATACTATCTGCATGTAAAAGTTTATCATGACAACTATTATAAATTACATTTGGTGGAATAATTTCTACACTTTTACAACAAATGCACTTTTGCTTTGGTAGAACCGATGTCAGGCAGCAATGTTCCAGCAGAAACTTCTGAGGCAGGATCAGATTGGGACATCTTGCTCAATATAAGAGAAAAAACAACATATAAAGCAAAATTATCTATTTCCTTATATGACATTTTCAGGAATGGGAAAAAATGCAAAAGCATAGGCCTGTGATAGAGAAAAAAGCAAAAGGCAAACATCAATGGGGTATTAAAATAATGCAAAAAAAAAAATAACCGGAAATGACACACTCGCGTCACTAATGACGCCGCCGTGTGAAAGGTCACAGCGTCACGTATGATGCCGGAAATGACGAAGTTGCATCATAAACGTCTTTTTGCGCGCCAAAAAAATTTTCGCGCCAAAAATTACGCAATAAAGTTTAGCATTTGACGCACCCATGGGCCTAATACCCGCAATAGCAAGAAGTAGTCAATTGAAAAAAAGACTAAAACCCCAGGTAAGAAATAAATTTCTTAAAATGTTTAAATTCCCCAAATATGAAACTGACAGTCTGCTGAAGGAAATACATGAACCTGACTCATGGCAAATATAAGTACAATACATATATTTAGAACTTTATATAAATACATAAAGTGCCAAACCATAGATGAGGTGTCTTAAGTAATAAAAAACATACTTACCAAAAGACACCCATCCACATATAGCAGATAGCCAAAGCAGTACTAAAACAGTTATTAGTAGAGGTAATGGTAAATTGAGAGTATATCGTCGATCTGAAAAGGGAGGTAGGAGATGACTCTCTACGACCGATAACAGAGAACCTATGAAATAGACCCCCGTTAGGGAAATCATTGTATTCAAATAAGTGATACTCCCTTCACGTCCCTCTGACATTTGCTGTACTCTGAGAGGAATCGGGCTTCAACAATGCTGAGAAGCGCATATCAACTTAGAAATCTTAGCACAAACTTACTTTACCACCTCCATAGGAGGCAAAGTTTGTAAAACTGAATTGTGGGTGTGGTGAGGGGTGTATTTATAGGCATTTTGAGGTTTGGGAAACTTTGCCCCTCCTGGTAGGATTGTTTATCCCATATGTCACTAGCTCATGGACTCTTGCCAATTACATGAAAGAAAATGAAAATACTGATACTGATTATAAGTAATATTGCACAGAAAGGATGTACTCTCTGTATCTTACTGTCAGCCATTGGGATGTAAGAAAATTTTTCTGTTTGTGCTACTGGCAGTCAAGAAGGGTCAAATAACTGCTGTGTATTTGCTTTTGGCAGCTAAAGAGGTAATAGCCTGTATTTGTGCTTCGGGCATTCAAGAGGATACAATCACTGCTGGGTTTTGAAAAATCTATATTGCAGGTTCAAGGGAGGAGCCATTGTGTGACCTCATTTACCACCATTACACATCCACCTACAACCTTTTCTATATTTATATGGATGGCAGCTGGTAATTCTAGCAGGAATAGCCTATAGCAGCGGTCGCCAACCAGTGGTCCATGGACCACTGGTGGTCCACGAGAAGATGTTGGTGGTCCTTGACACCATCAAGCAGGAATTAATCTCCTCTGATGGTGTCACCCCCGTCACGCCGCAACTCCCTACAGTGCCTGGCTGGACATCAGTGAAAACCGACAGAGGAGAAGTTAAATTACAATATCCCTACGCACATTGCGTAGTACTGCGCAACTTGCGTAGCTAGATTTTATTTTAACTCCTCCTGCCCGATGCGCTGCTCAGAGAAAGATGTTTCCATTCTAAAGCCAGCAGAGGTTGGTATAGTCTTGGCTTGAAATAGTGGAATTAAAGTATATAAAAAAAGAAAATCTCTTTGTAGTAGTTTTCCTAATTCCTTCAGATAGACTTACATCACTGTTTGTCTTCCTCACCTCCATCTTCTTTTTTTATTTAAATATTAATTATTTTTCATTCTAATAATTTTCCCACGCACAAAGCCATTCCACCTGAATTCCAGTAATTGCCATTCAGCAGATCAGACATATCCCTCCAGTAACATTAGTCATGGTTAGCTCACATCCATATTGAGAGCTTTGTGATATAAACTTAATTTATTACAATGTCTGTCCATGATCATAAATAGTTTTGAATAATTCCTAACTGGGGAGGTAACTTGGAAGTCTTGTAGTCCTTTTAAACATAATTATTTTTTTCCCACTTTCTGTCTCTCTGTTGGTGGAGTAGAGAAGAAGTGAATTACTTTATACTGTAGAGTAGAAGAGAATAACAAAATGATGTATCAACAAAAGTCCTATAGAATTTTAATAGTGAATTTTGCAGAGAAAAGTTAATAATCTCTTCCAAAGGATTAGAAGGCTATTTGTCTGGCTACTGCTATGATATTAAATATATTCAAAATTGCACCCTAAGCCCTTGCTTCCTTGCAACATCTGATGAGGAAGTGGCTGGTAATTGGAGCATCCAAATGCATGCTGCTCTTGATTGGCTCATACTTTTTGCAGCAGCAGGTGAACATGCCTGGTGTACAGCTGTGGATAATTTAATCCTTATTCTGGAGTTAAACACATACGGCTAGATTACAAGTTTTTCATTTTGAGCTGTGCGGTGCTAACGAGCAGATTTCTCTCACCGCTCACTTACCTACAGCGCTGGTATTACGAGTTTTTACAAACCCGTCGTTAAAAAACAAGAAGTGAGCGTTGAGCAAAATTTTGCTCATTACCACACTCCAATACCAGCACTGCTTAACTCAGCGGTGAGCTGGTCGTACGTGCTCATGCACGATTTCCCCATAGGAATCAACGGGGAAAATTCACTAACGCAGCCCCATTGATACCTATGGGGAAATTTATGTCTACACCTAAAACCCTAACATGAACCCCCGAGTCTAAACACCCCTAATCTTACATTTATTAACCCCTAATCTGCCGCCCCCGACATCGCCGCCACCTACATTAGTCTTATTAACCCCTAATCTGCCGCTCTGGACACCGCCGCCACCTACTTTATACTTATGAACCAATAATCTGCTGCCCCCAACATCGCCGACACCTACATACTATTTATTAACCCCTAATCTGCCGCCCCCAATGTCGCCGCAACCTACCTACACTTATTAACCCCTAATCTGCCGCCCCCAACGTCGCCTCCACTATAATAAATATATTAACCACTAAACCGCTGCACTCCCGACTCGCAAACATTAGTTAAATATTATTAACCCCTAATCTGCCGTCCTTAACATCGCCACCACCTACCTACATTTATTAACCCCTAATCTGCCGCCCCCAGCGTTGCCGCCACTATGCTAAATGTATTAACCCTTAAATCTAAGTCTAACCCTAACCTTAACACCCCTAACTTAAATATAATTTAAATAAGTCTAAATAAAATTACTATCATTAACTAAATTATTCCTATTTAAAACTAAATACTTAACTATAAAATAAACCCTAAGATAGCTACAATATAACTAATAGTTACATTGTAGCTAGCTTAGGGTTTATTTGTATTTTACAGGCAAGTTTGTATTTATTTTAACTAGGTAGACTAGTTAGTAAATAGTTATTAACTATTTAATAACTACCTAGCTAAAATAAATCCTAACCTAAGTTACAATAACACCTAACACTACACTATAATTAAATAAATTAACTAAATTAAATACAATTACCTAAATTAAATTAAATTAGCTAAAGTACAAAAAAAACAAAAACACTAAATTACAAAAAATAATAAACAAATTACAGATATTTAAACTAATTACACCTAATCTAATAGCCTTATCACATTAAAAAAAAGCCCCCCAAAATAAAAAAAAACCCTAGCCTAAACTAAACTACCAATAGCCCTTAAAAGGGCCTTTTACAGGGCATTGCCCCAAAGTAATCAGCTCTTTTACCTGTAAAAAAATGCTAACAACCCCCCCAACAGTAAAACCCACCACCCACACAACCAACCCCCCAAATAAAATACTATCTAAAAAAACCTAAGCTCCCCATTACCCTGAAAAGGGCATTTGGATGGGCATTGCCCTTAAAAGGGCAGCTAGCTCTTTGGCAGGCCCAAACCCTAACCTAAAATTAAAACCCAATACACCCTTAAAAAAAACCTAACACTAACCCCCTGAAGATCGACTTACCGGGAGAAGTCTTCATCCAAGCCGGGCCGAAGTCCTCAATGAAGCCGGGCGAAGTGGTCCTCCAGACGGGCAGAAGTCTTCATCTAGACGGCATCGTCTATCTTCATCCATCCGGCACGGAGCGGGTCCATCTTCAAGACATCCGACGCGGAGCATCCTCTTCATCCGACGACTAAAGATGAATGAAGGTACCTTTAAGTGACGTCATCCAAGATGGCGTCCCTTAGATTCTGATTGGCTGATAGAATTCTATCAGCCAATCGGAATTAAGGTAGAAAAGTTCCAATCAGCCAATAGAATGCGAGCTCAATCCTATTGGCTGATTGCATCATCCAATAGGATTTTTTCTACCTTAATTCTGATTGGCTGATAGAATTCTATCAGCCAATAAGAATCTAAGGGACGCCATCTTGGATGATGTCACTTAAAATTTAGTTTTAAATAGGAATAATTTAGTTAATGATAGTAATTAGATTTATTTAAATTATATTTAAGTTAGGGGGTGTTAGGGTTAGGGTTAGACTTAGATTTAGGGGTTAATACATTTAGTATAGTGGCGCGACATTGGGGGCGGCAGATTGGGGGTTAATAAGTGTAGGTAGGTTGCGGCGACATTGGGGGTGGCAGATTAGGGGTTAATAAATAGTATGTAGGTGTCGGCGATGTTGGGGGCAGCAGATTAGGGTTTCATAAATATAATGTAGGTGGCGGCGGTGTCCGGAGCGGCAGATTAGGGGTTAAAAATTTTATTATAGTGTTTGCGATGCGGGAAGGCCTCAGTTTAGGGGTTAATAGGTAGTTTATGGGTGTTAGTTTACTTTTTAGCACTTTAGTTATGAGTTTTATGTTACAGCGTTGTACCATAAAACTCTTAACTACTGACTTTAGAATGCGTTAGGACTCTTGACGGGGTAGGGTGTACCGCTCACTTTTTGGCCTCCCAGGACAGACTCGTAATATCAGCGCTATGGAAGTCCCATAGAAAAAAGATTTTACGAAGTTTACATAAGTCGTTTTGCAGTAAGGCCAAAGAAGTGTGTGGTGACCCTAAACCTTCAAGACTTGTAATAGCAGCGGGTGTAAAAAAGCAGCGTTAGGACCTCTTAACGCTGCTTTTTTACCTTAATGCACAACTCGTAATCTAGCCGATAGATAGGAAAGGAATTTGTCACCCATGTCTGGCTCCTTAAAGGAGAGAAAGGTCAAAATTGAAATGCACATGGGTGCATTTCAATGTGAAATAGAAGCATTATTGCATTATACTTCTATTAGAAAAATGCTTCTAGTAAAATGATTACTGTTTATTTTGCAGCATACGCACATATCCTGTGAGGGCTCGTGCACCAGTATTCAGACACCACACCTTCTCAGAGAGTCAGTGGGGGCTTTTGTGATACAAATTGCATCCGTACAGAAGTAATACACACCACAGCCAGCTCTCTGAGCAAGGCCCTCACAGCATATGTGCATATGCAAAACAAAAACAGTAATAAGATTTACTAGAAGCATTTTTGCTAATGGAAGTATTTTGCAAAAATGCTTCTATTTAAGTTGAAATTAATTTATGCACATTTAGATTTTGGCCTTTCTATACCTTTAAAGTTTTCTAAGTAAGCTTGTCAACCCGTTACATTGTTAATGCTTTTTAATACCCTCAGATGTCTTATGGAATAGGGCACCTATAATGTGAAATTAGAGATTCTTTGGATAGTTATTAAAAATAAAATCACTTCCATCTATAGTGATGGAAAAATGGAAAATATGGTTAGGAGCATTGTCACCATGATGGTCAGGCGATGAGTCCGGTAAGTAAAAACAAATAAATACAATCAAAGCAAGTGAAGAGGGTGCAAGGCAAAGAGTAAAATAAGGAGTTAGATGGTGAATATACATATTTCTTATTTATATGGATATATTATTAAAGGGACATAAAATCTAACATGAATGTGCTTTGTTTTCTTGGTATCCTTTGTTGAAGGAGCAGCAATGCACTACTGGGAGCTAGCTAACACATTAGGTTAGCCAATGACAAAAGGCATATATGTGCCGCCACCAATCAGCCGAAAGCTCCCAAAGTGTTTTGCTGCTCCTAAACTTATATAGATATTCTTTTCAATAAAGGATAACAAGAGAATTAAGCAAATTAGATAATAGAGCTAAATTAGAAATGTGTTTAAAATTACATGCTCTATGTGAATCACGAAACAAATTTGTTTGCCTTCATATCCCTTTAAACAAAAATCCATTTGATTGAATGGCAGACAGAAATCTATTGCACTGGAATTAAATATCTGTTTATTAGACATAGCAATACAAAGGGTGTCTGGACATTTATGGCAGGTGTAAATATTTTATTTTGCTTTGTAATTTGGGACATTCAATACAGAGGATTAAGTTCCATTTTCTAGAAACACTGACTATTAGGACAAAGAGGTCTATGATCGTTCATGTTTGGGCACAAACATTAGTGTATTTACCAATTATAAAGAGTACTGTTCATTAAATCTATTCATGGCTTTTTTATTTTCTTGTAAATTTAAAAAGAAAAACGAAAAAAACAAAACAAACATCTCCTATTCTCATTGTTTCCACTTTGCAATAATATTTTGGCTATTTTAAGCACAGCCTCCCAATAATTACTGAAAATATTATTCCAAGTACGTGACTTTGAATTATAAGTCAGTTATTTCGAGTGTGAAGGATTCTCATAGTTGATAAGCAAACTGGTGAAATATTGGTTATTTTTTCATTATAAATGGCTGGTCTCTTTGCATATACAAATCTTTTACACAAGAAAGAGTGGTTCTTTGTGTGGCTGACAAGCACTTTGCATATTGCTGATGACTTTCTCCTGTGGTTACAAGTTTGTTGGTTCTTGACGTCAGCGAGTGTGATATGTTTGTGTTGTACATCTCTTCTCACCACGTATGTCCGATCACCTCTAACCTTTAAGTCATATTTTTTTCCCTAAATATTATTTTATAAAGGCACAAGAAACCCTATTTTTTTATTTAAAGGGATAGGAAACCCCAAAATGATATTTCATGATTTAGACAGAACATACAATTCTAAACAACATTCCAATTCAGTTCTACTATCAAATTTGCTTCATTCCCTTGTTATCCTTTGCTGAAGGAACAGCTTTGGACTACTGACATCAAGCTGAACACATCTAGTTAGATAAATCACAAGAGAGAGATGTGTGCAGGCACCAATCAGCACCAGGCTCCCACTTGTGTAGGATATATGCGTATTCTTTTTCAACACGAGATACCAAGAGAAAGAAGAACATTTGACAATAGAAGTGAATTTAAAAGTGTCTTAAAATGACATGCTCTATCTGAATCCTGCCAGCGTAATTTTGTCTTTACTATCTCTTTAATAATTCAAATTGAATATACAATTTTAAGCAACTTTCCAATTGACTTCTAATGTCAAATTTGCTCCATTCTGTTGGTATCCTTTAATGAAGGAGTAGCAATACACTACTGGGAGCTAGCTGAACACATCAGATGAGCCAACGACAAAAGGCATATGATATATGTGCAGCCACCAATCAGCAGTTAGCTCCCATTAGTGCATTGATGCTCCTGAGCCTTACTAGGTATGCTTTTCAACAAAGAATACCAAGAAAATGAAGCACATTTGATATTAGAAGTACATGGGAAAGTTATTTAAAAGTGCATGGACTCGTTGAATCATTAAAGAAAAAAACTGTGTTTCATGTCCCTTTAAAGTTTTAATGTATTGGCAAATTAGTAATTGTATTAATTTCCAAAACATTACAGGTAATGTTAAAGGGATACTCAAGTACTAATAAAATTGTGTTATTTGCCCATACTATTGTTTTGGATTAAAAAAAAAAAGTTCACAATATTTGAATGTTACCTGTACTGGTTCTGTAACACATAATCTGTTGATTGGTGCAAATACTCAGGGCATTCCAATGACTGATGTCACATAATTAATGATCACCCAAAATCTAAGGCTGGTAATATTGATTGAAATAGGTCCCCCCCCCCCCCCCCCAAAATAGATTCACTCAAATGTAGGAATGGTTAAAGCCATTATCAAGGCATTATTTCTTTATTTAACATAGAGGTCCAAATCTTAAAAACACCATGTTGCCTTTAAAATATTGTCTAGGTGGCAACGCAAGTATCATCTGCTCTTACTAACTGTGAAAGGAATTCTCTTCAGCTTGTGTGCTCTAGTGCAGACACCAGCAAATAATTTATTATCAACTGTGGTATCTTTCTAGGTTTATTTGTTTGCAGTGAGTGGAAGAAAAGGTAGTAATATGTCACTGTTGATGTCTGGGAATATCCTGGAACTGATAGCACTGATTTTGGGTCTCCATCTTAGTTCTGTATTCAAACAGCTTGTGTATAATACTTCAGGTCTTTTCATCTCAGCTCAGAATCAGCTCATTCTGAAACTTCCCAAGTATTTTGATGATTATTCCATAGTTTTTTACAGTAAATCCCTGTTAATTGCAATTTTTATTGGATATATATATATATATATATATATATATATATATATATATATATATATATATATATCTCGAAACGTGTAAGGGGTACTTACCTTTTGACACTCAACTGATTTGATCAGCATCTCATCATTTTCCTAAGAAACCGTCTGAGACGTATTCGTTTACAAGGTTCGAGGACTCTACAATATTGGTGTATTACCAATATATATTGTGTTTCTGTTTTTCTGTTTAATAAATACATCATAAAGTTGTAAGTGTGATCCTTCAGGGCATTGGGGCTTTCTGTACTATTACAGTATCACTATTGGCTGTTCTTTTTTCCATCCGGTACGATGCATATACCAAAAGGACTGTAGTGAAGTCTACCATGCTACAAGCTGCAGAGAAGCTGCATAGACACACACATGGGAGATTCTACAATACACTCAGCCCTTATATCATTTGGATTGAGGTCTGTGGATATAAGTAGATACACCAAAGGGGAACTCTCTTGTTACTGTCTTCTATATTTGAGGTTTGGATACTAGAAAGTTGTCACTCACTACAGTCACTACATTAGGATTTGAGATGCTGCCTCCTTGGTTTCTTAGTACTATTGTTCTGTATTTTTCCCCCTTGTTTGAGATAAGGGTTACTCATTTACTTTGTCAGATTTAGCTGCATATTTTTGTGAACAGAATACAGTAATATATTCCTAAAAACTTAATAAGATACACAGTCACAATATTTTTTAAGTTTTTCACTTATATATATTTTAGTACTTTGAGATATTAGATACATTGTTATATTTTACAATTTTATTATAGCACAACATCTCATTACAGATGAGTTCTCCTCTTTATTGTGAATTACTTTGCACTGATGCACCAAGTGCAAATACGCAAGCAAAGTAATTTTTTGGAAAAATGCAAGAAAGTATAAATATTTGGTACCATGCTTTAAATGCGTACTAAAAAAAAAAAAAAGTTGACTGTCCCTTTAAAACATACATAAAAATGATAAACACAATGTAGAACAATGTGAAATGTGTCTATATTGCTAAAAAGACCAATTAGCCTCACTCCATTAATTGAATTGAATGTTCCTTTAGAAAATAATAAAATAATACTTTTGTTTATCATGTACACTGTGATAAAATGTATAATACCAGTATTAAAATGTACCCACATCCAGTGTCTTTATAAATATATATATATATATACAAAGTATCATGCCCTTTTAAAAAGTAAGTGATCTATTGAACTACTGTATGTTATGTGTTTAGAAATGTTAGGGTCTATTTAACAGTCAGGTTAACACCCCTCTCACTTCTCTATTTTATTGCCAAACAGCTCTTTAAATGGCTCCGATTGAAAAGTTTCTATGTGTATGCACATTTGCTAATATTCACTAAGTTTGGATATGAAGATATGGTCACCCTAGCTATACCTGTATATAATTATATAAATATATAGCTATAAATATAGATATTACGAAAAATATCAGATATATTGAAATATATGTTTAAAAATCAAAAGAACATTTTCTTCTATGTGAAGAGCATTGAAATGTAAAATATTTATATCTACCTTCAGGTTTAGCGCTGTGGGTCTAATGCAGTGTTAGGTTAGCGTTCGAGCGTTAAGTGTTCGTTTTTTGTTTTTTAAAGTGCACTCTATTGAAATCTAAACAGAGAAGAATTAAATGTGTTTGTGATATCCAAAGTCCATCTGTTAGTGCACATCGCTTGCGCGCAAACAGTTTACTTTTAGCTTGTAATACGAGGGCGAACCTGACCGCGTTAAAGGTTTACTGTGAGTGTTTGTGCTGGAGCAAAAAAGTTATTTAGCGACCACTTGCAATCTGGCCCATAGTGAACTATTTTTTTGTTTTGTTTTAAAATGCCTTTTGAGTAAAGAGGAGCATAAAAAATGATTCTTCTATCCACAATGCAAGATTGCAATGGAATTTAAAGGGAGAGTAAACACCAAACATGTTATTGTTTATAAAGATAGATAATCCCTTTATTTACCATTCCCCAGTTTTGCATCACCAACACTATTATATTAATATACTTTTTTACCTCTATAATTATCTTGTATCTAAGCTTCTGCAGACCGCCTCCTTTTCTCAGATCTTTTGACAGACTTGCATTTCAGGCAATTAGTTCTGACTCTTAAATAACTTCACATGCGTGAGCACAATATTATCTATAGGAAACACATGAACTTACACCCTCTAGCTGTGAAAAAAATGTAAAATGCATTAATTTAAGAGGCGGCCTTTGAGGGCTTAGAAATTAGCATATGAGCCTACCTAGGTTTAGCTTTCATTTAAGAATAACAAGAGAACAAAGCAAATCTGATGATAAAAGTAAATGAGAAAGTTGTTTAAAATTGCATGCCCTATCTGAATCATGAAAGTTTAATTTGGACTTTACTATCTCTTTAACTGGAGACTCGATTCTCCCAAGCACATCACACAAGACCATTAATTTCCATATGTATGGATACGTTTGAATTATCCGGAATGATTAACCCATTTCAGGAAATACTATATTTTGATCTGACTCTGGCTAGAGCAACTAATTAGATTAAAAATAAACTATGAATAAGAGGTTAACTTACTGGACAAACAAGAATTAAGAAAACAAAACTAAAATTTGTAAGTATGATGAAAGAGTTTAGTATTTGCAGTAGTTGCAGGGTGTAAAATGATCTCTAAAAGAACTAATACAATAGGTTACGTATTAAGCTGAAATGTTGCGGAAATGGCAAACCAGCTACAATGGCAATTGATTTAAAAACAATAATAGAAAATTATTTATTTTTTCATAAATATTGAGGAAGATTTTATAATAGTTGTCATTATACATGCATCTCAGATATATTTACTTTTAGTGTCATACAAAGACATTACAAGTTATTTTTTTATGTGATGTTCTGAATCTATAGTTTATTTAGTCACTGGCAAACAGTGCTCATTACAGTATATAGGGTGCATGATTCATACCTTGAGGGAAAGAATATGTAATAATTTATTAGAACAGTAAAATCTAACTTCTATGCTGGCCAGGCATTTGAGCCAACATGACAATGTGTTGGCATATATTTTGATAATGACAAAAGATCATATTCTATGATAAATTCAAAAATATCAATGTAAGTGAGGCATATTGGATATTTACATTAAAAGAACACGTTTAAAAGTCAAAATTAAAATGTAATGATTCAGATAGAACAAAAAATAAACAAACTTTCCAATCTTGTTGATATTCTTTGTTAAAGAGCATAATTAGGCAGGCTCAGGAGCATGAATGTGTCTTAAAGGGATAGGAAAACCCAAAAAAATGATTTTGTGATTCAGGCAGAACATACCATTTAAAATAAAAATCCATTTTTTTCTATTATTAAATTAGCTTTTTCCCCATGATATTCTGTGTTTGAAAGATACCTAGGTAAATGTCTGTTTATCTCACTATGCAGGGTTATGGATGTAAAGGAGGTACACCTATTACAATGTTATTCTTAAAAAAAACAGTATTTGTGTGATTTCTCTTCATGCTTTTTTATTTTTTTATTGAGCTGAATCATGAACGTTTAATTCTATATTCAATGTCCCTTCCAGTACTATTAAACCTTTCAGTATAAATTATGAATGTGGTGTTGGTCTAAAAGTAGAGTAGTACTTATTACTTTATTTAAGTATATAACTGAATATTAGGAGACATAATCTATAATATAATTGCATATATAAACTGAAATATAGTCTGGACACATACTTTAACAGAATCTTTTAATTATTGTATCCAGGTGAATTAGTTTACTTTAATTTTTAGTCTGGATACAGATATTAACAGTAATAAATAAATATGAACACAATAGTCATGAGATATTTAAAACAGATATAAATAATTAAATGGACCGTGAACCCAATTTTTTTCTTTTGTGATTCAGATAGAGCATGCAATTTTAAGCAACTTTCTAATTTACTCCTATTATCAAATTTTCTTCATTCTCTTGGTATCTTTATTTGAAATGCAAGAATGTAAGTTTAGATGCCGACCCATTTTTGGTGAACACACTGTGTTGTTCTTGCTGATTGGTTGGTAAATTCACCCACCAATAAACAAGTGCTTTCCATGGTCTGAACCAAAAAAAATGCTTAGATGCCTTCTTTTTCAAATAAAGAAAGCTAGAGAACAAAGAAAAATTGTTAACAGGAGTAAATTAGAAAGTTGCTTAAAATTGCATGCTCTATATGAATCACAAAAGAAAAAAAATTGGGTTTAGTGTCCTTTTAATGTGAATGCTAGCAAAGTATGAGGGTACAAAATTATGTAAACACTAGTCCAAAAAAAACAACAAAAGAATGTAAAATACATTGACCATATTAAAACGATATAGGAAGATAAAAACAATAATTAAGAGCATCACTCATAATAAAAATACATCAGGTGTGTTTTTAATACATTTTACATTTGCACATAAATCTCTAGGCTCCCACAGACCTCACTCACATGACTCATTCAGAAAGGTGTTCGGATGTTTAGTACATTTATCACCACACAAGCACACATTTGAAATGGAGCTACTCAACTGTATAATTTACACAGGAAAGTAACATTTGGTAAAGTTTTTGTTTGTTTTAGTATTTGCCTTTTAAAGGGACTTTAAAGGGACATAAACCCCAATTTTGTTATTTTATGATTCAGATAAAGCATACAATTTTAATCAACTTTCCAATTTTCTTCTATTAACAGATTTGCTTCATCCTCTTGGTATCCTTTGTTGAAGGTGTAACAATGCACTGGAGGAAGCTGGTTGAACCAGGTGAGCCAATAACAGGCACATAAGTGCAGCCACCAATCAGCAGCTAGCTCCCATTATGCATTGCTGCTCCTGAGCCTACCTATGTATGTTTTTTAAAAAAGGATAGCAAGTGAGCAAATTATAATAGAAGTAAATTGGAAAGTTGTTTAAAATTGGATGCTGTTGCTGAACAATGAATGAAACATTTAGGGTTTTATGTCCTTTTAAGGTCTGTTTTTATATATGAATACTATCTATCAGGAAACTGCAAAAGCCCTATACACAAAATATTTTTTAAGCAATTTAAACTGTCACATTCTTAGCAGAACATGCAGGTTTTTTTTTCAAATTAGTATTTTAACCACTTGAAAAAAAGATAAAGGGACATAAAAAACATTTTTTTGTTTTATGATTCAGATAGAGCATGTGCTTTTAAACAACTTTCCATTTACTTCTATTGTCTAATTTTGTTTGTTCTCTTGGTATCCTTTGTTGAAAAGGGTACCTAGGTAGGCTCAGTAGCTGTTAATTGGTGGCTGCACATATATGCCTAATGTTATTGGCTCACGCAAAGCGTTAACTAGCTCCCAGTATTGCAAAGGATAACAAGAAAATGAAGAAAATTAGATAATAGAAGTAAATTTGAAAGTTGTTTAAAAAGTAGGATGACCATATTGCCGCTTTAAAAAGGGACACATATGAAAAATACATATGTCAGAGTTCTTATACAATACATTTTTTTTAAACAGCCCTGAAAACAGCCCTGACATATGTATTTTTCATATGTGTTCCTTTTTAAAGCGGCAATATGGTCACCCTAAATTTAATAGTGTATGCTCTGAGTTATAAAAGAAAAATTCTGGGTTTCATGTTCCTTTAATTAGCATATTTCCCTTCCTGGTTGTGACCAATTAGTTTGTGCACTACTTTAAGCAATCATTGTGTGCTTAGTATCCACATCTGACAGTTTGCAGCATTTTTAGATTACAGAATGTAAACTACAGTCTCTCTAGGGGGTCGATCCGATATAAATCGCAAAAGCCGGCGACGCCAATAGAATGCGAGCTCAATCTGATTGGCTGATTGGATCAGCCAATCGGATTGAACTTGAATCTGATTGGCTGATTCAATCAGCCAATCAGATTTTTTTAACTTAATTCCGATTGGCTGATAGAATCCTATCAGCCAATCGGAATTCGGCGGACGCCATCTTGGATGACGTCATTTAAAGGTACCTCATTCGTAGTACAGCAGTCGGCCGGGATGGATGCTCCGCGGCGGCGGAGCGAAGAAAGAAGATTGAAGATGCCGCCGGAAGAATGAAGACTTTGCTGCCGCTTGGAGGAAGACGTCGCCGGAGGAAGAATTCTTCTTTGCCGCTTGGAGGAAGACATCGCCCGGATCGGATCAGGAGTTCGGCCCGGTGTGGTGAAGACAAGGTAGGGAGATCTTCAGGGGGGTAGTGTTAGGCTTTTTTAAGGGGGGTTTGGGTGGTTTTAGAATAGGGGTATGTGGGTGGTGGGTTGTAATGGGGGGGGGGGGATTGTATTTGTATGCAAAAGAGCTGAATTCTTTGGGGCATGCCCCACAAAAGGCCCTTTTAAGGGCTGGTAAGGTAAAGAGCTTTGAAATTTGTTTAATTTAGAATAGGGCAGGGAATTTTTTTTATTTTGGGGGTTTATTATTTTATTAGGGGGCTTAGAATAGGTGTAATTAGCTTAAAAATCTTGAAATCTTTTTTTTATTTTTTGTAATTTAGTGTTTGTTTTTTTTTGTAATTTAGTTTAGTTAATTTAATTGTATTTTTAGATAGATGTTTGTAGTTTATTAAATTTATTGATAGTGTAGGTGTATTTGTAACTTAGGTTAGGATTTATTTTACAGGTAATTGGGTAATTATTTTAACTAGGTAGATATTAAATAGTTAATAACTATTTAATATCTATTATACCTAGTTAAAATAATTAACAATTTACCTGTAAAATAAATATTAACCCTAACATAGCTACAATGTAATTATTAATTATATTGTAGCTATCTTAGGGTTTATTTTATAGGTAAGTATTTAGATTTAAATAGGAATATTTTAGTTTATAAATGAATTAGATTAATTTAATATAAATTTAGTTAGGGTTAGATAGAGTTAATATAGTTAATA
Source organism: Bombina bombina (assembly GCF_027579735.1). Taxonomy (NCBI): domain Eukaryota; kingdom Metazoa; phylum Chordata; class Amphibia; order Anura; family Bombinatoridae; genus Bombina; species Bombina bombina. The sequence continues at coordinate 171,551,578 of NC_069506.1, read as the reverse complement.
TAAATACTATAGTAACTATATTAACTATATTAACCCTAATATAATTAGGGTTAATATAGTTAATATATATAATGTAATACCTATATTAACTATAATATACTTAGGGTTAATATAGATAATATAGCTGGCGGCGGGGTAGGTAGATTAAATTAGGGGTTAATCATTTTAATAGAGATGGCGGCAGTGTAAGGGGCTTACATTAGGGGTTAATAATTTTAATATAGGTGGCGGCGGTGTTAGGGGCTCACTTTAGGGGGTTATAGATATAATATAGCTGGCGGCGGGGTACGGGAGCGGCGGTTTAGGGGTTAATAACTTTATTAGGTTGCGGCGGGGTACGGGAGCGGCGGTTTAGGGGTTAATAACTTTATTAGGTTGCGGCGGGGTAAAGGAGCGGCGGTTTAGGGGTTAATAGCTTTTTTATTGTTAGGCTAGTGAGGGGGGATAGCGGATAGAGGGTTAGACAGTGCGGGCTATGTTAGGGAGGCGTGTTAGACAGTGCGGGCTATGTTAGGGAGGCGTGTTAGACAGTGCGGGTGTTTTAAACTTTAGTCAGGTTTTATAGGCGCCGGCAGTTTCTAACGTGGCGCAAGTCACTGGCGACGCCAGAAATTTGTACTTACGCAGATTTCTGGACATCGCTGGTTTGTGAGACTTACGGCACGTTAGCATCTGACGGCGACCTATATGGGATGGCTCGAGTTGCGAGCTGAAACTGCGGACGACGCCGGTTCCCTCGCTTGCGCCGCAAACTGCGATCGATATCGGATCGCGCCCTAGAATCTTACAATGTTGGTTTATTTCCATTAATGTAAATTCATTCATTAGGAATTCTGTTTTTAATTTAATCCATAGCAAAAAAAAAACTCCTGTAAATAAATGGAATGTGGAAATCAAAATTAAACTTTCATTATTCAAATTTTTAAAAAATAAATTCCAATTTATCTCTCTTTTCATATTTCATCTTTCTGACTTTCTCTTGATATCCTTTGTTGACTGTATGGCAAAGTGTTTGCATTAAAACGACATTGAACACTTGCTTTTGGGTAAAAACTGTGCTTGATGGAAGCAAATTGTAACCTGCAATACTACCTATCAACTCGCTTGTTTAGGCTATTTGCAACATTTTAAAAACCTATTCTGCTCTCTCTAGGGAGTGTGCAACAAAGTACAATTTTTACACAAAAGCAAAAAGTGTTTAATGACAATGTTATTCATATATTGTTGACGAGATACCTAGGTAGGCATCTGGATCACTACATGGCATCAAATAGTGCTGCAATATAGTGCTCTTGCAAATGGATAGCATTTTGGAAAAACTGCTGCCAGTAGGATCATGAGCTTCCGTCCCTGAGTACCAAGAGTACGCAGAATAATTTATAATAGAAGTACATTAAAAAGTTGTTTAAAGTTGCATGTTCTATCTGAATAGCAGTAATGACAAACACGGTGGCAGACTTTAAAAATGCCTGGGACAAGCAAGGCTATCCTACGAACTAGATACGTTTATACTGTTAGGTAATATCGGGCAGACTTGCTGGGCCTATGGCTCTTATCTGCCGTCAATATCTATGTTTCTATGAATCATGAAAGAAAATTGTTAGGTTTCATATCCCTTTAAAGGGACATTAAACGCCAAAAATGCCTTTCATGGTTTAGAAAGAGCATGCAATTTTAAACAACTTTCTAATTTACTTCTATTATCTAACTTGCTTCATTCTCTTGATATCCTTTTCTGAAAAGCATATCTAGATAGGCTCAGTAGCTGCTGATTGGTCGCTGCACATAGATGCCTCGTGTGATTGGCTCACCAATGTGCATTTCTATTTATTCAACAAAGGATATCTAAAGAATGAAGCAAATGAGAAAATAGAAGTAAATTTGAATGTTGTTTACAATTGTATTCTCTATCTGAATCATGAATGAAAATGTTTGGGTTTAATGTCCCTTTAAGCTTACCTAAGTATGCTGCCATGGAAAGGAGCTTAGCTTCATTAACAGATACTTTGACAATTAAGCTTTTTTTTGGGGGGGGGGTTAAATAATTTTTTATTGAGGTCATAAGCAAAACATCATCAAATAAAGATGTTACAATAGACATTCTAAAACATTCTCTTAGATTATAATATTGCATAAGAATACACAAGTAACACATGGAGTCTCATGTAGATAGAATTTTTCCCTAAGAAAACCCAAGGTAATATCTCTACATGTGTACTTAACAGGCTAAACAGAGACCTCATTTTGTACTTTTATTGTAACTCCCTCACCTGTTATGATAAGCCACCTTTGGGCTCATGTAACCTAAAATTTTATCTAGAGGGAATAAAATGATAATTGGGGTCTCTATTGGACCCTTAGTAAAGTGTGTTGAAATTCTCAACTGATATAAGCATCTGGAATATGTATGAATAGTATTATAGCCGTTGAACTAATTATGCGCATGCCTCTCTGAGCCATAACAATGCTTTGTTTTTGAAACTAGTACAGAAGTGAGATGCTCTATATAGTGGGTAAAGCTAAACTCTCAAAATAAGGCACAGACAGGAGTACTCAGTACTGAAGAAATTATATCCACTATAGTTAAAGTGATTCCCTATGTTATATACTCACTGAGAACCATACTATAGTCTTCTATAAGGAGGTATCTCTTTCAATGATCTGACTTAGGTCAGATACAATAGGACTGGCCATATAGCCTTAGGGTGCATTAAATTTTAACACTACAACTATACCCACTTGCAGTCCCATATTGGCGTCAGGTCAACAATCTATGCATAGTTACATCCTATAAAGAAAATATGACTTTTCTAACCTATATGCATGTTTAAGCAAGAGCAAACCCACATTGTGTGCACATTACATTAGAAACAAAGTAGTAGTTTCCTTACTAACAGAGTAAATGTTGATTAGTATACGGTATCCCAGAACAGTAACAGGTAAACAATATTTTGTAATATTAGGTCTGTGGTATATCAAAGGACAGAAGTACTTCTGACTACCTGTTATGAGCAAAATAAAACTAACATCTCCATTGATTATGTTGTATAAAGGCATAAAACAACATAAGTACATATATCTTCCATGCATCTGATCAACTCACAACGTAATAGAGTCAGGGAAGAGTAAACAGAAGCCTTTAGGGAAGTATCACATTAAACCAAGCAAATATCAATATACAAGCGTCATTGTTATAACGAGTGTTAAGTCCCCATTTTGTAAGAAAGACGTTGCAAGTTCCACAAACGTCCATGGTTGTTAGAGATAGCTCAGGGGGACTAATTTGTTACCTTGCTAGCCTTAGCCGACACCAGCCTTTACTATAGATTTCTCTGTTTGTGGATAAGCGTGTCCATGCTTCAGCTGCTTGCCATGTAAGATTGCAACCCGTTCCCTCCTTGCATGTGTGAGTTCCGTGTCCAGCAGGTGAGAAGTTGGTGAGGTGAGAGCTACTAGGGTTGATAGAAAAGGAAGCTCATTGACCGGGATTTGGGTTTCCACCCTGCAGTACTTTAATAGAGATAGACCACATACCTGTTCAGTGCGGCCCGGTGTGATAATGACTGCCCTATGCAGCCCTAGATATTGAGCTCCTGATTTCCCTGATGTACTCTTAACGGAGCGGTAAGCCAATTCTACATCGTTCTGCAAGATCTGGGCCTGTTCCTCCGCTTTACTCTCCTTAATATGTGGTGTGGCTTCGGCCGTGTACAGTGTGTTATGCCTGCGCTGTACCTCTTCAATCTGGGCTTCTGAATATGGATTATACCCGGTCTGCTCTGGCTGATCAGAGGAGGTCCGGCACATACCCACAGACTGAGAGTACTTGCAGGAGGCCTGCTGTTCTGTCTTCATATCCCGATGAGGAACGGTAGGAGGTGGCGAGTGCCGAGACCCTAGGTAAACACCATTCACATGGAACTCCCCATCTGATACGATTCTGCTACCCCTATTGTAAATGACTTCCCGAATTGAGCCAAAAGCTTTGTGCAGCATTTCTGTGAAGGCTGTCTGGTGAAATTCCAGAAGCTTGCTGAGTTCCAAAACAATTGCTTCCGTCGCCGCCATTGCTCAGATGAGTGGTATTGTCACCCTTCTATTTGAAAGTACTTAGGTGGTTTTTGAGGATAATGTAAGGCAGCACTATTCGCTGCTTATAACCCCAGATCCTTCGAATCTAGGGGGGGGGGAATGTGCGGCAGCCCCAGCAGTGAAGAAAAACAGAAATACCACACAGTTCTCACTACCATGCGGTCTGTCCCCCGCCGCTTAGCTGAAGAGCATAGGGATGGTCAGCTTTATGAAAAAGGTTTCTAAAATCTCCCAGGGCTTCCCAAGAGACAGTAGCTTAAAACTTTGGTGTAGGAAACCATTTAAGTAGTAATTAATTCTTTAAAACCTAATATAAATCAGGAGCTCCTCCAAAACATGAAACAGGATGTGGGTTTGTTCTGAAGTCTAGATAGCAAGTCTTATTCATTAAACTGCTATTGTTTAGAAATGCATTTAATCTGAAAGATGAACAAAAGTACATATTGGGTGTAGTTTCTGGTTAAAGTGAATGTAAATTTAGATGATAAAGTGCCTGGTTTTTAAAAATTTGATTAAAAACAGGGTCACTTTAATTCAGCAAAATTTACATTTCACTCGTGTTCTGAAAATACTTACCTATTAATCTTGACAGCCGCTCCAGCAATTCTCCCAGTCGTCGCAAGCCTCTTCATACGTCAGAAATGACGGATCGGTCATCCTCCAATCACGGCTTCCCCCCAGGGGAATCAGTGTCTGATTAAACACCGCGATTAGAGGAAGCTGGATTCCTCATTTTAGACCCGGGAAGAGGCTTTGCGAAGGGCGGGGGAAGCGATGCAGCGGCTGTCAAGATAATAAGGTATTTTCACAACACGAGTTAAATGTAAATTTTGATGAATTAAAGTGCCCCTGTATTTAATCTGATTTTTAAAAAACGGGCACTTTATCATATAAATTTACCTTCACTTTAATTACAGAAAAGAGAACCACTCTTAAATTTTAATTTATATATATATATATTTTTATTTTAGATTTTATTTGTTAAAAAATAAAAATACCATACAGTAGTGGTCAGCAGATGTCAACAAAATACATTAAAGGGACAGTCTACTCTCAAATTTGATTGTATAAAAAGATAGATAATCTCTTCATTACCCATTCCCTAGTTTTGCATAACCGACACGATTATATTAATATACTCCATACACCTGTGATTACCTTGTATCTAAGCCTCTGCAGACTGCCCCCTTATTTCAGTTCTTTTGACAAATTGCATTTCATCCAGTCAGTGCCCTTTCATAAGTAACGGGCATGAGCACAATGTTATCTATATGGCACACATGAACTATCAACCTCTAGCTGTGAACAAATGTCAAAAGCATTCAGATAAGAGTCGACCTTCAAGGGCTTAGAAATTAGCATATGAGTATACCTAGGTTTTAGCTTTCTACTAAGAATACCAAGAGACTAAAGCAAATTTGATGATAAAAGTGAATTGGAAAGTTGTTTAAAATTGCCCTATCTGAATCATGAACGTTTAATTGTGACTTGACTGTCCAATTAAGACACAAACTGCTGAGTAAGAGTCCCACTGAGTTTGACACTTTTGCTTTGAAATTTCTGAAGAAGTTTATGGCCTAGCTATGTGAAACATAGGTTTGAGTATAGCCTTATTAAATACCCTGTTTTATTGTGTTAGAAACATCAATTCAAAAAATTGGAAATAAGAATAAAAATCATGGGCAACAACAATAACATTTCACAGTTATCACTTGTATTCCCCTTGCTATATATTTATGCAACAAATCACTGTATATATTTATTATGTTGTCGTGCCTGTTAGTGTTCGTTTTGGCGTTGGCGTACCACTACATATTCTGTTATAATCACGAGTCATGGCACTGAGGCTTTATATTTTTTCTAATCACCCTCATATTTTATGAGGCAGATAACTCACAAGTCCCAAAATGAAATTAAAATAACTTAGATCAGGGGTCCTGGAAGAGTTGAATTAAATGTATTAGGTATGTGCAAATTTTGTGATTTGATATTTCTTAGTGAAACGAATGCCAAAAATGGCTGTGGTCTGTGACATTCTGTCATTTCAACACCAGATTAATTAGCGTAAAAGTGTGATAAATACAGATTAATATCTGTATTTGTATAAATATCTGTATCTGAATAGATATTTGTGTGTTGTTTTTTTTATACTAATAAATCCAGCACTGAAATGATGCGAATAATGAGTGCCAACATTTTGCACATACCTAGTATTTATTACAAATCTCTTGAACAAGGCCTTCTGCATTCCATATCATTCAGTGCCCTTAGGTTACTCACCCAAAAAATAATCCACCCTGGGTGCAACATTGGCCTTGGGCATATTACTGATCATATATTTTTCTGAGCATTCTTTATTTATTCATTTTTTCTGGTACATTTTGACCATGGCCATTGTAGTTTTAACATTGTACTCTTCCCAGCCTATAGGAAATAAGCATTCTAAGTGTATTAAAAAAATCACAAACCTTACTATTACTGCTTCTTAAAAAAGATGTTTTAGAGATGTGCAATGTAATGTTCTATTTATATTTTAAGGAATATTAAACCCCAAGATTTTCATTCATGATTCAAGTAGAGAACACAATTTTAAACATCATTCCAATTTACTTCTTTTATCTAATTTGCTTCATGTTTTAGATATCGTTTGTTTAAGAAATAGCAATGCACACGGGAGAGCCAATCACACAAGGCATCTATGTGCAGCTACCAATCAGCAGCTTCTGAGCCTATCTAGATATGCTTTTCAGCAAAGTAAATTAGAAAGTTGTTTAAAATTGCATGCTCTTTCTAAATCAGGAGAGAAAAAAATGGGTCCCTTTAACAGATAGCCAAAATTTTCTTTTATGATACAGATGGTGTATGCAATTTTAAACAAATTGACTTCTATTATCAGTTTTCTTTTGCTGAAAAGCAGGGACATAAGCTCGGGAGCGTGCACGTATTTGGAGCACACTATGACAGCAGTTTTGCAAGAGCACTAGATGGCAACACTATTTCCTGCCATGTAATGCTCCAGACATAAGGTGATAAAATGTTAACTTTCCATTGTTCTCTCCAAGTATTGGTGATTGTTTTATGGACAGATATAAGATAAAGAAGCAGGTATATGTGCACAATGGCCCCAATTTATCAAAGGGCTTGCGGACCTGATCCGACACTGCGGATCAGGTCCGCAAGACCTCGCTAAATGCGGAGAGCAATACGCTCTCTGCATTTAACATTGCACCAGCAGCTCACAAGAGCTGCTGGTGCAACGCCGCCCCCTGCTGACCAGCAGGGAGGTGTCAAATGTCAATCAACCCGATCGTACTCGATAGGGTTGATTTCCGGCGATTTCTGTCCGCCTGCTCAGAGCAGGCGGACAGGGTTATGGAGCAGCGGTCTTCACGGAGCTTGATAAATGGGCCTGAATGTGATAAAGTAATGAGATCTGTTTATACCTCTAAACTCAACCCATTTTATTAGGTTGTGGCTTCAAAACACAAAATCAGCTGCTTCATATACACAAAAAAGGCTTAAAAAAGTAAATCGCATACGTTTTATTCTCTGCAGCTGGTAAAATAAGAAATTGGAAACACATTAAGGGAAAAACTATTTTATAGTATACTGTCCCAACAACAAAAAAGCACAAAGACATCCTCCCTCCTCACACATGGATTATTTTTGAAAGCTGCAGGGATTTAGGGACTTTAAGAAAAAACATACATTTAAAAAAATATGTTTTTATGCCTTTTTGCAATGCAACTCTACGCTTCCCTATAGGAGAACACTAAGGTGAGCTGCTTTATGAAAGCTCTGGCTCTGGAGACAGCAAATTCAAGCTTCAAATCTACACCATTACAAATAAATAAAGCATAGTGGAAAAAAATCAGCCCAATGTTTTTCAGTATTTATTTTGCCTGCTTTTTCTGTAATTTCTCCTGTGTATTTTTAATTTCTCAAACAAGCTTGAGAACATAGTGCATACTTTATATGCTGCAGTTTTCTCTGATCTCTGCAACATTGATTGCATAGATCAATATATGTACACACCCCTGAGCCTAACACTGTATGCTCTCATTGAAAGTTTAACCAAGAAGTTCAAGAGATAGAAAGTAAATTGGATTATTTTTAATTGTTCACTCTGAATTCTAAAAGTTTAAATTTGAATCCCGTTTCCATTATGAAGATATATGTATATATGTACTACTAGATCTAATGTAAATGTCTGTTTGATACACATTTACCCAGCATATACACACTAATAACACACAATTTCTTCATAAATTAACAAGATCATTTTTTAAATTCTGAATTTGGGAAGTGAAATCAGGAACAAGATCAACACAAAAAGCACACCTAAGTATGTTACTTCTACCTATCTGACGTCACAAGCTTCATACAATATGTCATTGTTTTATTGCCTGTAATTAATCATAAGCTTTGTGTTTTAAGGACTTTGTTCTTGTATGAGTTTCTGTTTCTTCTTTTTTTTCTTTTTTTTGCAGAACAGAAATACTTCCTCTTTTAGCTATAGCTATTGCTAATTATAAATAGAAGTGTTCCTTTAGTGATAACCATGCAAAGTAGTACAAATTCTGACAGTTAACCAGTGAGTGATTAGAAAGTTTCAGGAACATATTTCTAAAATACAGCAGTTGTTGCAGTACACAGATCATATATCTGTACATTAAAGGGACAGTGTACTACAACATTTTCTACCCTGTTTCTTAATGATCAATATCACCTGCTGGAGTGTATTAAATTGTTTACAAATAGCCTCTTTATATTTATTATGCTATTTGAAATAGCAGATTTTTGTCTCAGTTCCTAGACTTAATCCTTTTGTATTCCCTAAACAAAAGCTATGTAAACATTAGTAGCAGTCCAGTGGGGAGTGATATACTAATATGTTAATTTCTAATTACATATAAAGACAAATAGATACAATAAAGAGGCATGCATAGATAGAGAAATTGATTATATATTCTCTTTCTGCAAGTTCAGCCCAAGTTTCAACAAGAAAAATCAGCTATTTCATGGATAAAACTAAACATAAAGGAGCTATTTCCAATAAATGTTATACCCTGCAGCTTGTATAAAAAGTCATTGTAAACACGTTAAGGGGAAAACTATTTTATAGTGTAATGTCCAGGGGTCAAGTCGAACGGGAACGCATGGGAATGGAGTTCCTGCACTTTTTATGCAGGTTGAACTAAGTTCTGGAAAAAGAACAGGAGCGCTTCAGTAAACACTGCTGCTGCTAGTGAGAGTAGTTGGAGCACAGCCTGGTTAGAGGGATAGTGAGATCCTCTACTAATGGGCAGTAACACTTCCTACAATACACTAAAAGTAAGCCTGTCAGCGGTCCTGCTGTGTGATCACCCTGCACTGTGTGGAACACCTGGCGCTTACATTTCTGTGTGGTTGGCTTGAGGTTGGGTTATTTAGCTCCCCTTATCAGACATAGGACTATTGCACCTTAAAAAGACTCCGGGACAGACTCAGGCCCAAAGGCAACCATTCAACCCTTCATTGGATTTAATTTGCTTTCATAAACGAAAGTGTATAGATTTTATACATATAAATACAGTGTGTGTGTGTATATAAACCGATATTAATTGTGAGGGAGGTGGAAGTCTTGGTGAGTTCACACACTTTTTTTTGTAGGACTTGACCCCTGGCAATGTCCATTTTAATACTAAATAAAAGGTAGCATTATATATTCAAAGCAAGGATAATATAAAAATAAAACAAGTGTAAAGTTGTATTGTCCATAAATCAATAGGTGTCACCATGTTGTAACAGGTTTTCTTTACTGCTGAGATCAATTAGGAACGGTTATAAATGAATTACAAGACTGTGGAATCTGCACTTCTAATAGGAATTGAAAGCTGTTTTCAGCTAAACTACAAGGAAAAAAGCTAAGTAAATAATTAATGTGTTTTTTTTTACAACACACACTTAAACATTTTATAGTAAAATCTCAATGTTTTTAAAGGGCCATTATAGTTGAAAAATGACATGCAGCACTGTGTGTTTAACCTATGCAATAAGGTTAAACACACATTAGAAATACCACTCAGAGCTCGAGGTGCACTGTTAGACAGCTGAGTCATGTGATTAGCCCTGCTGATTGGATCAATGCCGAGTTCCGTTGGGAACAGCAGTGCACTGTGAATCCCGAGCGGTATTTCTACTATGTGTTTAACCCCTTTGCAAGTGCTGCAAGGTTGATAGTCTTAAAATTACCTTCTCTAATGGAGTAAAGCATGTGATTATTTTATTATAATTGTGCTTTAATGCACCTTTATAGTTATAGTAAGGAACGTGGTATAGCAGCACTGCAGTGTGCAGATATTGTATGTAAAGCTTTTTTTTTTTCAGTTGAAGAAAAAGCAGCCAACAGTTTCATGGAAGGTACTGTTTACATTTTAAATTAAAAAAAATTATATCATTTCAGACAAAAAAATATGAACATATAATATATGTTAACTGAAAATATTCACTTTCTTTACCGTCACTTTAGTGATAATTCTTTAGCAGAGCTGGACTACAATAAATATCCAATTAGGTGACATTTTCTATAACTTTCCAAGGTAATAGTTGTTTATTTGTCTCCTCTTAATCTGAGAACTAGGGATGGGAGAATGTGACTAAATCGAAATGTCAATGGTAGAAAAAATATTCCTTTCGATATTCGTTTTACACAATTGAATAACGATAAGAACGAAAATTCTTTAAAATTTGAAAATCGAATGTTATTTTCTAATTTGAATGTTATTCTCGAATTTGAATGTTATTTTCTAATTTGAATGTACTTTCAAATTCGAATGTTCATAATAGTTCAAATATAAGCATTCAAATTTCTAATGTGTATATTCGATAGATTATGAACATTCGAAATCTAAATTAATTTTTATTATTTGGAATTAACTTTTTAAAATTTGATATTATATTCGAAAGTAAACAAAAAAAATTTAAATATTTGAACGAATATTACCGAATGTTAATTAAAATTTGAATACCAATATTCAAGATTACAATGTTTGATAAATATTCAAAATTCAATTCAAACAGACAAATGTATAAATATTTGCTTTAAATTTTGATTGTTGAGAAATATTCGCCTATCGCTACTAAGAAGCTGTCAGTAGCTTATGTAGTAAAATAATACTACACTAAGGGGTGGGCTTGCATTTACCTTCATAAGCAGGGACTATCGTGGAGCCAGTCCACGTTTGTACTAGTGGATAGAACGTTTTTACTTTTCTCCCTTCTCATGTGTCATTTGTCTTGGTTGGGACAGGAATCTGATAATGACATTGCTGTATGTTCGTCTTTGGCAAGAAGAGTTAGTTGACCAAGTCCCCATGATTCTGAGATATTAATGAATGTTCCCCTCAAGCTTTAACTTGCTTTATAACTCTCTGAGTTGGGGCCTGAATGTTTTGTTTATGCCCTTACTACATAACTCGGATTTGATTTAGGTACAGACAGAGTAGGAGAGGAGACAGCTGAGTTAATAGGACAAGTGATATCCCTAAGCTGCTGGCCTGGGATTGCTCTTACTTTATGCAAGTATAGCTGTGGGCTGTACCTCAGTCTGTGTGACTGGGTCAATGCACTAGTGGGCGATACATTTTTAAAACTCACACCCTACACTTTATAAAAATTAGCCATTGTTGTTCTCTAATTAAACGTGAACTGAATGATCTTTCCCAGTTTCGTCTTTAATGTTTTATTTTCTCGAGTATAATTGAGGCCCGGGGGTGGGGGGCATGGAAAAAAAGAGATAATAGGTTTAGACAGTAGGGCATTTAGTCGTGTTTATGTAAAAAAAAATGGTTAAAGGGACAGTAAACACTTTTTAATTACAAGAGATTTCTGTTGTGTTGCTATAGAAATATATACCAAGTCTAAATGTTTTTAAAACAAAAAAACATCCTTTTTTGCTACAATAGTTTTTCAATAGCCAAACTCCACCCACCATTTGTCTTGTTTGGAGAAGCCAATCTGGGCTTTAGTCCACAGACAACAAGGCGCAAGCCACTGTCATAAAGTTAGTATAAAGTACATGGCATTGCAGTTGTTATCTGATAAAGCCAATTAGGGACATATATGTAGCATAGTTATCCTTGAGAAATCAGCAGGGTGTATTTCAAGTTCTGAGAATTAGAAATTGCTCAATTTTCACAATCCACAATTTTTTCGGACCTAAATTACATGAATGGGCAAAATAAATAATGTTGCAAACGTTTGATTATGCGTAACTAAACATTTTATATAAAAACCTGTGTTTACTGTCGCTTAAAGGAATATTTTAATGCTAAAATCTTCTAATTAGTTAGATTTTGTTAGTTTTACATAAACATAAACATTCTTTGCTTAATACATGTTTAACTCCCACAAAAGTGTTAAACTAATTTTTAACAAGGAGAGCGACTTTTTTAAATAGTGTCACAAATGCATTACAAATTACAGTTACACTCATAATAACACCATCTGATGAAAATTATTTAAAAAAAATATTGCAGTTATAAGGATATATATACAGTATATACATACATATCCATCTTTAGAGATGTATTTGTTTATATATGTGTACATATGTATCTATGTATTTACATATATATATATATATATATATATATATATAAACACATAAATACATGTGTATTCATATATAGCTATATATAGAAGTGCATTGGAGCCCTTTGCAGTTAAAGGGACATGAAACACTTTAAGATGTTAATAGAAAATGATAAATCATATATATTATATATTAAAAAAAAATCTGCGATATACTTCCATTATTTATTTTGTCCCCCTTTCCTTTAATTCCATTCTGAAAATGTGAGCTTTTCAGTTCCTGTTAGAAATAGAAGTGCAGAACAATGTTATATCCCACACAGCCATTGGCTACACACTCTAGTGACCTATTTTATAACTGTACCTAACTGGACACAGCAGGGAAGGTAACCTAAGTAACAACATGGCAGCTCCCATTGTTTTATACAAATCTATGGGTCGAATTATCAAGCTCCGAAGGGAGCTTGAAGCTTTTGTTTCTGCGCGATCCTTCAGGCTCACCGGAAACAGCAGTTATAAAGCAGCCGTCTTAAGACCGCTGCTCCATAACTGGTCTGCCTGCTCTGAGGCTGTGGTCGCAATCCGTCCGATCCTATACGATCGGGCTAATTGACGTCCCCTGCTAGCGACTGATTGGCCATGAATCTGCAGGGTGTGGCATTGCACAAGCAGTTCACAAGAATAATGACAGAACGATGATAAATCGGCCCCTAAAACTTGACACTTATTTTATCACTATTTAAACAGCTAATGAAATTTTCTACATGTATCAGACGAATCTTTTCTTTAAATGCATCATTCTATCTAGCATTTATGTTGTGTTTAATGTCCCTTTAAGTTAATGAAAACATGTAAAATCATATTTATGCAATAAAAGTGTTATACTGCGTATTTACTGTAAATATTTCACATTCCAATGTTCTGAACATAGCAGAATATGTTCAAAGTATTTCTAGATACAGTAGATATTCCTATATATATATATATATATATATATATATATATTTATATAATCATATTTATATAATTAAAATCATATATATATATATACGTATATATATAAATATAGTACCAAAAAAAACATCAGATATATAGAAATATGTATTTATGTATTCATGAATAAACGGAACATATTCTTGTATGTAAAATATTAATTTTTTCATGTCAGGTTAGCGCACATTAGAATATGCGATCGGGTATGCGCATATGAGAATATGCGATCAGGTTAGCGCGCAAGTAGGGTGTTTTTTCCACTTTATTTCTCCATTGATTTCTATGGGGGCAGAGATTTTTGTTTGCACGATAGTCTAATTGCGCTAGACGTAAGCTGTTTGCACTCGTTGGGAGCTATACTTTCAACTCATAATACCAGTGCAACCCAACGAGCGCAAAAACGTTTACTTCTAGCGCAAATAGCGCTCTAGCGTAAGCACTAAATATCGCTCCACTTGTAATCTGGCCATTAAATGGGTATGAAATGCTTTGGGATTGTCATATAAAATGTTTAATTATGTGTAGTAAAAACAGCTTTGTTGTGTACTATCATTATTTATTTTGCCCCTTTGTACCTGAGTTGATTTAAAGGGACATGAAATCCCTTTTTTTTCTTTTGTGATTCAGATAGAACATATGATTTTAAACTACTTTTCATTTTACTTCTATTATCTAATTGTCTTCATTCTCTTTGTATCTTTTGTTGAAGAAGCAGCAATGCACTACTGGGAGCTAGCTGAACTTTGAGTGAGCCAATAGCATGAGGCATATATGTGCAGGCACGTGTCAGAAACTCCTGATGTTTTATTTCAATTATAAGCTCAATATTTGCCTCAAGTCAATTATTTTATGTTGTAAATCTTTTATTTGAATTCACCATCGAAATACTTAATAGTTGATGTGTCTGGTCCTAGCTGTAAAAGTTACAGACATCAGCTAATACTAGTATTTTTTCTTTTAGACTGTTTGATAGTTAGGCAGCTCTTTAAATGCTATGCTATGAAATGTAATATTTAAAGGTATTAACTTTTAATGTGTTAAAGTAATAGTAAACGTTACATGTTTCAAAATCAGGTCTGGAATCTAAGCAGGGACTTTAATTGATCACTGATAATAAAGATGCGTTGTAACTTACTTTTTAATCTTGCCATGCCATTCTTATCCTCTGCACTCCAGCTTCCCACTTCAAAACTCATATTTTTTGTGAGCTAACAGTTTGAACTGTTCTCCAATCAGCGCTCTAGCAACGAAAATTGTGCCATATGACTAGAGTGCTGATTGGAGAACAGTTCAAACTGTTAGCTCACAAAAAATATGAGTTTTGAAGTGATCAATTAAAGTCCATGTAAAATATTGCTTAGATTCCGGACCTGATTTAAAAAAAAGTAAAGTATACCATAATTTGAATTACCATCATAGCACACACATTTAGCCTTCTCTGTAGTTGACAATCTTGCATAGCACCATATAACAAGTAGATAATGTTCAGAGAATCCAGCACCTAGGAGCAATAGGTGTGCAAACTACAAGGGCTCTGTACAATCCCCCAAAGATAACAGCAAATCCAGAAAATAGCTGCACCACCAAGGATCCAAAGAATCAAGTATATTTATTGAGCCAGACTGCAAATTAACAACAACGTTTTGGACAGATGTCCTTAGTCATGTATGGTTAAACAGGAACTGACCTCATCCTTAAATACCTATACAGACCACACCCCTAATCTCAAATTACCTGTACACAATCCACCTATTAATCACACCTCCAGCTAGTGGTCATGTACATGTTATGTAGAAAACTACTATAATGCATAAATCCTACACAATAAGTTTACACACAGTCACTTAATATTATGTATTTTATATTCACCTATTTACAAAGTACATTTTCTGGATTTACCATATGAGTAGAGTTTGTCAACCAAGCTCAGCCAATAACCTTTCAAAGCATAGCAAATGCTTGAATGTCTTTTTTTTTCTTTTTAAAGGGACAGTAATATAATAATATATAGTGCAGAATTATGTAACATTATCTTCGCAACAGCTTTAAAAATCAAACTATATGATAGATTTTAGCCCTCAAAGTACTTACCTGGTGTCCTCTTCAGGCTCTTCTGATCAGGTCTTCTTTTTCAAAAGCGGTTCGTGGGCACGCTGTCTAATCACAGCTATTGAACTGAATGTAGTACGCTCCCACTCTGGTCTGGCAGCGGGAGCGATTTACATTTAATTCAATAGCGTGATTGGGCATGCTGTCTAATCACCGCAAACCACTTTTGAAAAAGAAGACATGATCAGAAGAGTCTGGAGAGGAGACCAGGTAAGTGCAACTTTGAGGGCTAAAATCGGTCAAATCTTTTGATTTTTAAAGCTGTCGCTAAAATAATGTTACATAATTCTGCACTATGTGCAGAATTATGTATAATTATTTTTTACATTTCCTGTCCCTTTAAAGAGAGCAATTTGTTTTAGTTAAAGCAATATTACACTTAGAAAGCAAGCAATTTTACAGTATAGCTATCCTCCCACATAAATGCTGAGTGCTGGCAAATACTCAGCAGGTTAATTGCACAAGAAACCTGTAGTAACGTTCAAGGAACTACTTCTGCAAAAAATAAGTGCAATAAAAAAATGTTTTTAATGGATTCTGAAATAGAGTTTAAAGGTTCTGTAAGAATATTGTTAAATGTTACACTTTTTCATGAACAAAGTATTTTGATTTAAAGGAAATGCATCTATATGAACACCAAACACAGCTCACTGACAAGGATTGGATATAAACAAAGCACAACAAATAAACACCATTAATTGGTACAAAAAATACATTTTATGTATTGTAAAATCTAATAGTAATATAACAATGAAACAATCGAACACACTATGGGCTAGATTACAAGTGGAGCGCTAAATTTTTTATATATATATATATATATATATATATATATATATACGTTAGCAAAGATGTGCACTCTCACTTAATTGCAGCAACCAGGGTGCTAGTAGAATTAGATATACCATCAAAGAAAGACCTTGCACTCGCTGGATTTTTCAAAATTTTTTATTTTACTTGGCAAAATTAGTGACGTTTCGGGGACAGTGTATCCCCTTCCTCAGACAGTGAATGCTTCAAACATTAGTGACTTTATACAAACAAACAAATAAACCCCTCCCCCCAATTAGCAAAAAAAAAACGCCAAATGTGTTGCTAAGGTGACCATATGTCGCAAAGTAAACATAGTATAAACATCATACATAAAGTGCAGTATAAGCCATCATTGCTCCTATACCAACTGTGACAGTGCAAATGTTCATATTAAAAGACCTGTAGCAATACTGAGCATGGTAAACAAATTTACATTCCACAGTTCAAATAATCACAACATACCCCTTATAACCATTATGTTAGGGGAGCCAACTAATATTAAAAGCCTCTTGAGTCATTAAATGAGCTGTCGGACACTAAGTTAATATCTAAGCTGACTCACAACCTACCATGTACAAAAAATATGCAGAATTCCTGATACCGATCGCCGTGTACCACACCATCGCAAGCGCATCCGCAGCAGTAAAGGAAAACAAACCCGGAACTGCATCAGCCGCTCACGTGTGTGGCGATGCACCAATCACCCGGGTTGCGGTTGTCATGGCGATGGGTCACAACGATCCTAAGCTAAAACAAAGGGAAGAGCCAACAATACTATGTAACAGATTAAATGCAAAGCGTTATCTTGTCTGCAATAATACTATGTGACAGATTAAATGCAAAGCGTTATATTGTCTGCACTAGAACACTGTATCCTATCTATGATAAAGCGCGTATCAATCTACACTCATAGTGGGCGCCGCTGCAATAACTATAACCCTGCTGTAAAATTCATGCTGTATACTAATCCTGCCGTAATGTGGTGGGGATATGTAAGTCTCATACACGGTAGCACCGCCAATTAGAGGAGGGCCACGATCATAGATAGGAGACCCAACAACCCATAGACCTTCCCAAGAGAGAGTACCCAAAGCACCACAAAGAATGAAAAATAATAGATCAAGAGAACCCAGCAAGAGTAGTCCCCAAAAAGAAAATAGTGCAAAAAATGACCAAAAAAACAAGGAATAAATCAAAAGGTAAACAAAATTAAATAAACCAAAGAATAAATAAACAATGAATTTTACAGCAGGGTTATAGTTATTGCAGCGGCGCCCACTATGAGTGTAGATTGATACGCGCTTTATCATAGATAGGATACAGTGTTCTAGTGCAGACAATATAACGCTTTGCATTTAATCTGTCACATAGTATTATTGCAGACAAGATAACGCTTTGCATTTAATCTGTTACATAGTATTGTTGGCTCTTCCCTTTGTTTTAGCTTAGGATCGTTGTGACCCATCGCCATGACAACCGCAACCCGGGTGATTGGTGCATCGCCACACACGTGAGCGGCTGATGCAGTTCCGGGTTTGTTTTCCTTTACTGCTGCGGATGCGCTCGCGATGGCGTGGTACACGGCGATCGGTATCAGGAATTCTGCATATTTTTTGTACATGGTAGGTTGTGAGTCAGCTTAGATATTAACTTAGTGTCCGACAGCTCATTTAATGACTCAAGAGGCTTTTAATATTAGTTGGCTCCCCTAACATAATGGTTATAAGGGGTATGTTGTGATTATTAGAACTGTGGAATGTAAATTTGTTTACCATGCTCAGTATTGCTACAGGTCTTTTAATATGAACATTTGCACTGTCACAGTTGGTATAGGAGCAATGATGGCTTATACTGCACTTTATGTATGATGTTTATACTATGTTTACTTTGTGACATATGGTCACCTTAGCAACACATTTGGCGGGTTTTTTGCTAATTGGGGGGAGGGGTTTATTTGTTTGTTTGTATAAAGTCACTAATGTTTGAAGCATTCACTGTCTGAGGAAGGGGATACACTGTCCCCGAAACGTCACTAATTTTGCCAAGTAAAATAAAAAATTTTGAAAAATCCAGCGAGTGCAAGGTCTTTCTTTGATGGTATATATATATATATATATATATGTGTGTGTGTGTGTATATATATATATATATATATGTGTGTGTGTGTGTGTCTGTGTGTATATATATATATGTGTGTGTGTGTGTATATATTTATATTTATATTTATATTAATATATAAAATTGGAGGCCAGGGATGCACATTGTATCACATACCCCTACTAGACAACTAGGGACCATTAATTTGTGATCAACTGAGTTTTAAATGACTTTTTAATACAGAAGAATTGTATAGTCAACAAGGGAATAATGAAAACACAATGCAATAGCATTTACTCTGAATTTGAAACGAGCAGTAGATTTTTTTCTGTCAAATTTCAAAGTTTACTTAAATTTGCTAGCCCCTTGTATCGTGTGAAAGCCCTCAGCCAATGAAAGACTCCTATAAGTATACACTAATAATTCTTACACAAGATTTCTTCTTTAGAGTAAATGACACAACAAGAAAGATCCCAGGTAGCATGCATGAGGCAATAGTTCTGAGAAGTGTGATCCTTATTTCTCAAGATGTTATAAGCATTTGGCCACATATCTATCATCCTCTTTGCCATATGTTCCCTCTGACCATTTCAATATTCTATTATAACCTTTAGATTTACCATAAAAAACATTTAAAAAAAGCAGAATGGCGCACGACATAAAAGTACTGATTATGTGGCTAGGGCTTTGATTGATTTATTTTATTTTTAATTTCTAGCATGCATACAAATAGGATAATTTAAAATTAAAGGACCACTCAATGCAGTAGAGTTACATAATAAACAAATGCATAATAAAAATACAAGGCAATAAAACCTACTCTGAATTTCAAATAAACAGCAAATTATTTTTTGACAAATGTATTTTTTCTTCCATTTTTCCGGCCCCTTGTATAATGGGACAGACATCAGCCAATCACAGACTAATATACGTATACCCTGTGAGCTTGTGCACATGCTCAGTAGGATCTTGTTCCCCAGAAATTGTGAATATAAAAAGATTGTGCAAAATTTGTAAGTAAATTGGAAAGTGTCTTAAATCTGCATGTTGTATCTGAATCATAAAAGTTTATTTTGACTTGAGGGTCCCTTTAAATTTATACAGCAGACTTTGTAGTTTTTCTACTAATTCTGACTGGCTGATAAGGACAACTTCCACTGCTCTATTGGTAGAGGAGGACACACCTCCACCTGACAAAAAGGAATTGGTTATTATATAACTTTAATATTGTGAGATTGCTCTGCATACTGACATATCAATACATGGGACATCCTGGTGGAAGAATGATATGGAAAGTAATCTTGATGTAAGGTTAAAGGACCAGTTAATATAATAGATTTGGATAATCAACAAATGCATAATAAAAAGACAATGCAATAGCACTTAGCCTGAACTTCAAAGGAGTAGTAGATTTTTTTTCTGACAAATTTTAAAGTTATGTCTACATCCACTCCTCCTGTATCATGTGACAGCCATCAGCCAATCACAAATGCATATATGCATATTGTGTGAATTCTTGCACATGCTCAGTAGGAGCTGGTGACTCAAAAAGGGTAAATATAAAAAGACTGTGCACATTTTGTTAATTGAAGTAAATTCAAAATTTGTTTAAAATTGTCTGCTCTATCTGAATCATGAGAGTTTAATTTTGACCTGAGCGTCCCTTTAAGGATAGGAACTGGAGCTAGGTTTAATCCCTTGCGCAACATAGAAAGGTGCAGAACATTGCATAGCAATGTGTTGCAACCTTTATTGACATTCAAAGGGTTAACAGGCATTTACACCCAGGAGACAAAGTCATCCTGCACAAGTGACACCAATATACCCAATCTTTGGATATAGCAACATCCTGACTGCCATGTTTTAGTAGCTGCAATATAAACAGTCAGGTGACATTTCCAACTAGAACTGTTTTCTGTTCTTTTTCATTTTATTTTGGTGAAAGTGTAAAAAGAATTAAAGGGACAGTATACTATAAAATTGTTTTTCTCTTAATGTGTTTCCAATTACTTTTTTTACCAGCTTCTTTGGATTATTTCTGTCCATAAACCAATCACCAATACTTGGAGAGAACAATGGAAAATTAACATTTTATTACCTTATCTCTTATATAACCCACTAGGAGTGTAATTTCTTCTACTGGCCTTGAGGCCAAAAACTTTAAGGATAGGTGTGGATACTACCGGCTACATAAACTATTTCAAATGCCAATATAAGGGCAATGGAAATACTTGTAAACTATTTAATGCACTCCAGCAGGTAAAGTGGATAATTGGGAACAAATTAAAGGGGAGAACATTTTTGAGTTAACTGTCCCTTTAAGCAAAAACAGGTTAATGAGCAATGTGCAGGTGAAACAAATAGGCTTAAAATTCTGGTTTTTAAATTAATATGCTTTTATTACCATGTAAATGTATTTAATATTCTATTGTGAGTACACATCTTCTAAAAGCAGTGCCACACAATAGTGCAGTATGTGTAATAATGTTATCAATCATGCAATGCACATCCTGCTTTGTAGTGTTTCCTGACCACAAGGGAACTGTTCCCTGCCCTAATGAATAGAATTGCCTGACCACTTAGATATGCAGTGTAGATCATTAAATATGTAGGCTGCTTATCTGTTATTTATGACATGCAATGTAACTTAAAGGGATGGGAAAGTCAAATTTAAACTTGCATGATTCAGATAGAG
Source organism: Bombina bombina (assembly GCF_027579735.1). Classification (NCBI taxonomy): domain Eukaryota; kingdom Metazoa; phylum Chordata; class Amphibia; order Anura; family Bombinatoridae; genus Bombina; species Bombina bombina. The sequence continues at coordinate 171,530,205 of NC_069506.1, read as the reverse complement.
CATGCAAGTGCCAGACACTTTTAAATTCACTTTTGTTACCAATTTTACTTTGTTCTCTAGGTGTCTTTTGTTAAATAGAATATGTAAATATCATACACTACTGGTGGTAAGCTGCCTGTGGTCATTTACTCACCAGATGTGTTTATCTAGCTCCCAACATTGCATTGACTTAAAATATGTGTTTAATCCCATTTGCAGGGGTTAAACTCACAGCAATATAGCAAGTAACACAGTGCAATAAAAAAAATATTCTAACAGAGCATTTTCTTGTTGTACAGTTATATCCCTTTAATGGGAAATAAAAGTCAATTTTGACTAGAACACATTTTTGAAATATACTTTTATTGCATAAATGTTTCTAAGAAAGTTTATAACAGGTTCCATGACAATATTTCTCATTTTCATGGTTCTGTTGGCTACATTGGTAAATTGAATGCTTGGTGCATAAATGCTATGGATCCGCGTGCAGGGAAAATTCTTGATAATCATTTTATAAAGATTATAATCTATTCCAAAGTTTCCAAACAATCTGGTGTTCTAAACCAGGTTATCCAAACTAAGTACTGGGTGCCATAATGACTAGGAAAGCCAGCTGTCCTCCAAAAAAATACTGGATAAACTGTCTGCAACTGGGCACGATGGTAGGTAGGGTAATACAATAACCCCTGCCCTTACAATGCTCTATGTTAGCCCCCTTCTTGATCCCGCATATTTTTCACAACTAAGAAGTCATTTTGCCCCTTGGCTGCCAGTAACATACAAATAAATAATGTTATGTCTTTGGCTGCCAGTAAGAAGCATAAATAGAAGTGACTATTTTGACTCCCTTAACTGCCCCATGCATTTTCTGCTTCATATTTGTAATCTGTTGAGGAAAAGGAGGGCTTTTACATTTAACTAACACTCAGATATTTAAAAACAAAAGTGGACACGTAAGTGTCCAGTATTTTTTGTGAGGTTTTTACTGGACAGCTTGCTAAAATACTGGACTGTCCAGTTAAATACTGGACACCTGGCAACCCTAATAATGACCTGTGATGGTACGTGATTTATGTAGATTTTTTTCTCGTTCCTAACTTAAATTATTGTAGGCATATTTATAAAGTTTTAATCTTGTTGTTCAATATTCAGTTTTAAATAAATTTATCAATGCCTATATAATTCAATACATAGTCCACTTTACAGCACTATTAACAATAAAATATATTCTTTATTGAAGCACAAGTACTTAAAATAACAGCAGTATTTCAGTTCTACAAGCCCTTAATCATGCCCTTTACTTCAGGGCTTGTCAGTGCTCTTTACTTCATGTTCACTTTTTTGAAAGATAAAGATCATACATTCAGGGCTGTAACTAAATCTCTTTCTTATGCTATTTCACTGGTGACTGGGTGCCACAGAACGCTGCTTATTGCTTTCTATAAATGTACAACATTCTAGTGGAACCTTTTCCCATAATCTCACACTGCTCCATATTCCCAGAATAACCAAAAGGTAAGTATTGTAAAAAATAAACATCTTTGTAAACTTTAATGAATTATAGTGCCCGTGTTTTTAAAATTATTATTTGATACTGGCATTTAATTCATTAAAGTTTACATTCACTTTAATGACCCAATCACCATCTTGATTGCAAGCCCCCTCTTTAATCAGGATGTACACTTAACAACTCTCATTTACATCAGTATTTACAGTAATATTGTTTACTCTTTAACATGTATTAAGAAGTATTTGTTTGTGAACTTTAGCCACTGTGTTACTAAAGAGACTAAACCTTAATTTATATTTGCTATGAAACAAATTATTGTGGTTTCTGCATCATTTGCTATGAAACAAATTATTGTGGTTTCTGCATCTAAGAACAAAATCAGTCCTAAATATCACAGTTTCCATTGGAAACTTATATAAGCGGAAACAAGTGTAGGGCAGTAAACACCAAACAAGATTTGTGCATCATATTTACCAAGTAACACTTACTATTCAGAATTCTTTTAATAGTATATCCTCAAAGTACAAGCTATTTTCATTGATTATTCAGAAGATCTCTTTTTCATCTTCTTGGGCCTAAAACCCTGCAAAATTCTACTGGAGTTAAAAGAACCATTAAATTACAGCAAAATTGCATAGTTAAAGGGATACTAAACTAATTTTGTTTTCTTTTGTGATTCAGATAGAGCATGCAACTTTCTAATTTACTTCCATTATCAATTTTTCTTCGTTCTTTTGCTATCTTTATTTAAAAAGCAGAAATGTAAAGTTTAGGAGCCACCCCATTTTAGGTTCAGCTCTCTGGATAGTGCTTACGACTTAGCAAGGTTAACCCAGGTTCTAAGCTTTAAATTCCTGCTTTTTAAATAAAGATTGCAAAAGAACAAAGAAAAAATTATAATAGGAGTAAATGAGAAAGTTGCTTAAAATTGCATGTTCTATCTGAATCATTTAAGGGACACTGAACCCAAATTTCTTATTTTGTGATTCATATAGAGCATGCAATTTTAAGCAACTTTCTAATTTACTCCTATTATCAATTTTTCTTTGTTCTCTTGCTATCTTTATTTGAAAAAGAAGACATCTAAGCTAAGGAGCCAGACAATTTTTGGTTCAGAATCCATGGACAGCACTTGTTTATTGGTGTTGTCCAATCAACAAGGACAACCCAGTTTGTTCACCAAAAATGGGCTGGCATCTAAACTTACATTCTTATTTTTCATATAAAAATACCAAGAGAATGAAGAAACAGTGATAATAGGAGTAAATTAGAAAGTTGCCTAAAATTGCATGCTCTATCTGAATCACAAAAGAAAAAAATTGGGTTCAGTGTCCCTTTAAAGAAAAAGTGTGGCTTTAGTGTCCCTTGCACAATAAAAAGACAATACAGTAACACTTTTTTCTAAAAAAGGTGAAACTTTACTTTCATTTTACACGTCCCCTGTATCAGTGACAGCCGTCAGCACATCCCTGACATGTACATACTTACTGCAAACTCTGGCACAAGGTTAGATCTCCCTTTGATGATGTAAAGAAGATGATTTTTTTATAGCTGATACAATCCCTATTTAAATAATAATATGGCCCTTTTACATCACACCACCATATCCATTAACTCCTTGCTGAAATAGAATGTAAATTATTTACTGCACCTGAATAGTATGTTATTGCCAGCAATCAAGTAGCTGTAACAGCCCTGGTTTTGAGGATGTCCTAACAAAAGTATAGATAAATCCCTGTGTCCGTGCCAATGATTAACCAAGGCATACATATATGAAAACATTCTTGCTGGGTACTTGATGACTAGATTTAACAGGAGATTAAAAAAACATGTTGGTTGCATCTGTGATTTTATGAATAAAAAATAGGTTTGTTCATGAACTGGGAATAAAACCCCCCACTTTGTTCATGGTTGTGAAGCGTATCCTTGAACACCAATCAAGTGGTGAGAGGTGTCCTTATTAACCAATAAAATTGTTATGCCACATACAAGCATTACATTGAAATTCACTTTATGTCATAATAAATTGTTTTACATTTTAAAATAAAAAATATTTGTTTACATATTTATATAGTGCTAGTTTCTCTTGTTAAGTGTGTTCAGTCCACGGGTCATCCATTACTTATGGAATATATTCTCCTCCCCAACAGGAAGTTGCAAGAGGATCACCCAAGCAGAGCTGCTATATAGCTCCTCCCCTCACATGTCATATCCAGTCATTCTCTTGCAAGTCTCAACAAAGAAGGAGGTCGCGAGAGGAGATAGGAGTTTTTTACCTAATTATTCTTCAATCAAAAGTTTATTATTTTAAAATGGCACCGGAGTGTGCTGTTTTTTTCTCTCAGGCAGTATTTAGAAGAAGAATCTGCCTGCGTTTTTCTATGATCTTAGCAGACGTAACTAAGATCCACTGGCTGTTCTCGCACATTCTGAGGAGTGGGGTAACTTCAGAAAAGGGAATAGCATGCGGGGTCCCCCGCAAATGAGGTATGTGCAGTAATATTTTCTAGGAATGGAATTGACTAAGAAAACACTGCTGTTACCCATATGATGTAAGCACAGCCTTTAATGCAGTAGTAGCGACTGGTATCAGGCTGATAAATGTATGCGCAGTTGAGTTATTTTCTAGGGACTAGAATTTGACTGAGAAAATACTGTTAATACTGAAATAAATGTATGAGCCTTAACTGCAGTAGAAGCGACTGGTAGCAGGCTTAGTGATAACTTTGCATAACACTGGAAAGTTGTTTTTAAAACATTTACTGGCATGTTATTCGTTTTGTGAGGTACTTTGGTGATAAATCTTTTTGGGCATGATTTTTTTCCATATGGCTAACGTGTATTTCTGCATAGAAACCGTTGTAACAGGTCTCCCACTGTTGTAATATGAGTGGGAGGGGGCTTTTTTAGCGCCTTGTTGCGCAGTTAAAATTCTTGCACAGTCTTCCTGCTTCTTCCTCCTTGATCCAGGACGTCTACAGAGAGCTCAGCGGTCTTCAAAATTCATTTTTGAGGGAGGTAATCAGTCACAGCAGACCTGTGACAGTGTGTTTGACTGTGATAAAAGCATTAAATCTTAAATTGATTATCCGTTTTTGGGTATTGAGGGGTTAATCATCCGTTTGCTAGTGGGTGCAATCCTCTGCTAAATTCATACAATTACTGTTAAAATTGTTGGCTATAACTGAATTAGTTCATTGTTATTTCAACTGTGACAGTTTTTTGTGTTTTTAAAAGCGCTGCAGCGTTTTTTCAATTGCTTGTAAATTTATTGACAGATTTTTTCCAAGCTTGCTAGCCTTCATTGCTAGTCTGTTTAAACATGTCTGATACAGATGAAATAGAAATATGTGTACCAATTGTATTGATGTTACTTTAAATAAAAGTCAGTCTTTACCGGTAAAGAAATTATCACCAGACAACGAGGGGGAAGTTATGCCGCCTAACTCTCCTCACGTGTCAGTACCTTCGCCTCCCGCTTAGGAGGTGCGTGAGATTGTGGCGCCAAGTACATCAAGGCCCTTACAAATCACTTTGCATGATATGGCTAATGTTATGAAAGAAGTATTATCTAATTTGCCTGAGTTAAGAGGCAAGCGCGATAGCTCTGGGTTTAGGACAGAGCGCGCAGATGACACGAGAGCCATGTCCGATACTGCGTCACAATTTGCAGAACATGAGGACGGAGAGCTTCATTCTGTGGGTGACGGATCTGATCTGGGGAGACCGGATTCAGAAATTTCAAATTTTAAATTTAAGCTTGAGAACCTCCGTGTATTACTAGGGGAGGTGTTAGCGGCTCTGAACGTTTGCGACACGGTTGCAATCCCAGAGAAATTATGTAGGCTGGATAAATACTATGCGGTACCGGTGTGTACTGACGTTTTTCCTATACCAAAAAGGCTTACATAGATTATTAGCAAGGAGTGGGATAGACCCGGTGTGCCCTTTTCCCCTCCTCCGATATTTAGAAAAATGTTCCCAATAGACTCCACCACACGAGACTTATGGCAGACGGTCCCTAAGGTGGAGGGAGCAGTTTCTACTTTAGCCAAGCGTACCACTATCCCGGTGGAGGATAGTTGTGCTTTCTCAGATCCAATGGATAAAAAATTAGAAGGTTACCTTAAGAAAATGTTTGTTCAACAAGGTTTTATATTACAGCCCCTTGCATGCATTGCGCCCGTCACTGCTGCAGCGGCATTCTGGTTTGAGTTTCTGGAAGAGGCTATTCGCACAGCACCATTGGATGAGATTATGAACAAGCTTAAAGCCCTTAAGCTAGCTAATGCATTTATTTCGGATGCCGTTGTGCATTTAACCAAACTAACGGCTAAGAACTCCGGATTCGCCATCCAGGCGCGCAGAGCGCTATGGCTTAAATCCTGGTCAGCAGATGTATCTTCTAAATCTAAATTGCTTAATATTCCTTTCAAAGGGCAAACCTTATTCGGGCCCGGCTTGAAAGAAATTATTGCTGACATTACTGGAGGTAAGGGTCACACCCTTCCTCAGGACAGGGCCAAATCAAAGGCCAAACAGTCTAATTTTCGTGCCTTTCGTAATTTCAAGGCAGGAGCAGCATCAACTTCCTCCGCTCCAAAACAGGAAGGGACTGCTACTCGTTACAGACAGGGTTGGAAAGGCAACCAGTCCTGGAACAAGGGCAAGCAGGCCAGAAAACCTACTTCTGCCCCTAAGACAGCATGAAGAAAGGGCCCCCTATCCGGAAACGGATCTAATGGGGGGCAGACTTTCTCTCTTCGCCCAGGCCTGGGCAAGAGATGTCCAGGATCCCTGGGCGTTGGAGTTCATATCTCAGGGATACCTTCTGGACTTCAAAACTTCTCCTCCACAAGGGAGATTTCATCTGTCAAGGTTATCAACAAACCTAATAAAGAAAGAGGCATTTCTACGATGTGTACAAGACCTCTTAGTAATGGGAGTGATCCACCCGGTACCGCAGACGGAACAAGGGCAAGGTTTTTACTCAAATCTGTTTGTGGTTCCCAAAAAAGAGGGAACCTTCAGGCCAATCTTGGACCTGAAGATCTTAAACAAATTCCTAAGGGTTCCATCGTTCAAAATGGAAACTATTCGAACCATCCTACCCATGATCCAAGAGGGTCAGTATATGACCACAGTGGACTTAAAGGATGCCTACCTTCACATACCGATTCACAAGGATCATTATCGGTACCTAAGGTTTGCCTTTCTAGACAGGCATTACCAGTTTGTAGCTCTTCCCTTCGGGTTGGCTACGGCCCCGAGAATTTTTACAAAGGTTCTGGGCTCGCTTCTGGCGGTACTAAGACCGCGAGGCATAGCGGTGGCTCCGTACCTAGACGACATCCTGATACAAGCGTCAACTTTTCAAAATGCAAAGTCTCATACAGAGATAGTTCTAGCATTTCTAAGGTCGCATGGGTGGAAAGTGAACATGGAAAAGAGTTCTCTGTTCCCACTCACAAGGGTTCCCTTTCTAGGGACTCTTATAGATTCTGTAGAGATGAAGATTTACCTGACGGAGTCCAGGTTATCAAAAATCCTAAATGCTTGCCGTGTCCTTCATTCCATTCCAAGCCCATCAGTAGCTCAGTGCATGGAAGTAATCGGCTTAATGGTCGCGGCAATGGACATAGTGCCATTTGCGCGCCTACATCTCAGACCGCTGCAACTATGCATGCTAAGTCAGTGGAATGGAGATTATTCAGATCTGTCCCCTTTACTAAATCTGGACCAGGAGGCCAGAGATTCTCTTCTCTGGTGGTTGTCGCGGGTTCATCTGTCCAAAGGAATGACTTTTCGCAGACCAGATTGGACGATTGTAACAACAGATGCCAGCCTACTAGGCTGGGGTGCAGTCTGGAACTCCCTGAAGGCTCAGGGATCGTGGACTCAGGAGGAGAAACTCCTCCCAATAAACATTCTGGAATTAAGAGCAATATTCAATGCTCTTCTAGCTTGGCCTCAGTTAGCAACACTGAGGTTCATAAGATTTCAGTCGGACAACATCACAACTGTGGCTTACATCAATCATCAAGGGGGAACCAGGAGTTCCCTAGCGATGTTGGAAGTCTCGAAGATAATTCGCTGGGCAGAGTCGCACTCTTGTCACCTGTCATTGATCTACATCCCAGGCGTGGAGAACTGGGAGGCGGACTTTCTAAGTCGCCAGACCTTTCATCCGGGGGAGTGGGAACTTCACCCGGAGGTGTTTGCTCAACTGATCCTTCGTTGGGGCGAACCGGAGCTGGATCTCATGGCATCTCGCCAGAACACCAAGCTTCCTTGTTACGGATCCAGGTCCAGGGACCCGGGAGCGGTGCTGGTAGATGCACTAGCAGCCCCTTGGGTTTTCAACATGGCTTATGTGTTTCCACCATTTTCGTTGCTACCTCGACTGATTGCCAGGATCAAACAGGAGAGAGCATCAGTGATTCTGATAGCGCCTGCGTGGCCACGCAGGACCTGGTATGCAGACCTAGTGGACATGTCGTCCTGTCCACCATGGTCTCTGCCTCTGAGGCAGGACCTTCTAATTCAGGGTCCTTTCAACCATCCAAGCCTAATTTCTCTGAGGCTGACTGCATGGAGATTGAACGCTTGATTCTATCAAAGCGTGGTTTTTCGGAGTCGGTTATTGATACGTTAATACAGGCTCGGAAACCTGTTACCAGAAAAATTTACCATAAGATATGGCGTAAATATTTATATTGGTGTGAATCCAAGAGTTACTCATGGAGTAAGGTTAGGATTCCTAGGATATTGGCTTTTCTACAAGAAGGTTTAGAAAAGGGTTTATCCGCTAGTTCGTTAAAGGGACAGATTTCTGCTCTGTCTATTCTTTTACACAAACGTCTGGCAGAGAATCCAGACGTCCAGGCTTTTTGTCAGGCTTTGGCTAGGATTAAGCCTGTGTTTAAAACTGTTGCTCCTCCGTGGAGCTTAAACTTGGTTCTTAAAGTTCTTCAGGGTGTTCCGTTTGAACCCCTTCATTCCATTGATATTAAGCTTTTATCTTGGAAAGTTCTGTTTTTGATGGCTATTTCCTCGGCTCGAAGAGTCTCTGAGTTATCTGCCTTACATTGTGATTCTCCTTATCTGATTTTTCTTTCAGACAAGGTAGTTCTGCGTACTAAACCTGGATTTTTACCTAAGGTTGTTTCTAACAGGAATATCAATCAAGAGATTGTTGTTCCTTCATTATGTCCTAATCCTTCTTCAAAGAAGGAAGTCTTTTGCATAATCTGGACGTAGTCCGTGCCCTGAAGTTCTAATTACAGGCAACTAAAGATTTTCGGCAAACTTCTTCTCTGTTTGTCGTTTATTCTGGTCAGAGGAGAGGTCAAAAGGCTTCGGCCACCTCTCTCTCTTTTTGGCTTCGTAGCATAATACGTTTAGCCTATGAGACTGCTGGACAGCAGCCTCCTGAAAGAATTACAGCTCATTCCACTAGAGCTGTGGCTTCCACCTGGGCCTTTAAGAATGAGGCCTCTGTTGAACAGATTTGCAAGGCTGCAACTTGGTCTTCACTTCACACCTTTTCAAAATTTTACAAATTTGACACTTTTGCTTCTTCGGAGGCTGGTTTTGGGAGAAAGGTTCTACAGGCAGTGGTTCCTTCTGTTTAATGTTCCTGCCTTGTCCCTCCCATCATCCGTGTACTTTAGCTTTGGTATTGGTATCCCATAAGTAATGGATGACCCGTGGACTGAACACACTTAACAAGAGAAAACATAATTTATGCTTACCTGATAAATTTATTTCTCTTGTAGTGTGTTCAGTCCACGGCCCGCCCTGTCTTTTTTGAGGCAGTTCTAAATTTTAATTAAAACTCCAGTCACCACTGCACCCTATAGTTTCTCCTTTTTCGTCTTGTTTCGGTCGAATGACTGGATATGACATGTGAGGGGAGGAGCTATATAGCAGCTCTGCTTGGGTGATCCTCTTGCAACTTCCTGTTGGGGAGGAGAATATATTCCATAAGTAATGGATGACCCGTGGACTGAACACACTACAAGAGAAATAAATTTATCAGGTAAGCATAAATTATGTTTTTTAACATATATTTTTATATGTACTGTATATATATTCAATGTTTTAGAGTTTAAAGGACCAGTAATGTCAAAAATAAATTTTCATGTACAGCAGCAATTTTTGAACTAGTTTTCAATTCAGTTCTATTCTTTTGTTGTCCTTTGTTGAAAAGTATGCTTGAGAACAGCACTGCACTACTGGGAGCTAGCTGAACACATTAGGTGAGTCAATAGTAAGAGGTATATATGTGCAGCCATCAATTAGCAGCTAGCTCTGAGTAGTGCATTGCTGCTCTTGAGCAAACCTAGGTATACTATTTAAAGAAAGATACCAAGAGAATTAAGTACATTTTATAACAGAAAAAATGGAAAGTTACTTAAAATTACATTCCCTATCTGAATCCTGACAGTTAGATTTAGACACAAAATATTTGCTTATGCTGCACTTATGCGTCAAAAACTAGTTTAAGCCATACTTAAATAGCAATGTAGAAGCATATCAATAAACTGGTGTAATTGCACCTGATTGTGCCAGTTATGGGCTAGATTACAAGTGGCGCGCTAAAGTAAAAAGTAGACAGGTGTGCTTGAGCACCAACATAATTTGCGCTTGTCAGGTTAGCACAACCGAAGACCTAGCTTAAAATATGAGGCGTTAAAAAAAAAAAAGTGCACCAAACAGAACATGAGTACATTAAAATAAAATATTACACGCATATGCAAGTTTCTGATAACAATATATTCATATAAATACTAATATTGTTTTTTATAATACCTAAAAGGTATACAGCATATGACAACGTGTTTGACTGAAAAAAGGCTATAGTGAATAAATATATGTGTTTGTATTTATGTTTTAAATATATACATACACACACACTTTTGATCCCTTTCCACTCAAATACCTTAAAACCTGTAAAATAATTTTTAATATTTAGTAATGTATTTTACTATGTATTTAATGTAAATATTATACATTCCCATGTTCTTTCCTTAGAAGAAAATGTTCTTTGTATTTTTAAATATATATACAGTATACAGAATATATACAGTATATATATATATATATATATATATATATATATATATATATATGTATATATATATATATATATATATATATATATATATATATATATATATATAGATGTATCAGGGGCATATTATAGCCTAAGCAAACAAGGCATTTGCCTAGGGTGGCTGATTTTTTTGGGGTGGTGGCATTTTTTGACACTCTGCTCCAGCAGTGCCACAAGGGTTGGTTACTGTAGCTGAAACCTCAAGCTAAGTATGCCACTTTCCATTGAATACAAACAAAACATTTTGAAAACATGTTTAATTTGTATTAGATGTTAGAGGGCTATGTTCACTGTGCGCAGGAATGACAGTGACTTCAGGCACAGGCTCACACACACCCAATAGTGAGATCAGGAGGAGGTTAGTGTGTGGTGGCTGGAGCTGTGTTTGCTCACAAGCGGGGAGGAAATAGCGCGTCACTTGTAATCTGTCCCATTATATATCTAGATTGTAAATTCCCATGGGAATAGGGTCCTCAATTCCTCCTGTATTTGTCTGTAAAATTTTGTCTTTTATTGTATTGTTTCTCCATTATACTTTTATCCTTGTACCCATGGGCAGTGCTGCGGAATCTGTTGGTGCTTTATAAATAAGAATAATAATAATAATATATTTGTCCCAACAGAAGATTTATTCCCATCATTACCAGATTCTCTATAGCAGATAACTGTACATAGAGTTGTTTTATACTTGTCATACTGTTTGCCATAATGTTTTTATTAGCTCCATGGCAAGTGATAATCATCACACTTCAATATGGGCTGCTCCACTAAAATGTAAACCAATCATTACTGTGTTTTTAGACAAACATTAACAAATAATGTCTAGCCCCTGGGGCCTCCATATTCACCTGCCTTAATTAGCAATACAGATAATATCTTGTCTTCTGTAAACACAGTGAGATACTAAGTATTCCCATCTCCAGATATATCTGTGAGTAGACTGACAACTAAAAGCTACATTAATTTAAGAATCACAGGCCATTTAAAGGGGCATTTAGTTGTTAAAATGAAATGCTTTTGTTTGTTAGAGCATGTCATTTTTGTATTACTTATCCTAGATAACTATCTATGGGGCAGATTACAAGTGGAGCGCAAACATTTGCGCCCAAGCGATAAGGGGTTACTGCCGGTATTACAAGTTGAAAGCTCTGGTTAACTGTTTTGCGAAACAAAAAAGTGACACCAGACACATCAGAAATACATTACAAAGTTTAGTTACACTCATAATAACACCATCTATTAAAAATGATTTTTTTTTTTAAAAATTGCACAAAAAAGTAAAAAAATATGAGGTGTCAGGTGGCAGACAAATGGCTTTAACATAAAGATACATACATATACATGTCTAAAGATGTATATATGTGTGTGTGTGTGTATATATATATATATATATATATATATATGTGTGTGTATAAATATATGTATATATACACATATAACACATAAATACACATGTACACATATATAGACACACATATAAGTGCATTGGAGCCCTTTACAGTCAAGTAGATAAAAATATGTAAAAGCATTTTTATGCCATATTCATTTTTAATAAAGTGTTATACTGTGTTTACTGTAAATATTTCACAGTCCAATGTTTTGCACATAGGGGAACATGTTCTATGTATTTTTAAATAGATATTCCTGTATATATCTATACCTATATATAAGCATGTATATATATATATATATATATATATATATATATATATATATGTATATAGCTATATATTATACCAAAATAACATCAGATTTATGTAGAAATATGTATTTCTGAATAAATAGAATATATTCTGTTATTTGAAGAACATTGGAATGTGAAATCTTCATATTTTCATGTTGGGTTAGCGCAAATGAGAATATGCGGTCGGGTTTGCGGGAGAGTGGGGTTTTTTTCCCTACATTTTTTTGCTCCATTGACTTCTTTTGGGGAATACGTGAACGAGCATGCAATATTTTAAGTTTGGCTTTATGTGCTTGTCGGGTTAGCGCAAGAGCAAAAACAGTTTACTTTCAACTCATAATACCAGAGCAAAAAGCTTACTTCTATTGCAATTAATGCTCGAGCTGAAGAGTTACTTTGCGCTCCACTTCTAATCTGGCCCTATGTGTTTAAACAAAGGTAAATTCCTGTTCAGGAGCCTCAAGTATTGTAGCTCCCAACAGAACATGGTATTCTTGGGCGCTACAATGCTTGTAGTAGTGCTTTACCTTAGTTTTCTTATGATTATCTCATTGTAGGAGTTAAAGGGACAGTAAACACAGATATTAATGTTACGTAATTCTGCACTATAGTGCAGAATGACATACCATTAAAGGGATAAAAATAAATGTGCATGGGTGCATTTGAATTTGAAATAGAAGCATTTTATGCAATATACTTGCATTAGCATAAATGTTTCTGGAAAAAATGTGTTACTGCTACTATTCCGCTATGTAATCGCTTTTAATTCATAATTTTACTGCCACCGTAGATTTACATGCTGTAATCTAGAGATCACATTTATTGTCTGTTGATTTTGGTTCAGACAACTTAATAGTACTAGTGTGGACCTTTATGTAGCGTTGAACCCAGCTCCCAGGGATCTCTTTATAACTTTTAGTTAACAGTTCAAGTGCAGTTTATACAGTTGATAGTTTAACTTTGTCCCAAACCAAGCTCTAAAACTCCCTTAGTCCACCCCTTCCTTACCAAGCGTGTATTATAGAGTACCATAATGAATTTTTGTCATCTGCTTACTACAAGACTCATATTAGACCATGATGATGACTAAGTGCGGGCTATCAGTATACAACGCCACCATAGCCTAGGCTGTATGCTGTTGTATGGGCTCCCTATCTGATTGTAGCAGGGCTCACACACCAGACTCATACTGACTTTTTACACCATACTATTTTGCTAGCGTATCTTTCTCCACGCTCTGATGCCCGTAGCTAGATTGCCTTTAACCCTAGTTAGTACTTTACTTGGGGCTCTACTCAGAACTATAGTACTTAAGACTATCCCTTCCTCCCTCACAACTATAATGTAAACTAATTTTTACCTGCTTTGACTTGATCTCAGCATGAAATAATCCTCTCGCAACAAATAATTATTACTCTATTAGTTATAATAGCCAATCTCAGCTATATTATACCTTACTGAGTGGTGATTGTTCGTTGATAATCCTCCTTATTACCAAGACCCATAACTGGTCATTTATGAGGCCATCTCATGTCTTTTGATTCACACAATGAAGCCGCTGCTGAGTTTCTGGCTAAATAAACATTTTCATAAGATAGTAAAGTTTACACATTTCAGAGATTTATTCTCCTATATAAGATATGTTTAGTGCTAAAGGGTACCTAGCAATATCCTTATTGTTTCTATTACACTAATTTGTAAACGCTTTTATAAATCACTTCCCTTATTCACCTTAGTAGTATAGTAGTCTCCTTATGCCCAGCAAACCATGCAGTAGAAAGTTAAATTATTATGGCCCTATTACATACTTCTCTGACAATAGTGACTCATTAGAGGGGCATGCTGATATTAAATATGGTATCTGATGAAAGGGTTTACAGCATCTTTCAGCTCCTCCCTATACCTGGCACTGATTGGAAATTTATTTTCTGGCTCTGCACCCACATAATTTAAAAGCTCAATCGTATTTTCTAGACTAGCACCATAACTAACCCCGCCCCCCTCCCCTCTCCCTTATCTCATTTTGAGCGGCTCTTGCCCGCTGAATTCCCCTAACCCAAAACCCCAAAAAAATGTAAACCCCCCCTTGCCACATTCTTTCTAGAATAGTTAACCTAATAAATATTCTTTATAGCAATGAAGGGATCATTTTGCTTGTACATGTAACATAAAACTGAGGTTCCATTAAACCTTATGCGAAATTTCTATGGACATACTAGCTTATATAACTTCAGATTACCACCTCCATTTACTAGATCCACTAGATACTGACAGGTAGTTTATTGGATTAAGTTATATATTATAGAGACACAGTGTTTACGTCTGTTCTGAGAATTACAGATTCGAGTTTTGTTTTTCTACCGCTTCGGATGACTATTGACTAAAGGTGTATGTATCATCACATGATTATTTTTGCTTATCTATGCATATTTTATGTAATGTCTTTCACAACCTCAATAAAAAACAAATTAAAAAAAAAAAAATGTGTTACTGCTTTTCAGTGGCATACGCAGATATTCTGTGAGGGTCTGTGTATCAGTAATCAAACACCATGCCTGCTCATATTGCAAAAATGCTTCTATTTAAATTTGAAATTAACCCATTCACATTTCATTTTTGACCTTTCTATTCCTTTAATATCTACGTTTATTGTCCCTTTAAAAAAAAAAATATTATGTGTCAGTAATGCAATAATATCTTGTTCTAATGAATTAGTGAATGTGATTTATTTATTTGGCTGTCCCTTTAACAATAAGCTATATTTAACAATTAATGTAGAAAATAAAGTTTGTGTGTGTGTGTATGTATGTATGTATGTATGTATGTGTATATATATATATATATATATATATATATATATATACGGTATTTGTGTGTTTATGTGTGTGTATATATGTGTGTTTATATATTTGTGTGTGTGGGGATATGTGTGTGAATATATTTGTGTGGATATATACACACACATAAACACACATGTGTATATATGTGTGTTTATATATATATATACTGTAGATAAATGCGATACAAAATATATAATTAAATATATATTTACAATATGTTAGATAAGATCTCTTGAGATTTTTATCTTCACATATCTTTCTTTAGGAATAACTAAACAAGTTTGGGAATATTAACACAGCAAATCAAAATATTGTCTTCAGTTTGCATCTTTGAGGTTTGGGGGCATCTTGTAGCCCACTCAAAAAATCATTTTGTAACGTGAGCTGATTTTTTATACAGTAATCATTTGTGGGATATTAGTAGTACTACCACTATGGGGTAGATTTATCAAAGCAATTTGCCTGTAATTGCGGGCAAAATAACGCATACGCACCAATTGCCATATTTATGAAAGCAATCTGCACCTATAATTGTGCAAATCTGAAAGAAACTTCTTCGCACTCCGCTTGCATTCACCTAGGCGCACGGCGTGCTCCCGAGTGCACAAATATACATTAGTAATAGGCGTAATTTCTCCTTTAATTGCGTGTATTTCGCCATACAGACTGAGGTGAACACCATTATAATACATGCTTTTACATCTTGTGATGCAGTACTTTAATCTTTTAACTCATTTTGCAAAGGCTCAGCGCCAAGAAGAGACTGTTATTGCCAGAAATGTGCGCTTCCACAGGTGCATACGGGTACCAAGAGTTTTATATATATATATCGATATATTGATATATTGATTTTTGCAATCTTAAATTACCAACATATGGCAAAAACAGCACAGAAACATGATATAATATAAATATGCGCAAAATAGATACCTAAAAAACGCTTTTTGTTGGCGGCATAAATATTTATAGGGATGTACTTTGATAAATAGGGAGTAAATGCTTTTTCCGACAGGCAAAATGTATCATTATTACGCCCCAGCTTGCCTTTTACTAAACACGCAAAATTACATCTATTTTTTTTATAAATTCAGGCACACGTGCGCTTTTCCGGAGGCAAGCTGGGGAGAAGTTAAAGGAGCACATACAGAGTTTGCCTAGCCTTTGATAAATCTACCCCTATGGGTGAGTAGTATGATTTGAATATTGATTTGACTTTTGTATGGCATTGCCAACATATTCCGCAGCGCTGTCCAAAATAAAAATAAAGCAAAACCTAATCTACCCATTGCTCTGAAAAGGGCATTTGTATGGGCATTGCCATAAAAAGGGCATTTAACTCTTTTGCTGCCCAAGCCCTAATCTAAAAATAAAAAACCCACCCCAAAACGAAAAAAAAAACATTACACAAAATAACAAACTAATGATAAAAAATAAAGCCAATATAATTTAAGCAGTTCTCATTCTATTGGATGATGAATCATCCAATAGAATGAGAGCTGCTTAAATCCTATTGGCTGATTTGAACAGCCAATAGGATTTTAGCAACTATAATTCCTATTGGCTGATTAAATTTTTTCAGCCAATAGGAATGCAAGGGGCGCCATTTTGAAACGGCTCCCTTGCATTGAAGATTCATTGTACGGCGGTGACCGTATGAAGAGCATGCTCCGTGCTGGATGTCTTCAGGATGGACCCGCTCCACATTGCTGGGATCAAGATAGAAGATGCCGTCTGAATAAAGATAGAAGAGGCCATCTGGATGAAGACTTCTCGCCGCCTGGATGAAGATAGAAGAGGTTGCAGGGATGAAGACTTCTCCCCGCCAGGCTGGATGAAGATAGAAGAGGCCGCCTAGATGAAGACTTCTCGCCGCCTGGATGAAGATAGAAGAGGTTGCAGGGATGAAGACTTCTCACCGCCAGGCTGGATGAAGATAGAAGAGGCCGCCTAGATGAAGACTTCTCACCACCAGGCTGGATGAAGATAGAAGAGGCCGCCTAGATGAAGACTTCTCGCCGCCTGGATGAAGATCATTCAAGCGGGGCTTCAAAAACTGTAGGTGGATCGTCGGGTTAGATTTTTTTTAAGGGTTTTTAGGTGGGGCTTTTTTTTAGATTAGTGTTTGGGCAGCAAAAGAGCTAAATGCCCTTTTAAGGGCAATGCCCATACAAATGCCCTTTTCAGGGCAATGGGTAGATTAGGTTTTTAGAGGGGGTGGGGGTTTGTATACTGTTAGGGGGTGTTTGTTTTGTTTTGTAGCAAAAGAGCTGTTAACTTTAGGGCAATGCCCTTCAAAAGGCCATCTTAAGGTTCCCCAAAAGGCCGTTTTAAGGGTCCTTGGTAGTTTGTTATAGATTAGGGTTTTTTTTTTATTTGGGGGTGATTTTTTTTAAAGGGTATTAGAATAGGAATACATTTTATTGTTTTGTATAATTTTGTTTGTTATTTTTTGTAATGGTAGGTTTTTTTATTTTTTGTAATGTTAGGTTTTAGTGTAAGGCAGCATAGGTTTTATTTGACAGGTAAGTTTGTATTTATTTTAACTAGGTAGTTAGTAAATAGTTAATAACTATTTACTAGCTAGTCTACCTAGTTAAAATAAATACAAACTTACCTGTCAAATAAAAATAAAACCTAAGCTAGCTACAGTAACAATAGTTATATTGTAGCTAGCTTAGGCTTTATTTCACAGGTAAGTATGTATTTAATTTTAAATAGGAATTATTTAGTTAATAATTGTAAGTTTAATTTAGCTCTATTTTAATTATGTTAAAGTTAGGGGGTGTTAGGGTTAGGGTTTACGTTAGAGTTAAAGTTAAAGTTAAGTTTAGGGGTTGCTAGATTAATCTAGTTTATTGTGATGTGGGGGGCTTTCAGTTTAGGGGTTAATAGTTTACTTTAGTATATTTCATTGTAGGGGGCTTGCGGTTTAGGGGTTAATAGGTTTATTATAGTGGCGGCGGTGTAGAGCTTAATAACTTTAGTGAAGTGGGGGTGATGTGGGCGGACGGCAGATTAGGGGTTAATAATATTTAAATAGCGTTTGTGATGCAGAAGGGCGGCGGTTTAGGGGTTAATAACTTTATCATAGTGGTGACGATGTCGGGAAGCGGCGGAATAGGAGTTAATAATTTTTATTAGGGGCAGCGATGTCGGGAGCAGCAAATTAGGGGTTAATAAGTTTAATATAGTATTTGCGATGCGGGAGGGCATCGGTTTAGGAGTTAGTAGGTAGTTTATGGGTGTTTAGTGTACTTTGTAACACTTTAGTTATGAGTTTTACGTAACAGTTTTGTAGCGTAAAACTCATAACTACTGCTTTTAGATTGCGGAACGGATCTTGTCGATATAGGTTGCAACGCAAGCTTTTTAGCCTCACCGCAAAACTTGTAACGGCTGCGCTATGGAAGTCCCATGAAAAAAACGTAATTTTTACGTGTGCGGGACTGTTGCTTTACAGTCTAAAAGGCTTGGGGTACAGCTATACCGATAAGACTTGTAATGGCCGCGGAGCTGTTTTAACGCTGAAATGGCAATTTTTTAAGCATTAAAACACGAAAGCAAAACTCGTAATCTAGGTGTAAGTATTTTATAGAAATAAAAACTTTAAACTTATATCTTCAATATTTAAACAACTGATATAATTTTAAAAAAATACATACTATTCTCAAGCTAATCTTTGCTATAAACATATCATTATATCTTGCATTTATTTGCTGTTGTTAACTAATATCATTATCATATCCTTTAAAATGTCTTGATTTAATGTCAGAATGACCGTCAGAATAGCTAAAAACAGAGTTAAGGTTCTGACATTCTTGTGATTCTACTGCTTTGCTCTGTGCGTGTTGTGATGGCTTTTCTGGCTAAACTGCTTTGTTAAGACGATATTCCAGTTTTTTCACTTTATTTATAAGAAATCTATTTTTACATCCTTTCTGTGAAGTATATCCTTACATTGAAACAGATTTAAAGCATTAATGGTACTTGCAGAATGCATATAGGTCAAGAGACAATGACTAGTTCAGCCTATATATCGTTAATTAATTTATATACAACATATATATATATATATATATATATATATATATATGTATACTGTATATATATATATATATATATATATATATATATATATATATATATATATAAAATCACATTTAAAGGGAATTAATTCCTATTGTACCAACCTAAAAGTGTATAGTTTTCATATGGGTGTGTGCCAGATTATTAATGTTTTTTGGCTGTGCAGAAAATTACTGGTCTTTGGGGAGTTAAATGAAAGATTTTGCCAATCTAACCCAAATTTATAATAATAATTATAATAATAATAATAACAACAATAATAAAAATAATATGGTGATTATGTTCATGTTAACCACAATAATAAAAATAATATGGTGATTATGTTCATGTTAGCCACAATAATAAACATAATATGGTGATTATGTTCATATTAACTTAACAACAATAATACAAAATAATATGGTGATTATGTTAAGCCCAGTCATTAGAACATAAATTGATTGATGCTATTCATCAGACAGATGACATATTATTATTTTTTTATTCATTTAGAGATTGTCCTGCTTTCTAAAGATAGTTGTTTGCTCTGTTTTGTTTAGTGGAAATACCATTGTTTATGTTGTTTCTGTAAATAGTATTGTTTCTGTACTCACATCAGGTTTTTCCTGTTTTTTTATATCACCCTGTTAATTCAAATTAAAAAAAGGCTGAGATGTTGCAAACTATTTTTAATTTGAAATTCATTCACTAAGATGTTACCATCATCTTTTGTGTCATTAATTTGAATCTTTACGAGCAGCCTCTTGGCAACATCTTGTACTTCCAGATAACTAGTGCCCATTGCTGTTGTCCCTTTAATATTTGTTGACATTTGCCTGCCATAGCTGATGTAAGTCTGGCCCCCCTGTTGACATCCTCAGACCTTCACCACTTGAAAGATGCTGAGTGCACACACCTATTTTGGACTTAGCTTGCTATGTCAGCTGATAAGAATATTAGGTCATATCCACAAAAAATGGCTTCAACTAATCATCCAATTCTGTAACTAAAGTGTGCGGTTATTTTCTATGGGCATGTCAGATTGGTAACTTTGAATTTTCAGTTGAGCGTGTACTTTTACAACAGCTGAGAATCAAACGGATTGTTAATGGCTTCATATAATATTTCTTATAACCCTGTATAAACCAAGGTTGTCCAATATTTATCTGTATGGGCCAAATGTAATCTCTGCATGAGCACAGATGAAACAGGTACCTCAGGAACTTGCATTTTACCATACAGGAATCTAATCTGTCTCTGGTCCTCGAGGGTACAATCCTAGTACCATGAACTTAAATGCCAACCATCTATACATCATGATGTTTTGTCAGTGGTTTTTAGCATCTAGTTCAATGTCACAAGGAGTTGTGCATCTAATTAGCACACAAAGCACACACTTATAAATGGCATTTCAGGATTTTTGCAGTGTGTATCACAATCCACTATCACAATGGTTTGCAATTGGCTAATGCATATAAAATGAAACATGTACTAAGATAATATTAGCATACAAACACTAGACTGGAATTGAAACCCCAGCAATTACAAAGGGTGAACATGTAATTAATGCATACAAAAACATGTAGTAAGATAATATTAACATACAAACACTGAGCAAGAGTAAAGCTTAGAGAGACTTCAGCAGCCTTACAGTGAATCTAAGAAGCATTACTGAAATAGCAACTTTCCTTTTAGCTTTGTTAAAACACAAATGTGTACGCTGCATTCATTGGTATGAGTAGAATAAGGTCACAGCTTGAATTTGAGTATTTATTTTACATAAACAAATAAAAGGAGGTAGAAGAAAGCACGTATTTGGTATAATTGTATCTAGTAAAAATAAACAAAGAGAAACTATATAAATAAAAATAAATGACTACTTTGCTGAAATTAGTACCCTATATTTGGTAACACCAATACCAATTGTCAAAGATAGAATAGGAAATGGATGTATTCTTAGGTATAAACACATATTTACACAAATTATACAACAAGAACTAGTGACCTGTCAATACAGCTAACTTTAAAAGGAATAAACACATTCTTCACTCACCAATAGCAGTGGGAACAGAGATTTGTGTTCCCGGGGACTGATGTTGGGAAACGCCATTGGCACATTGAAAAATCAACGATTTATGAAGATGTCTGAATCGCTAATCTCCAAGAGAATTGAAAAAAAAAAAACTATTTAACTCTTTTTCTTCAGTTTAGGTTTTGCTAACTTTTCAAGTTGAACCACTTTGACATTGTCTTAGGAGGGAAGCAGTTCAGGCTTGTCAGCAACTTGGTCTTAAGTCATAAAGTAATAGGGAAGTGAGAGTTACAGATCATTACTGGCAGCAGCAGTCAAACAATTCTCCTCCTCTCTGTAAGGCAGGACTTTACCCTTCTCTTTTTTATTTGAATGCACACCTCCCTTAATACAGTAGGAAGTAGAACCTGCACAGTGTGATAGGCACTGCTTGCTTGTGCTCTGACAACAAACACAAGAGTTGCTATTGCAAATAGAATCTTCCCCTTGTACAAATACAAACTAGAGTTATTTTTTAACAACTAACATATAAATAGATTTGCTTCAGTAAAAGAAAAACTGGAATAAAGATCAATCAACCCAAAATAAATTGCTTTATTTCAAACAGCACTTAATGTATATTAGTTTCTATACTGGTAGAATGATCCTCCTCTGGATAACAATGCTACATATTAGCATATTGTTTGCAACTAAACACTTAATTCCATGGAACAGCCCAAACTTCTTTCTGTTTGAAATGCATGCAAATGTGTAACTCAATAAACATCCCAACAGCTTAGGGAACTAACCAACTACTGTCCGTTGCAATAATTAAAGGGACAGTCAACTCAAATGTTTTATTGTTTAAAAAGTTAGATAATCCCTTTATTACCCATTCCCCAGTTTTGCATAACCAACATGGTTATATTAAAGGGACAGTCAACACAATTTTTTTGTTGTTGTTTAAAAAGAAAGATAATCCCTTTAGTACCCATTCCCCTGTTTTGCATAACCAACACAGTTATAATAATACACATTTTACCTCTGTAATTACCTTGTATCTAAATTTCTGCTGACTGCCCCCTTATTTCAGTTCATTTGACAGACTTGCATTTTTAGCCAATCAGTGCTCACTCCTAGGTCACTTCACGTGCATGAGCTCAATGTTATCTATATGAAACACATGAACTAGTGCCCTCTAGTGGTCAAAATGATTAGAGGCATTCTTCAAGGTCTAAGAAATTAGCATATGAACCTCCTATGTTTAGCTTTCAACTAAGAATACCAAAAGAACAAAGCAAAATTGGTGATAAAAGTAAATTGGGAAGTTGTTTAAAATTACATGCCCTATTTATACTGTCTAGAGTGGCTTATAAACAGGCAGATATTTAGAGGTTTAAATGTTATAAAGTATATTAAAATAACAATGTTGGTTGTGCAAAGCTGGGGAATGGTTAGTAAAGGTGTTATCTACCCTTTTAAATAATAACAATTTTAGTGTTGACTGTCCCTTTAAGAAACAGTGAACAAAATAATGTTACTGTCCATTTAATCTGTTTCATGCAAAAGTATTGTTTTGGAAATGGTGCTCAGTCCTATGAGTAATATAATTTTTCTTTACGTTAATGTCTGGTTAGAAATATTGGTCATGTACTGATTTATGAGTTCTGTTTTAATGTTAGAATGACAAATAATGTTAAAAACACACAAACTCATTCATCAGATCTAATGCCCCATAGAAAAAGTTAATTTTAGGTTATATGGTGTAGAAACACTGTTTAACATAACTCTTTTTTTTTTTTTTTAAATCTGATACAAATATTAATTAAATGAGAATTAACTGAAGATAATGAGCACTTAACCACTTTAAAGGGACACTAAACCCATTTTTTTTTCAATATTCAGATAGAGCATGCCATTTAAGGCAACTTTCATATTTTTCTTTGTTCTCTTTCTATATTTATTTAAAAAGCAGGAATGTATAGGAGCCGGACCATTTTTGCTTGAGAACCTGGGTTATGCTTGCTTATTGGTGGGTAAATGTAAGCCTCCAATAAGCAAGCACTATCCATGGTGCTGAACCTAAAATGGGCTGGCTGCTAAGATTTACATTCCTGCTTTTAAAATAAAGATAGCAAGAGAACGAAGAAAAATTGATAATAGAAGTAAATTAGAAAGTTGCTTAAAATGCCATGTTCTATCTGAATCATGAAAGAAAAAAAAATGGGTTCAGTGTCCCTTTAAGGAAATTTGAGAGCTGAGAGCTCCCCTTATCTATTTCCTCTACTGCCTGTGTATAAACAATAATTCACATCATATTCATATAGCATACAAATGTACATTTGTGATTGGATAGCAAGGGCCCTGTTTTGTAGCAGACTTAGTGAACAGAAAAAAAAAGCATTCAAAATATATTCATTTGGCCAAACAATGGTGCATTATTCTTTTCAGATATGAACCTGCAGATTCATGTAGTTTCCAGTTGGTGTTTAATATTTCTTAAATTGAAAATTCATAATGTATGCTTTAGTCCAGTTTACCATAAAGGGACAGTCTAGTCAAAATTAAACTTTCATGATTTAATCATCACTTTTCTCATCAAATGTACTTTGTTCTCTTGGTATTCTTAGTTGAAAACTAAACCTAGGTAGGCCCATATGCTAATTTCTAAGTAATTTAAGGCTGCCTCTAATCTCAGTGCATTTTGACAGTTTTTCACAGCTAGAATGCATTCGTTTATGTATGCTATATAGATAACATTGTGCTCACGTACGTGGAGTTACTTAGGAGTCAACACTGATTGGCTAAAATACAAGTCTTTAAAAAGAACTGAAATAAGGGGGCTGTCAGAAGATGCTTAGATACAAGGTAATCACAGAGGTAAAAAGTATATTAATATAACCGTGTCTGTTATGCAAAACTGGGGGGTGGCTAATAAAGGGATTATCTAACTTTTTAAACAATAAAAACTTTGAAGTAGACTGTCCCTTTATCCTCTACAATCCATTTGATTTCAGGTTGTAAGATATCCTGTCATTCTTGTATGGAAAAATCTATTAGGAGTCCAATAGATCCTCAAGACAGACTTTATTCACATATGAGTGGGTGAGTGAAAAAACAATACACATAGAATTATGCCTGAGATTCTGTGTTCCATACCACTTATGAAGGGTTCATACCGGTAATAAAGAGTAGACCTTGTGGTCTTCAGGGGTCTGGAGTTACCTAGGTTTAACATGAATCAAATCAGCAG